>NW_026294492.1:25654179-25909179 GCF_007827085.1 Peromyscus californicus insignis | reverse complement strand
CCCAAGAGTGGTCCTACATGTAGATTAGATAAGGGGGAAGACAAGGCAACTACCCTGCTTCCTCAAGCCTCCCCTCACATGCTCACTCAAAAGGGAGGCTCAAACTGCAAGACAGATTTCATCTCTCACCAGGGCACAAAGCAGTCTGTCGAGAATTGCTGGGCTAACAAGGGACTATTTGTTCTCATTCATAGTACCCTTAAATGTCTATATGACTACCAGGTTTCCAATTTCTTCTGACTTCTGTGTTTTTCTTTCATAAGAAGCTCTCAGGCAGGACAGATAGCTCAGCGGATCAAACTGTTGGCACATAAGCGTAGGAACTAGAGTTCAGATCCCCAGCAACCATAGGGCAGCCCACCTGTCATCGCAGGGCTGGTGAGACAGAGACAAGAGCCACAAGATACAACTGGGTAGCCAGATGAGCTCCTGATTGCGTGGGAGATTCTGCCTTAGTAAATAAAAGGAAGAGTGGTAGAGGAGAATGGCCAATACCAACCTCTGGTCTCTACACACACACAAACACATCCATCTGCATCTGCACACCCATGCTTCCTACACACACACACACACACACACACACACACACACACACATATACACACACACACACACATACACACACACCCCTGTAAAAAATAGTTCTCAATACAATGGTATTCACTAATGAATTACTTGGGTCAATGTGTTTTGACATTTCCTTTGGTATAGTCTAGGAAGATTAAGAAAAATATAAGTGAAATAAGTAAGGCCCATTTCTTTCCTTCTGTACACTATAGAGAGTATAGTGTCACACTCTGTCCTGCTTTCTCTTCCTGTTACTCTGAGTTTGTTAACTACAACTGGGGACATCTGACTTCTCCACGTAGTCTTCCAGAAATCACACATACTCCCCACTGTGAGCTTTTCAGAATAGTTTCCTGTGTGTCATTTATAGCATTTGAATAAAATAAAGTCATAATGAAGTTGGTTTTTTATTTGTTTGTTTGTTTAACTCTTTACTCTTTAGGGGTCCCTCATCCAGCTCCCAAATAATCACACAGATACTTATTCTCACTTATGAATGCCCGACCTTAGCTTGATTTATTTCTAGCCAGCTTTTCTTAACTTAAATTATCCCATCTACCTTTTGCCTCCGGGCTTTTACCTTTCTCTATTCTATATACCTTTCTTTACTTCTTACTCCGTGGCTTGCTATGTCGCTGGGTTGACTGGCCCCTGGTGTCCTCTCTCCTCCTTTCCTTGCTCTTTCTTTTTAATTTTTCTCCTATTTATTCTCTCTGCTTGGCAGCCCTGCCTATTCTTTCTCCTGCCTTGCTATTGGCCGTTCAGCTCTTTATTAGACCAATCAGGTGTTTTAGACAGTAACACAGGTACACAGAGTTAAATAAATGCAACACAAAAGAATGCAATGTATCTTTGCATCACTAAACAAATGTTCCACAGCATCAATGAATGGAACACATCTTAAAACGATATTCCATGACATCACAAGTCATTGTTGGCCAAGAAGCTGAGCAGGTGTCTCTCCTCTGTTGTTGTTCTCTCACTCTAAGAAGAGAAACCAGAAAGAACAGAAGGTTTGCGTACTGGTCAGGGCAGCTGCAGGATGGATCTGCCCCCACCCAGTTTCATCTTCCTGTCCACTCACGTTTTCTGATAGTGTTTTGGGTTGACCCTGGAAACTAAACCTCTAATTCAGAAGGAGACTGTGGGAGTGGGAGACACAAGGTGCATTTCAAGTCCACTTTCCAAGAGGACTTCTTAGTTGTTATGAGGTTAGCAACCTTCTTCCAAAAGAAGGTCCCTATGGCCAAAATGATAATGACCGGCCCATGGTTAAGCAATGGGTATAGTGGCCAAAAGGAAAATACCCCACTGTAGTAAACCATATTAGAAGCCATATTCACATGGGGGTGGGAGTGTCTCTGAGATATACAAACTAAATGCCAAGGAAAGCTGATTTTGAAGTAAAGCACCTAGTTATAGAAGTGTGGATTTTTTTTTTTTTACCATGAAGCTGTTCATTTGTCATTTAGATATGGAGAGATAACTTGGCTATCTGCTGACAGTCGTGGAATTTCTGCTCAATATATATTTGTGCATGGGAGGAGGGTAAGGGCAAGACCTTTCTCCAGGGTCTCAAAGAGGCCTGCAATCAAATTTTAAGACCACTCCCAAAATGCACCAAAACTATTTGCCCTAGTACATGTCTACAGCTTCAAACAAATGGATTCACCCAGCACAAAGAACAGGTTAAGCATCATACTTCCTAAGACTTGTCATCAGCTTTTTAGAACCACAAAAAGTTAAGCCACTAAAATTTTAACCTCTTCCCAACAGTGCATAAGCAACCTTAGCGTGAACATCCAATTGTAAAAGTATGACCAGGCCCAATGTGATACACACCTATAATCCCATCACTGGGAAACTGAAGCAGGAGGTGCCATAAGAGGATGGGGGACAGCAAGGCACAGTAGCCCTCAGCTGAGAATTGAGCCAAAGTCAAAGCGGCATCTGGCCAAGGGGCTGAAGGATCCCAGGTAGGAATAAGGAAGGAGGGCTTATAAGAATAAAGACTGGTGACATTCTTCTGGTTAACACATCAGCAGAGTTCAGACATTAGTATAGGGCAGCCCTCTGGTTAAAAAAAAAAACAAAACAACAGCAGTACACAGTCCAAACCACTTCGAGTGGAATACTGTAAGTACTTAATGTCTTTCTTCAAAGGATATTAAAAAGCATAGCTTTGTTCTATAGAATAGTTAATAGCATTACTTTTATATTATAAATAAATAAAATAAAATATGGTGACTTTTTAATTGCTTATGATCTTGGGTTTGTTTGTGGGTTTTCGTTATTTATTTTTTCCCCTTGGAGCTTCTTCAATGGACATTTTCAATCGAACTGAAAGTATGCTGGGGCCTGTTGACATCTGAGGCTGGCTCATCCTTCCTGTGGAGATTGTCCTGTGGACTGTAGGCTGTTCAGCCACATCCTTGGTCCCTGCTGAGTAGACACCACTACTGTTTCATCCCTACCTCCAGCTGGGATAGCCAGAAACATCTTCAGACACTGGCAAAAATCCCTGTAGATAAAGTCTCTCGCAGTTAAGGACCCCCGCTATGATGGGCATAACCTCAACCCAGAAAGCCAAAGTGCCACCAGGGAGGGATGGCTCCGCAGGCAGAATTCGCTCTGATGACCCAAATTTGCTCCCAGAAACCCACATGAAAAAGCTGAATGGGGCGGCCCACGCTTGTAACCGCAGCGAGCCTGGAGTACAGGGCAGCATGAAAAACCAGAGACTGCCTCAACAAAACAGGAGGTGAGAAACGACGTTGCACTCTGACCTCCTCGGTGTATTTTGGCCTGTGTGCCACTAAAAACACATACAAATAAATAAATAAATAGTAACAATTTGAAGTCCATAAGATACCTCCATTTTTCCTGTTATCAGAATGTCCACTTTTGTGTGAGCAAAGGCCTGACTAGTTGATTGATATTCCTAGGATTCAAATAAATTCTACATGTTTTTTTTTGCTGTTGTTAGTAATAAACATTAGGAGGAATGTATCTTTAGACATCATCATCTTAACCTGGTTTGTCTTTTTTTCTTTTCTAGTACCAGGTATCAAACCCAGGCCTGTGCACATGCAACGTATACACCCTCCTGCCAAGTTACACCCCGCCACCTCTGCCTGCCTTGAGTTTTGAAATCAATCAGCAAGCAGCAACATATCAAATATTGCCATAACTAGGAACATTTTTTAAAAATGCTTTTTAAAGCTCAATTTTTTTTCCCGCTCTACTAACTGGAATAATTTGTCTCTGGTTTTTCTAGGAGTTCCAATAATATTTTATCTTTTCTTTACTTTTTCTTTTTTTGCACCACTTAGCACAAGCAGCTTTAACCCAGTTTAGAGGGAGTCGAGGGCTAAACATGAACACAGCGATTTGTTCTCCGTACATAAGAGAGTTCTTTTACCTAGGAACATTTCCTCACCTTTCCTGTTGCCCCGCTGGTCCTCTTGCACACTCTCTGGTTACTTTGTGGGGAATGCATTGGGCACCTCTAACCCTAACCCTAACCTTGCTGCATAATTGACCTACAGAGTTGGGAGAGGCTGAATGATGCTCCCTGAGAAGCTGTCGGAGCTGGTTTGTTCCAGCTCCAGCTCCTTCACTTCCAAGCAACAAGTAAGTACACAGCTCTGGGTGTCAGTTGCTTCCTATTCAAATTCAATTCATGTTCACATGGCTTTGCCAAGCTCACATCTGACAATGCCTTAAAGCAGGGGTTCTCAACCTTCCTAGCATTTCAACCCTTTAATGCAGTTCCTCCTGTGGCAGTGACCCCCAACCAGAAAATTATTTTGTTGCTACTTCATAATTGTAATTTTGCTACTGTTATGAATCGTAATGTAAATATCTGATATGCAGATATCTGGTATTCAACACCAGTGAAAGGGTCCTTCAACCCTCAAAGGGGTTGTGACCCACAGGTTGAGAACCACTGCCTTGAAGACTCCTCAATAGTAGGGCAGTTCTTCAAGATCAAGAGGTTTTCCAATCATTTCAAGGTCATGCATACATATACATATACATATACATATACATATACATATACATATACATACATATATATGTGAGTGTGTGTATGTGTGTGTGTGTGCGCGCATGTACTCCACGGTGTGCATGTGGAGCTCAGAGGGCAACTTGTGTGAGTCAGTTCTCTCCTTCTACTATGTGGGGCCCAGGAATTGAACTTAGGTCATCAGAGGTGGCAACAAGTGCCTTTGCCTACTGCATTAACAAAGATTAATGACAGCAAGAGAAGAGTATAGGAGAGATTTTTAAAAATAAAAAATATCGGTCAGGCGGTGGTAGCGCACGCCTTTAATCCCAGCACTCGGGAGGCAGAGGCAGGTGGATCTCTGTGAGTTTGAGGCCAGCCTGGTCTACAGAGCGAGATCCAGGAAAGGCACAAAGCTACACAGAGAAACCCTGTCTCAAAAAAAATAAATAAATAAAAAATATCTTCAAGTTGTGTGATAAAAACATGGGAGTTTATTGTGTTGTTTCATTTATTTTTGTATATACTCAAATATGCCACAATAAAAACTTGGGTTTTGTGGTTGTTGTTTTCGTCTTCTCATTAAGACAAGTTCTGGGCCAGGCAGTGGTGGTGCACACCTTTAATCCCAGCACTCAGGAGGCAGAGGCAGGTGGATGTCTGTGAGATCGAGGCCAGCCTGGTCTACAGAGCGAGATCCAGGACAGGCTCCAAAGCTACACAGAGAAACCCTGTCTCAAAAACAAAAAAACCACAAAACAAAACAAAAAACCAACAAGATCTCACAAAGTTTCCCAAGTTGGCCTAGAACTTCTGATCCTTCTACTTCAGTTTTGTTTTGTAAACTTTAAATGGTCCTCGAGTATATCTCAATGCTTCAGAAAAGCAGCCGCTCCTCTTTGGAAGCACCAGTCTCCAAGCCCTTCTCCACTCTGCCCTCCAATACAGACCCTAGGATTCAGCTCTACCAAGTTAGGTGTGATTCCTGGAATAGATGTTTTCAGAATACCCACCTCTTCTTCTCGACAGTAACTACCTACTGTTGTTGCTTGTTTGTTTTTCCTCCAACTCAAATGTCACCAGCCCCAGGAAATCTCTCCTGGCTCAACCTGATAGAGTTATCTCTATTTCCTGGACTCCCACAGTGCTCTGTATAACACTTATATTCATGTATCGCAATGTGCTTATTGCAATACTTTAAAATGCATGCATGATTAACAAGGTGGCAATAGCCTATGGGGGGAAAGTTCATACAGTTATCCAGGCTTGATATTTAAAAATCCTGAATGAATCATCTCGTATGAAAAATTGTTTTAGATTTTTAAATTCCGTCTAATGATTTCTGCATGGGGAGACCTGTAAACTAGACTATATTTACTAAGCCTTGAAAAGTTCTGGATTCAATAATAATAAATAAATAAATAATAAATAATAAATAAAAAACAAATTAAAATAAATAAATAAATAAACTCTGAATTTAGGGATTAACAGTCCAAACAACTTTCTAAGTTCATGAATTTCTAAATTCTTCTTCCATAAGCTTGGTATGAAATAAAATACAAGATAAGTTGCAGAAGGTTTTATGCATGATGCATTTCACTAATTTTTACAGCTGGATAGACAGGTCTTCAGTTCTTACATCTTATTCAATATCACCATCACTTGCTTAAGCCAAAGCTCTGGCAACTTCCAAAGAGAGGTTGAAAAAAGTATTTTTTTTTAAAACATAAAGATGAAATGTCATGAGCTCCCCTACACTGATTCTGCCTCTGGCTGTGCTTGGCCCTTCTAGCTATCTGTAATAATGGTTCCCAGAGACATTTTATGGGAGTGAGTATGACTGCCCCTCTCAGTGCCAATGTTACGTCACTTCTTATAAAACTTAAATACAGCTCTCAGCACTTTTGGCGAATCTGCGAGGCCTATAGTCACGACCATTTTTTCTACCTGTCATCATAAGAGATAGCATGATGATGTTTGAGTGTTGGCAGAGGCTGAGTTCTGCAGGACCACCCTGCACAAAATGCAGAGGACCACACAGTTGAGAGAACACTACAGTAATGAAAACTGAGTATGTTCTGGGTAGGAACTAAAAAGAGACTGTAGGGTGTAGTTACGAATCCACAGAGCCTGAGGCTACTTGTCTGTCTTATAAAAGTCTACTAGTGGAAATGGCAAATGGACTGGTCGTGATGCACCTTCAGTTGCATGGCAAGGCCAGCAGTCTCCTTTGCACAAATGGCCTTCCTTTCCATAAACAGCATCAGTTTTAAGCATAGACAGAATGAGAGCTGGTGTACCAGGCATTTTCTTATAGGCCACCAACCAGCTCCCAAATCACGACACAGAGACTTATTATTCGTGTTGATAATGACTTAGCTTAGCTCTTTTCTGGCTAGCTCTTTTAACTTCATTTAACCTGTTTCTCTTTATCTACCTTTCGTCTCAGGGATTATTACCTTTCTTACTTCTGTATATCTTACTTTCACTGCTTTTCTACATCTGTACTGAGAGCTGCAGGTAGCCAAAGGCCGTGGGAGTATACAGCAGCTCTCAATATGTCTGCCTGGCTTCTTGCCCTGGGCGTCTCCTTTATTCTCCTCCTCCTCCTTCTCTCGTTCTTCCTTTGAGCCTAGATTTCTCCTCCTATTTAGTCTCTCTCCCTGTCAGCCCCGCCTATCCCTCTCTCTGCCTAGCTATTGGCCATTTAGCTCTTTATCAGACCAATCAGGTGCTTTAGGCAGGCAAGGTGAAACAAATGCAACACATCTTTACATCATTAAACAAATGCAGCATAAACAAAAGTAACCCACCTTTACACAGTAATAGTCTGCAGCATAGACAAATGTAACACATCTTTGCCTAGTTAAAATAACATTCTACAACAAGATGGCATCATTACGTTAAAACTGCGTGGGCATTGTTTCCAGCTAGGATCTCATCATGAATGGCCTTTTAAAAAGCAAGGTCCTTAATTTTCCTAAAGTTTGTCTCTTCTCTCCCAGTACAACACTCACAACAGTTTCTGCTTTCTGGATGAGGTGAAAGTAAATGTTATTTTACTTCCTCTTCATACCGTAGGCCCAGTTTAAATACTATAAAAGAAACACAGAGGCAGAGCCATCTCAGGATCAAAAGTGGCTGGGAAGAGAAGGGGCCACAAAGAATCCTGCAGAGCCACCCTTCAGATTGCCCATTGCCCATGCCACAAAACAATAATGATCTCTAAAACAGCCTGTCAACGCATATGGTTTTTGAGTGGCAGGCATTCCACACATAGATGAAATACTTTCTACTTTGAGAAAGCAGAACTGAGAGCTGAACAGATTCCAGAGTTCATTCATATCGAACTTGCAGTCTGAGTATCTCAGAACCAAGTATGGATGTACTCGGTTCTCCAATCTAAAGCTGCTTAAAATGCTTGAGTATTTAGGAGCTCCAGGAGTCTGTATTCACTTGAGATTTGAGAAGGAGCATCCTTCATGGTCACAGTGTGATTTGCTACAGTTTAACTGGGAAAGGATATTTCTTCTACCTAGGTCCTTGACTCCGGGCCTAAAGTGCTCTGCAACGGATATCTGTAGGTACAGATTTCTAGGAACAACTCTCTCATGTGCCTTCTGATGCTAATTTATACAAAAGATACCAAGGAAACCTGGTAAGAAGCAGTTTGGATTATTGGGTGGAAAGAAAATGCCCAGGGCCTTAAAAACAGAGGAGAGACTGAGCTGTTTTATAAACTTGGAGTCTAGCTCTGTGGAGATTGATGATTGTGTCTAAGACCATTCCTAGCCCATCAATCTTTCTTTGGGCCAATTGCTTAGGTCTTTGCCACATTACAAACGCCCCAGACGGGGAAAAAGAAAGGCAAGTAGAATCACTTAAACACTCTCTAATGCAGTTACTTGTCTGTGGGTTTGAAATAATTATAATGAAGCTCTGGGAAGAGATATAAATTTTCACATGTTACTTTCACTCCATTGTTAGTTCTCTGCCAGATTGTATCAGGGGCATGTCCTTAATTAAAACTCTGGCTTTATTTATAATCCTAAAGCAAATCAGTGTCATAATAATATGGCCTCTTATGGGGTGGTGGCAGTCCTTCTGATTAAGGGGAAAGATGAGACAGCATTTGGGAAATAAAGAAGCCTTCCAAAAATGCAAGTACTAATGCTATTAAATAGAAACTTAAAAGATATTGGTATATCTTTTATCATGTCACTAAATAGACTTGAGTGAAACCCTCCTATTATGGCAGGGGCATCAAGATTTACATTTCTTTGGATTCCACAAAGAGATGTGAAATCCATGATGGTAAACGTACAACCAATCATTTCACTGTTTTTCTTTCTTTGAAAAAAAATGTTCTCTTGTATACTCTTGCACGGTGCAGAAAATTCTGAATATTACAATAGCCACTAAAAAAAAAAAAAAAAAAAAAAAAAAAAAAAAAAAAAAAAAAAAAGATGCCTTTTGGGTCAGTTCATGAATTAAATGTTTTTCAAAACTTTTTTTATAATTCAAAGAATATTTTCTTAAATAGCCATATCACGAAGGTTATTATAATAGTTTTTATTGCAAAAACCCATGCACTTATAATTCCCTGGCGATTACTATATATAGCTGCACAGACAATCAATAGACATCACGTACTGCCATTTTTGTGATCTTACTGGTAGAGTTGTTGGCCAATCAACAATGAACACATCTGGAAACTGATCAATAGTAGAGTCCCAATTAGTCTATAAGCTAAGACCCTTCATAGTGATTCAGTGCATACACAGAGAAAAATAATAAGCATATCGCAATGCACTCTTGCTCCCTGGATGTGAAGGTGTTGTGGTGATATATTGTGTACCCTAATAAATTTACCTGAAGTCAGAGAACAGAACAAGCCACTAGATTAATCATAGAGGTCAGGCAGTGGTGGCACACACCTTTAATCCTAGCACTCGGGAGGCAGAGATCCATCTGGATCTCTGCGAATTCAAAGCCACCCTGGACTATATGAAATTGACTCAATCTAGGAGAAAAACAGGGCCAAGCAGTGGTGCCACACGCCTTTAATCCCAGCAGTAGGAAAGCTGAGACAGGAAATGATATGGGTGGGCGGAGAAAGGTATATAAGGCATGAGGAGACAGGAACGAAAGTCTTTCGGCTGAGGAAAGCTTTTTAGGCTGAGGAGTCTTTATGTACCCCTGGATGTCATAGAATTTGCTTTGTAGACCAGGGTAGCCTTGAACATAGAGATCTGCCTATCTCTGCCTTCCAAGTGCTGGGATTAAAGGCAAGTGCCACTATTGCCTGGCTCTGTTTCTCTCCTAAACTGAGTCAATCTCATGTAGACCAGGGTGGCTTTGAGCTCACAGAGATCCACAGTTCTTTGCCTCCTGCATGCTAGAATTACAGGTGTGTGCCACCACTGCCTGGCTTCTGTGTTTAATCTAGTGACTTCTTCTGTTCTCTGATCTTCAGGCAAATTTATAAGGGTACCCAATATATCACAACATTGTGTTGTAACTAGCAGAACTCCCAAGAATGCTAATGCTTTTGTTAGGCAAGGAGAATACACGCAAGAGAACAGACTGAATTCTTTTTAATTTAATCAATTAATTATATAATTAACTTATTATATCTCAGAAACAGACTCCCTCAAAGCTGATGTTACACCATGCCATCATTGCTAGGACTCAAATCTAGGCACATCCAAGAGGAAAAAGATCACTAAATTCCATTACAACTATTATCCTAAGCCAATATTTTTGTGTCTGTGATGAAGAGGCCTTACTCCTGAAGTCAACTGCCCATAAACTTTTTTAATACCACCACCAATATGCGTCAGCCCGCATACCACAAACCAGTCATTTATCTTTCACCTACCGGATGATAAGGACAAGTTACAACCCTTTTCGTTACAAAAGACCATTCCAAATGTGCACAGTGATGACACAGTTGAAACTCATCTTCCCAGGACGACAGCATAAACAGAAAAATTCCTGGGATTTGGGGCCAATAGACTATACACCGTACTGAATTCTGCCACGTCCTTCTTCCACGACTGTGGACAAGCTACTTCATTTTCTCCTTCCCAGTTTCCTCTCTGTAGACAATGGCAATAATGGTCACACCCCTTCATGAAATCATCGTAAAGTACAAGGGAGGGCCGAGTGCCAGTGAATTCCATGTAAAAACTTTTTTCTCAGTCCCAAAGATGGACTCCTAGATCAAAGCACAGTAACTTTACGCAGCCCAGACTCTGAAAGGACAAAGACCACTTGAAAGAGTAGAACACCCAATACTTTAGGTCTAGCGCCATGAGAACATGGTACGCCAATGGCTAACTTCAAGTAGTAAATGAGTAACTGGTACAGAGAAATAAGGGTCAATGGGCTAGCTCTCTGGAAATAGGTGTCTTTAAATCATACACTCTATCAAGACAAACAAAATATGCTCTGCATCATAGAATTTGGCTCCCTGTTTTAAGATGTCCAAGAAATTAAGCAAGCACTTGATTTTGCTACGTACCAGCTCTCAAATATGGCTTATGAATGATGCCAAAATTCTGAGTCCATTCTTTGTGTCTCTGCCTAGCACTCACTGAATTATGCCATTTCCTTGGAAACAGATTGGATCCTGCAGATCCTCAAGGCTTTACATCTATGAGATGCAACCAACCAAGAATTTAAAGTGTGTTTTTCAAAATAGTGGTATTGGTATGGAACATGTACAATCTTTAGGTCCTTATTCTTTAAACAATACAGAAGGACAATCTGAAGTCACATCTCCAAGGAAGACACAGATGATTTAAGTCACACAGGAAGATCAACATGGGTTATGTGAAAACACTATGCTGTTTAACATGGGAGACTTGGACATCTGGATCATGGCGTTCCTGGAGTCCTAGAACTTATCACTTAGGAACACTAAGGGACAACTCTAATCCCCACTTAAGGCAATTCCCAGTGGTCTGGTTTAGACGATAACACGGAGAACTACTATTGAGTTGACCTTACTTTCAGAGGAATCCAGTGAGTAAAATCAAAGATTAAAACCTGCCTTTTCTTTCTATAAATAGCTTGATCTTCAAAATAGGTAATGTGGTCATGATGGCTTTGAAAAAAATATATAATAATTTTCTCAAGGTACCCATGTAATACCAATTTATTCACTGTTTCTCCTGACTAACTGAAAATTTTTCCCATTCCCCCTGCTCCTTATGCATCATACAGAGCCTCTTGCTCACTACAGTTTTGACATATAGCCACGTGAAGGGATGTAGAGAGGCAGATGAAATTTGTAAAAAAGATTTAAGAAGTAGCTTTCTGGAAGGGCTTTACCTGACTGATGACCCAGAAAACCCACAAGCTCAAAACTGGCGAGTGAGACAGCCAGTGTCTGGATGCATATCAACCGTGACTCATAGCGAAATGACACGTGCTACAGCCATCAGATCTCCTCCTTCCCGGCTCCCAGCCAGTCCCCTGCCGTGGGACCCATTCCATGCTGCACTACACAGGCCCAAGTGTGATCACACACGCACAGGTATGATGTTTACTGTGCATTTACTATACCAAATGGTGTGCCGTGGTGTATGTATTTTCACAGAACATGCATGGTAATGCTACACGTTATCTAGCCAGTCTTTGGCTCCTGGTACTTTAGGTTAACAATTTTTTTTCAACTGTGTGATGATGGTATGGTATATCTGTATTGGACCACTTAACAGGTGATGCTTTGCAAGTGTAGGAGTGAAGGATTGTGCTGTTTCTAAGAATAAAAAAATAAACAACCTACTTGGACAACCAGCCTTCTAAGCTGAACCATACAAACAGGTCTGAAAATACTTTCTCCGGTACCAAGTCAGGTACCATTCAGCGCTCAGCATGGGTAGAGGGGCTATTCTCCAAAGAAAGGAAGTCACAGGAGAAAAAAGAAGTGATGGAAAACCCAGAAGGGACAGGAGTGCTGTGCATTCCAGATTAATCACAGAGCTCTCGGCACTGGACTTACCAACATAAACGTCTTCATTGTCAACTGTATTTCAAAGAGAAAAAAAAGCACACCCCCAGTCAGTGCTCCTATGGAGTCTGGGTTGGGACTATCACAGGAGGAAACTAGCCCTTCCTTTTGTGAAGAGTTTAGAAGGCTGTTACACACACACATATTATGTATCTAGTTGTATTGGGACGCAAACACTCTTATTTGCATTTGATGGGATCTTTAGATGGTGAGATTTACATTTAAGTTCCACCTTTTAAAAAAATGTATATGGGTCATAGGCCAGGTGTCATTTCTGCATGTGCCTGGGCAGTCTCTGCGCCTCACTTTCTTCAATAGGCAAAACATATACAGGCTTCCTAGGTTGCCATGGGGTTCTATCTTGATGCACCTAACATAAATTGAAAATAGCATCAGTTGAAAATGCATTCAACCGTTAAGTAGAGATCACAGCACCACTTAGCGGTGAGATGCCCTGTAGGTTACCAGTGGTTTGCCCTTCTGATTGTCTGGCTGAACGAGAGCTTTAGCTCACACTACTACCCAGCAGGTCAAGCACGGAAGATCCAAACTCAAGAGTCAAAGCACAGTTTCCCCTGAATTCCTGTCACTTTCACACCGTTACACGGTTGAGAAAATTGTTAAGTCAAGGAACCATGAGCCGAAGCTTGGCTAGACAGCACGAAACATTAGCACGCATAGCCTATGAAAATACACAGACCTGTGCACATCATTTGGCATGGTAAATGCACAGTAAGCGTTCACCAGCCTTGCTAGTGTTGATGCTCTCTCTCCTGTATCAGTAACAGAAGCCTTGGGTATTTTTTTTTTCTGCTTCTACATTGGGACATATTCACTACAGTAGAATCATGCACTGCAATTTCCCCATCTCCAAAATGTGTGTGTTAAACTGAACATCTTACAATTCATATCCAGATCTACAATTTTTTGACATGATATATATTATTTACATGTAAAATTAATGACTTTTAAAAAATCTTTTTCTATCAGTGCTTTGAAAAGGGGGTATCACTGCATTGCTCAAAATCTTTGAGCATTCAAAACTTCAGCAGTTGGGTAATTGAAAGGACACTGAGTCCCACATAGACATTCCATTGGATTTGCTTGGTGGAAAAGAAGCATTGATCCAGAGCCTCGCAGATGCTAGGCAAGTGCTGTACCACTGAACTCCACCTCATCCCTGTATATTATCACAAATTTATTGTCACAACAGAGAACAGTCCTTCATTTAGACTTCCATAGACACTGCATTTTATTGTGAGAGGATCTATTATTCTGGAGACAAGATTTCACTGGAGAGGTTTTTGTTTTTGTTTTTGTTTGGTTTTCTCCACTGTTAACCTGTGGAAGATGTGGACTCTGTTAAACATGAACTCTCAAGGATGGCGCAGGCAACAGCAGCCGTCTGCAGTGAGACTACAGGGAAGTCACAGGCTACACAGGGAAGTCACAGGCTACACAGGGAAGTCACAGGCTACACAGGGAAGTCACAGCCTACACAGGGAAGTCACAGGCTATTCAGGGAAGATACCAGCTGACTCCAGGACCTCCCAAAATGGCATAAAGAGGAACAAAGAATTGGAGATAATTTTTCCCCCTTGGACACTCCATATTTTGCAGATCCTTCCACATTTTAAGGAAAAGAAGGAGAAGAGCTTCAGGCATGAGATCAGCCAGATTAGCCTGTTTGTTTGTTTGTTTGTTTTCGTTGCCCCTACCCTACAGAGCACCCAAAGCTGTCTCCTTAGGGATCATGGCTGATGAGATGTCCAAGGTCAGTTGTGCTACAGAAATTCAGAGACAGAACTGCCATACCCTACATTATTTTCATTCCATCTCCATATGCAAGAGGGCAGAGTAGGCTAGACCCTGCATGCCCTCCAGAGGTAGAAGTTACCAGCAAATTGAACGATTTGATCCTTGAGGACAATCCATCAGTAATCTTGGGGAAACTGGACTCAGGATACCCTAGTCTCATCTCAAGCAAAACAGCATCTCCTGACACTCGGAATGAATACAGCCCCCGCTCTGGTCCCTTAGGACTGTCCAGGCAATCCAGAAAAGGAACCTGCCTGGTCATCTTCTCTGTCATGTTGATTCAGAGGCTTGCCACTTTTAGAGGCTACATCATCAGTCAGACTTCTGCCTACTCTTGCCTTCACATGGGCCGAACGTCCCTGAAGGACAGCTCAGTCCCTCCCGTGTTCCTACTTTGCTGCTCTCTCCAGAGCAAGCTCTGTCACTGAACACTTACAATCCACATCATCAACAAGGGGGATAAAAACAAAAACAAAAACAAAACCATAAAGTCACTATAATAAGAAAGACCCAAGACAACCGCAAGTGTTAGTTAGCTTTAATGTGATGGGAGTGTGTGAGCTTATGGAAGAAAAGCGTTAATAAAGTTAAGTGTTCAATGAACCAGAAAGCATGAATAAAAACCTCATGAGAGATTTGATCTAAGTGTCAGTTTAGAAGTATGTTTTGCAGACTCTTAGACATAGTGACCTAAGTCTTTTTTTTTTCAGAGTTGACTAGGAATGGGCAAGTCAGTCACACCATAAATTCACCAGTTATTTTAAGCAACTATGTTTTCAAGTTTCAGTGGTCAAATGTTAGTAAGGCTCCAGCCATCAACTCCTATCCACCAGTTCACTCCTCTGTGATTTAAATCCTGGCTATGAACCAAAAAATCCTGGACACCTAGAAATCAACTCCTTTGCTAGACAGACATCAATTTTTTTTTTTGCTATTATATTGTGGCTAAAAAGAAGACACTCTTAAAAAGTTAGTAAAACCCACAAATTAACAAGTACAAATAAAACACCCTTCTACGGTCACAGGGTACCAAAGTCCACATGACATAAAAAATTGGTGGTGGCTTGGAAAACACACACACACACACACACACACACACACACACACACACACAACAGAGGAAAGTCTCTAGTTACTTACTAGGGTGATTTTCTCTTCCTCACACCAGCACTCTGCCTGTCTTGCTGCCAAGTGTGGAGCATGCCGCCAGCAGCTGTTTCCTGCGAGCCAGGCTGTGTGTGTGTCTTAACCAGTCACATGTACCTCCTGATAAACACCGAGCGAGCCGTGCCAGGAGGTCAGAAACTGAAGCTCATTATTCGCCCCTGTTGGCAAACCTTCTCCTAAGCTGCGGGTTGGCTCGGCCACTGCATTAGCATGCAGGGCCTTGCATTCCACCATTTGTTTTCTTGTTAGAGACAAATGCCCCAAGAGCTGGTAAGTCACACCGGAGAGAGGGAGGTCACTGCAAACAGAAAGCAAACTGCCTTTGCCTAGGGGTGGGGAGGCTGACTACTCTCCCAGCTCACTGAAGTTTCCTCTAGGGTGTCTAGTCAGCAAGAAAAAGGAACCAGGAGTTCAGCCACCAGGTGGAAGTTGCTTTACAGGTCAGGTGCTCTTAGAGCAATCAGTCTGCTTGGTTTCATTTTCTCAGAGCTCCAGGCTCCAGCATGTGTGGTTCTTCACACAACTGAGGGGACTGTCCCCAAGGAAGGCACACTTTAGTAGCCCTCTAAGAATGCTTGGTCCTGTTCCCACCCCCACCTGGCAGACTTCTCCAAGGCCAGGGCTGCTGCAGCCAGAGATGGCCAGGGGCAAGAACATAAGGGGCGAAGGAAGAAAATCTCATGCATTGTGTCAAAAGAGCTGCTGGAAGTGACTTCCTGTGGCTTCAAACCTCTCTGCCACATCGTTGCCTATCACACCGGTCTCAGCATCCTGGGGGAACCACAGAGCGGTTGAGATTGTCAGCCAGGGTGACTGGAAAGAGAAACAATCGCTTTGCAGGTGTGTTGCTGACCAGTTGGTGTTCTGGGAAGCTGGGACGGGAGCGGTGTCTGGGTCGCTCACAGTGGTGGCAGGCTGTCCTGCCCATTGTGTGGGATCCATCCTTCCCATCAGAGTTCATTTTTCCTTCTTGCCCTTAGCATCTCTCCTAAGAAAAGCCCTGGAGTGCTCGGCTTTAGAAGGTGTCTGACCTTGAGTCTCTGACTTCTTGGAATATTAAGGTGGTGCTTCCTAAAACTACGTCAGAACACCCTTTTTCAAGGAAGAGTGGAGATCTGGCGGAGGATCAGCTTATTTGGAAAAGCAAACACCAGGAAAGGACGGTTAAAGTCTCCCAGGGGATTTCTGAGTCATAATTAGCCTGTTACTGTCAACCTTGATTTTTAACAAGTGTAAACTCTCTCAGGATAGGAGCATATATGGCCAATCTTCCAAACTGAGGATCATCTTATAATTATTTGTGGTGAAAATTAGGCCAGAAATTTCCCACTGTATAAAAGCTAGTATTAAAAAGAAAAGGAGAGAGGAAGAAGTGGAGGAAGACCAGTTTTTCAGGTCTACTTTTTTACTGAGTTGTGGAAGCCCAGAGTATAAGTAGGAAACATTGGGGATATCAAAACCTATTAGTGAGAGTTTAAAGTCAGCAGTATATATATATATATATATATATATATATATATATATATATATATATATATATATATATAGATATATAGATATATAGATATATAGATATAGATATAGATATAGATATAGATATAGATATAGATATAGATATAGATATAGATATAGATATAGATATAGATATAGATATAGATATAGATATAGATATAGATATAGATATAGATATAGATATAGATATAGATATAGATATAGATATATCTGGGAATGTGATGCCCTGAAACATTCTATCTCCAGAGGCTTTTTTTCACGCCTGCGTTGATGACACGATCTCCATTCACAAACAGAAAAGAGGCCTGCTAAGCATTTGAAATTCTCTTTTGATTTCTTTATACTCCATGTTTGCAGTAACAGAAACTTCTGTCCTTAATGATCCATATCAGTCACTTCATCTACAACTGAGTGGGTTGATTATTCTAGCAATCCATTATGCACTAAATAGTCAAGGAAGGAGAGATTTCTGGAAACCATTCAGTGACTAACAGAGAAAACAATATAGAGATTCTTTGCCAATTTTATTTACAGCCAAGGGTAGACACTGATGGTATTTGTGAGGCAAAATGTCAACATGGAGAGCAAGACATTGACCCCTTCTGTTCTCGGTCTAGTAAGGTGACAGATGGCCCCATAATGATGGCATCTTCCAGCCTTGCAAGGGAAAGAGCACTTTTCTTTCTACCCAACCTGCCTACAGGTGCTCATCAATTCCTCCTTCATCTCCAAAACTCTTGCCTCTTTCTGGATCCCCTCCCACCTTCTCGCCTCCCTGCCTGTGGCACCCACCTGTTCTAGACCCTCACCTACAGTCACATCTGTCTCCCACTCAGTACACCTTCCTCACCATCAAGCTATGCCCACTCCTATGACTCTTCTGTCCAAACAACAACCTTTCTGATTTGTTGCTGCTCTTACTCTCATTAGCTAAGTCTTTCTTCACAACTAAGTTTCTGGAGAAATAGCTTGTCTTCCCGTCTCGAATCCCAGAGCCTCAGTCTGCTTGTGGTCTGGCTTCTCCTTCTTTGCAAACAGCACTCACTCCACATGGTTATACACCAAGAGCAATGGACATGTTCCTGCTCTTATCTTACTTGAACTTCTGGCTACATTTGACCCAACTGACCATGTGGTGCTGAAAATGTCCTGTGGCTTCCAGGAAATCTTACTGCAAGTTCCTTCAGCCTCCTACGTGGACTTCCTTTCTACCTAACCCTGAATTTGTGAAAACCCTCTCTCCAATTCCTGTTTTCTAACAAGTCTTATGCATGCTGATTGATTACTGAATTACTACAGACTTGCCTCTAAAATCCCTATTTATGACCTTAATGCCTCTTTTACACTTTACCTACAAGTGAAATCTCTCAGGAAGGGGCCACTTTAGTATCTAAGGGACTTTTTTGTGTCCAGAAACTCAGAATAGTTTGGGTCTGACTTAACTGACAGAGACTGTTTGCCACAATCTCTCTTTTGTTCATATTTCTCTCCCTCTCTCTGCTGTTTTGAGATATAAACTTAAATAAAATGATTATATTCATAAACTTAAAATTATTTTAATCATGATTAAGTCCTTCAATCATCATGAAAATATTTTAATCATGGTCACAAAAGCCTAAGCCATAATGAAAAATTAAAATATTTATATGGTAAGATAAAAATTCTGTATATGAATTATTGCTCCATCATAACCAAAGTTAATCACAGATGTCAAAACAAGGTAAAGAGAGAAGCATACAGGTAACTGATAAATAACTTTAATATGTAAACTACTGACAAGTAATAACTGAGCAGAGGATGTCAATAAATGTTTCACAAAAGAAGAAATCTAGGTGTCCAATATGCATGTAAAAAATTCAGATCCCCTACAAAGGACAAATTAAATGAACATAAGATATCATTTGAAATCTATAAACTTGACAAAAATAAAATAATGTCAATTTCTAATGTTAGAAGGAGGTTTAGAAAACAGAACCTTCACTAGCCGGATGTCAAGAATGTAACTGTTAGGCCAAGCGTGGTGGCATACACCTTTGATCCCAGCACTCGAGAGGCAGAGGCAGGTGAATTTCTGTGAGTTCAAGGCCAGCCTGGTCTACAGAGAAAGTTCCAGGACAGCCAGGGCTCTACACGGAGAAACCCTGTCTCAAAGAAAAGAAGAAGAAGAAGGAGAAGAAAAAAAAAAAGTAACTGGTGAAACATGTGAGGAAGCCAATTTTGTAATTTGAAGCAAACACTCTTTAAAATGTGATTTCCCTCTCACTCATCAGTTCCTGTTATAAAAGCATATTCCAAGAAAAGACTATGGATTGCATAACTATGTGGCTGCTCCTTAGGATATCTTTTATACTAGTAAATAATGCATATTTGAGAGCTCAGTGAGGGAGGCTACCTCCATGTCAGTCCTTTCACAGTGCTAGGCAACTGAGGCAGAAGAAGGACGTTCAAGTTTATTATTAACTTGGGAATATTTGGTGTTTAGTAAGTGAAAAAAATCATGCCACAAAAGTTCCTTCAGAGCAATCTCATTTTTCAAAGCAAATATTATGTTGACGTAGGAAAAAAACCTAAAACAAATATCAAAAATTTTAAACAGTTTATGTTTATCCAATTGTCTCTGAGAGGTGAGTTCATTCATACGTATCACACACACACACACTCTCTTTTTATACAAGATCTTTTAAAAATTAATCAGGGGAAACTGATGTAGCTCAGTGGGTAGAGCACTTGCCTACGGGATGACACCTGTAATCCCAGGACTTGGGAGGTTGAAGCAGGAGATCCAGAAGTTCAAGGCCATCTTCAGCTGCGTGGGGAGTTCAAGGCCATTCTGGGGCACATGAGACCCGTCTCAAAAATAAGTAAGTGAAGGAATGAATGACTAAAACGAACAGAAGACAGAGTGATCTAGAAGGTACCTATGGGTTCAACATTTACGCAAAGAGGAGAAAGCCATTGACAAGAAAAAGGATGGAGAAAAAAAAAAGGACCAAGAAGAAAAAACAAAGAATCAAAACAAAACAAAACAAACTCAAATTCATAACAAAGCTGGATACTTCTTAATTCTCTCACTTGCAAGTCTTACAGAGAATATTTGGCAGGAAATCGTTAGAAGTGATGGGACCAGCAGATTCCGTGGACACAGAAGAGAAGAGACAGTGGCCTGAGCCCCCCCCCCCCCCCCCATTCTCCCTCTTAGGCTTCGTGCCTATGCAAGGCACTCCCTTACGTAGAGATTCCCAAATGTCAGACCTGGGCACTCCATCAGTCTTCCCTGCTAGAGGCTCCCTGCCCTGTGCTAAACTCCACACAAGCTGCTCTGAGTTGATGATACACCACCTGCTGTTGGCTTGAGGTACTAACGGGAATTGTGACTTAAACCACCCCCACTTTCCTTTCCTGGCCAGGACTTTGCATTCAAAATCATTGCTCTATTCTTCGGCCAGCCCAACTCCCATCCCTCACATTAACACAGGCTTTTTTTGTGTGTGTGTGGATACTTTCTCAGTTGATCTTTTAGCTTCAACATTTGTCATTTGGGCAGTGGTGGTGCATGCCTTTGATCCCGGCATTCAGGACGCAGAGCCAGACAAATCTCTGTGAGTTCGAGGCCAGCCTGGTCTACAGAGCAAGTTTCAGGACAACCAGGGCTAGACAGAGAAACCCTGTCTCAAAACAAACAAACAAACAAACAAACAAACAAACAGCAAAACACTGAAAAACAACAGGGATGAAGTTCTAGCTACACTCTTGTTCCAGAAAAGAAAACATTGTTTTCTGTGCAGCTTTCAGAGTTGAGATTTTTAGTTCCACTGCCCCTGCACAAAGCAGCCAACCTCAGCAAATAGAGAAATACAGTGTCTGTGTTCAATCCAGTGAAAATCATCAAAATGAGACAAAAATCTCTGCCCTCAAGGTCGTTCGCTTCTTGGGAATAAAGAGCAACACATAGAGAACCATATACAAGAAGTAATTATAATAGCAATAATATATTAATATGTATGTATTGCACTAATACTATAACATATAGTCTGTTAACTACTGTGTAAAAGTTTTATTCTCCATAGCCAAGCTCTAGGGAGATGCTACCATCACTCCCAGGTGACTTTTACTGAGGTTAACCAGCCTATCCACGACTAGCAAGCAGTCTACAGAATGAAGATGTCAACCCAGATTGCCACTCTGACTCCAAACCCTGCACATCACCCCTGATCCTGGTGATTTGGTAGCCACTGAGGTTTTCTTAGAAGCCATAGAAGACTTGCTCATCCAGTTAAGCCTGTTTGCCTACAGGCACAGAGATCTAGTCAACTGTATTGCATTTGGGGGTCTAATTGTTTGCATCCCGTCAAGAGCTTCCTGATACTATCAGTCGCAAATGTGATGTTTAACCAGTTACAGCTTTTAAGTGGCTGTGTGGTAGGCAGGCAAAAGGACACTTAGAGCATTCTCTCTGTGAATGAATGCATTTGATGGAGCAAACACGGCTGAGTTCCACACAGCCCATTTGCAGGTACATCTTTGGAACACAATCCACAGATGCCTTGAAAATCATCCTAATAACAACAGACAAAATGAGGGGGAACCTCCATCAGAATTAGTCTCTGCACCCAGCACCCGCCCCCCCCCCAGCTCCCCTTTCCTCAATGTCCTTGGAGAAACTCCCAAACTTGCAGACAGACTAGTCCTGCCTAAAATAGACTTCCCCTTTCAGTTCTCTGTTTTGTCCTGTTTTCTGGCTCCTCTCGTTCCCTCCCTTGTTACAAAATTTCGCTCACTTTTGAAAGACATCACCCTTGGCATAAGTGTATTTTTAAAATTTTGCTTATTGAAACTTACTTTTATGGCTGTATTTTTCTCTTAATATGTTCCCCTCCCTCTAGCTGGCTGAAGCTGGCTTCCTCAAAACAGGAGAAGGAAAATTTAGCATTCACACCGCAGGACCCCTTACTCACACAGTAGCTCTTTCTGCTAATACTTTTGTTTCAAAATCTGACTCGACAGCAATATTCATTAGTCTGTGAGGATGTCACCCCGAGAAGCCAGAGACTAGCAGGCAAGTTGGGTAAGTTGATCTGAACCCAGTGCTATCCTTCAGGGTGACACTGTTGTGCCCAAGATTCTTCTAGCTCTTGAGAAGAAATATACACCTTTTAAATTCCCCAAACTATCTCTGTGCGTTTTTCTCTGAAAATCATTCTGGGTGCTGAGAGTATTATAAAGATAATTTTCAGGTTCATGTTTTCTTTTCTAGTCTAGCATCCAGACAGTTGAATTTCAAAGCAGAAAATAAAAATCTGCTTCAGAGGTGAGGAGGCAAAAATACACACTGAACTACATTTTCGTTTCTCAAAACGTGTTGTAGCTAAGCGCACGAGGGGACAGAGCTTGAGTGTCCTACCACTCAAAGGACAAGACAGATAGAAACTCAGTTCCCCTGATCTCCTATGTGAGCCCTGGACTTGTTCTGCCCCACGGCTCTCCATCTTCACATTATAGAACTGCCTGCAGTGGACATGGGTCTCCTGAGTCCACCAAACTGCCTTGGGTTCACATCACAGCCTCTCAGCCTTGCCCAGACAATAATGGTCTTTCTACGCTTTCTAAATGAATGAATGAGTGGATGAATGGAGACACGGATGGATGGATAGATATTTGTATGGATGTTTCCATCAGGGCTATGACTACAAAACAGCTAATTATTTTGATGCCAATCCACATGCTCAAAATTGTGCACAGTTCCAAAGAATGTCCATCCCTTCACTGCCTTTTTCTCTTCACTTTAATTACCAGATTCCCAAACCCAGCTAGCCAACTACAATTCTACTCCCTGTGTACTGGCTCCAAAGTCAATGATTCCAACCTTAGTGCCAAACTGCCTGCTCAAATTGTAATCCAGCCATTCACAGTCTCCTGGTTGTAGGGGAGGAGGCCTGGGCATTTAACCTCACTTCCACATCCTGTTCTAAAGTATCACTTACTTCATCAGATTCATCAGTGAACAGGGCCACTGTTGACTTACGTTGTATCTGCTCAGCTTTTCTTCAGGAGTCTCAGAAACCACAGGTATTTATGTTACGATTCCTAACAGTAGTAACATTAAAGTTACGAAGTAGCAAGGCAAATAATTGAATGGTTGGGGGTCACCACGACATGAGGAACTGTATTAAAGGGTCGCAGCATTAGGAAGGGTGAGAGCCATTGAGGTATAGAAATCCTTTGAGCCCTTCGCTCTTTCATAGGACTTTCTGGGAGAATACAGACGAGATCTCTAGCTGAGTAGAGCCAGCGAAGGAAGACCTAATGTTATTGCAAGAGGATTTTCTTCCTTGTACATTGTGGTAGGTAAACCAAGAAGACACTCTTAGCAGGACCTCAAAAGTGGTGAGTAAAGGATCTTTCTGCTGAATCTTTTCATTAAAGCTGGAGTGTTCTTGGGGCTCATTTTTGTGATGTCCACTCCTGTCAGTGAAAAGAAAGTAGGCCACTCTTGTGGAGTATCGCACCTCACACGGAGGGTTCAGAACCGAGAGCCTGGCTTTGTTTCCTTCGGGAGATCATAAGAGGGTAAAATAAAGCCACTCAGTTAGTAGGAATGAGCAGAGGGGAGTGAGCCATCAAAACAGAAGAGCAAGGACTGCTCAGCTGGAAATGGCCAACCGAAACAGCGAAGCTGTGGTAAAACGTGAATTCCCACAAATTCCCTCCTGGCAGTTCTCAACCTGTGGGTCACGACCATCAGAAAACACGTATTTCTGATGGCCTTAGGAAGCCCCAACCATAAATTTATTTTTGTTGCTACTCCATAACTGTAATTTTGCTACCGAACCGTGTCTCAGCTCCTAGGACTATCGGAAATATGTGTTTTCCCGTGGTGGCACCCCACAGGTTGAGAACCACTGCGTGGGTGGTTTATTCTAGTTACCGGAACATAGGCATTGTATCACCCTGGAGGACAAGGTAAGGATGCTCCGTACTTCACAAAATCAGAAAAACAGCACTCTTGTGCTTTGATTTATGAAATGCTTAAATTTAAAAGCATTGCACACTCCTGGTAGCAAACAGAACAAGACAGCGCTGTGGGTGAGAGCTTACCAATCCCCTTTTCTCTGTGTTCTTGTCTCGCTGGCATAGCATATGTTTTCTGTCACATGTCAGCAATATGAGATTCTAAAAAGATAGATAGCACAGATCTTCTTTTCCATTTTTAAAGCTGAGACTCTGTAATTTTTTTTCCTTAATAACATATAATGGCCATATGTATTGGCTCCAAACTCAATAATACAGTTTTTTTTTAATCTTTACATCCTACCCCACTGTATAGCTAAATCAGAGAGTACCCACTGTACTGTTGATGATGAATACTCAAATACCAGATTTTGCCTCTGTAAGCACCATTGCCCACAGCATCATTGAGTGCATGTCTTTTATTTCTATAGTATAGATCCCCAAACCGGAATTATTAGGGCTGCTAATTTATTGATTTCTGCAGACAAAGATCCTCTTCTTGATCAAATGCTAGCTATGTTTCTCACCTCTCTTATCCATCTAGACCTACCAGGATTTGAACCAACCCAGGTTGCAGAGATGGCTCAGTGGGTTGGTTGCACCAATATGACGACCTAGTTTTGGACCCCGGAACCCACACAAAGTTGGACATAGTGGCTCGTGCCTGTCGTCCCAATGCTCCTATAGAGAGATGGGAGGTAGAGACAGGAGAATGCCTGGAAGGGGCAGGTAACCCAGCATGCCCAGTGGCAAACAGCAAGAAGGCCCATCTCAAACAAGGTGGAAGGCGAGGGACCCTGCACTTGAGGGAGTCCTCTGATCTCTCCATGTGTGCCATGAAACACACGTGCTTGCTTACACTCACACACATGAATGCACATCCATCACAACACACACACACACACACACACACACACGCACACGCACACGCACGCACGCACGCACACATGCACGCATGCTCACACACACAATCTGAACAAACTCCAAAACAGTTTCTAGAATGTCAAGATGTCAAGGCAACATCTGTGAGATTACTTTGATTTGCCATTACAAGTGAGTCCCCTCCCAAGGAGGCTCAAGACTGTCAAAAATCTTTACTGCCTGTTCCAGCCACCAGACGGACAAGACCCACATCATTCGGTCTCTGTGGGAGGACAGATTGCTAACTTTGACAGCCGCTAACTTCCTGACTTTGATAACTAGCGGACACAGACAGCCTAATATCACCAATACCCATCAACCCTCTGCCTCTACTAAGCCCCTACTTGGTTGCCCCCACATTTTCCCTTTAAGATATCTGGGTGCTTCTGTGCAAATCACATTTACCTCCTAATCTTTACGTTGGGCTCTTTTGCCATAGTTACTACTAATGAAAATCTGTCCTTGTCTCTTGAACTTATGTCTGACTTGACCAAAAAAAAAAAAAAAATTATTCTGTTCTTTTTTTTTTTTTTTTTTTTTTTTTCCTAATCTGAGCTAATAACAATACAGAGGTCTCGGGCTGAAAAGTTCTACGAAATGTTAACTTGGAGGATCTGGATTACAGGATGAGAAGCAATAACATTTCATTTCACAATTCCATCCTACCAGCCACGCCCACACAGTAATTAAGGTGGAAAGTGCCTGCTTAATTTTCATGAGGAATAGTTAAGTTTCTTCCAAGGATATTAAACTCAACTCAATTTTGTCGGAGTTAAAATTTGGAGTCTGACTATTTCTGCTATTTTCTTAATTATTTTTTTTTTAATCTTGTGCACTAGTTTGATTTCAGAGGCAGGGTCTTGCTGTGTAGACCAGGCTTGCCTCAAATTTATAATCCTCCTGCATCAGCCTCTCAAATGATAGGATTACAGGTGTGCAGCGCATGCCTGCCACGCCTAGTTATTTTAGTATTTGTTATCTGCACATACCAAGACTCCCAGGAACTCTAAGACCACATCAATCACGGGATCAATTGCTGATTGGCAAACTGGCAGACTACAAAGAAACAGAATACCAAGGGTGTCTTGAAGCACAGTCCCAGCATGCCCTGGGGCTGGTGAGGTGGTCAGTCCCTCCCACACATCACTCTGTGTGGCTTGTAAGAGAAGAGCCAGCGCCTCCCATGACACCTGAGGCAGGAATATAAAAATCAACAAAGGGCCAAGGATCACCGATATGCACAGCTACATGCTCCAAGCATGATGGTTAATCAGAAAAAAAAAAAAAAAAAAAGACAATAACGAAGAAACAAAACAAAAAAACCCCAAATCAAAAAAACTTCTACAGTCTAAGTTTGTTGCATATTTTACTTTAGAAGACCGGAGTAAGACCTTAGAACGAGAGTATTTTTAAAAAATATTTATTTATTTAATTATTTTTAATGTTCAAGCGCTCTGTCTGCATGTATGCTTGCATTACAGAAGATGGTGTCAGATCCCATTCTAGGTGGATGTGAGGCGTCATGTGGTTGCTGGGAATTGAACTCAGGACCTCTGGAAGAGCAGCCAGTGCTCTTAATCACTGAGACATCTCTCCAGCTCCAGAATGAGAGTATTTTTAATAGTGTATGCAGTCCACGTTATTATTAACAGTTACTTCAGCACCAGCCACCACATTCTAAGTCACTAACAACTGCACACCAGGTTCCTGATTTTAAGAAAAACAAAAGGTTGTTGTATTTCTTATAAGGAGGGGAATTTGTTCACAATTCTCAAGCATTCTTTGTTTTTGGAAAAACACGCATTTAAAGATTACGGTTCGTGAAAAATGACACCCTACCAATCACAACTCACATCCTATTCAGGAACACATTTATTAAATAAACACAAGTTCAATTTTGGATCCAACTTACTGAGCCAGATGAGCTGCGTCCTTTCCTTCAGAACGAAACGCAGGCAGGTCATTCCCTGCTGCGTGTGATACACATTGACTTCATGACACCCAAGTCCTCAGAAGTGTCCGACTATAAATCAACCCTCAGCTCTCACCTGAGTATTCTCAACAGAAAGGCCAGGTGAGAATATAACGGCTTGAAATGGGTCCCCTGTGCCCTAACTCCACAGACTGCTATTTGCTTAAAATTCCTAGTAATCTTCCTGGCAACTCTACCATATGCTTTCTTTTTCTTTGTTAATCCTTTTTTCTAACCTAGCAAGGCAGTATGGTAAGCTGGGGTCCCACAAACCATAGAACAGAAAATGGGATTCTCATTCCCCAGTCAGTCGTGTATAAACTAAACCTTGGAGGATAAATTTAAAAAAAAAAAAACCTTCATTTTTAATAAGGAAATGGAAATACCCATCTCAAAAGCTCGCTGCTCTGGTTTCCCACACAGGTTTTAGAAAGGAAATAATGCATTCTAGTTCAGAAGTGTAGCCGATGAAAATAGCCAATAAGTGAACAGAGACATGTGGAAGAAAAACTCAGTATAACATCGGTCGTACCAAAAAAGAAGCAATGCAAGGATTAGGGAAGGGGTCAGGAATTGGAGGCCCATGCCTGTAATTCTAATCTTTAGGAGACCCTGGCAGGATTTGGTGAGTTGAGGGCCAGCCTGGGTTACAATAATGAGTTCCAGGTCAGCCTGAGGTACAGAGTAAGACCGGGTCTTAAAAAAAAAAAATCAAACACAAGAGGCAGTTGGTCAAAATAATCAGAATGAGTATTCAGTTAAGTATAGATCATACAGCCATGAGAAAAGACAAACATATATTATGCACTCTTATGAAACCAAACAGGATTCTCCTTTTCCTTTTCCTTTTTTTTTTTTTTTTTTTTTTTTTTTTTTTTTTTTTTTTTTTTGTTGTTGTTGTTGTTGTTTTGGTTTGGTTTGTCAAGACAAGGTTTCTCTGTGTAACAGTCCTGGATGTCCTGGAACTCACTTTGTAGTCCCCGCTGGCCTTGAACTTACAGAAATCCACCTGCCTCTGCCTCCCAAGTGCTGGGATAAAAGGTGTGTGCCACCACTGCCCGACTTCCTTTTCTTTTTCTTATATGGTTAAATTTAGCAGTGAGTGTATTTATAACAAATAGTACAACTTCTATAATTAACGTTTAATGTTATTATTATTAGTGTCAGGGGGAGGTTCAGGTCTATGTAGGTCAGGGGACAACTCTGAAGAGTTGATTCTCTCCTTCAAACAGGTTCCAGGGATTGAACACTGGTCATCAGGGTTGTGTAACGAGCACATTTAACCGAGGAGCCAACTCATCAGCCCTAAAACTAAAATTGAAGGGGAGTACAAACTCAGTCCTGATATGGTTTAGATGAAAGTCCCAGTGCCCACGTGTTAAAGGATCAGCTCCATCCTGGTCCTGATGGGAGGTGACAAGACCCGTAAGGGGTGGGGCTTAGTGGGAGACCTGTCAGTTACTGGAGGCGTGTCCTTGGAGGGAAAGGTAGGACCTCCCTGCTTCCTCTTTTCTTCTCACTTCCCAGCCCCAGGGCTTTTAGAACTCTTAGGGCTACAGGAAATTCGCAGATCTTCATATTATACATTTGGTCATATCTGAGTGTGAACTAGATTGATTTGTCTTAAAAGTATGTTTATTACCTTTAATGATTTAATAGTGGTGGTGGTTTCATGTATGCGCGCTATGTCAAGTAATCTAATTGTAGTTTAAATATGCACGATTTATTTTATGCCCATTGTGCCTGGGCAGTTTTTCTTTCTTTCTTTCTTTCTTTCTTTCTTTCTTTCTTTCTTTCTTTCTTTCTTTCTTTCTTTCTTTTTTTTTCTTTTAGTAGAATTGAAATGCTCAATAGTAATTGAAGGGCTCTCTAACACGGCGCTGGCAGGCCTTGTCTTCTGCACCTCCCCACCTTCCTTTCTCCCTTGCTAAACTATTCAATTACATTCCTAAAGCTGGCCCCCCAAGGTCTATTCCCTTGTATGGCCACTTACTTCTTTATGCCTGACTAAGACTCCAAGGTCTAGCAATCAAAATTCATTATTTGGCTACACTGTTCAATCAGGATTTACCAGCTCATCCTAACACAGATTTCCCCTTTTTTCTCCTTAAAAACCAATCCTGCAAAAATTCCTGCTGCTGTCTTTGTCCAACCCAGAGGCAGTGCCCCCACCCCCCAACTCCTCCACCACTCTCCCAACCCCTGCTTGTCTGTCCAAGGTAATAAATGTCCTTTGCGCTGAGAATCCGGAGTCTGGGTGTGTCCTAAGACTACTTCAGGGACCCCTTTCAGTAATAACATTAAAGGAGAATGAGTTCAGAATTGAAGGTCTCTAAGGTCCTAATTATTCAGAAGAAGGCTGGGGGTGGGTTTTGTTCTTACTGATTGGATTTAGTTTGATTTTGGTTTCTGGGAAAAAGTCTCAGTGAACAGCTCAATCTGGCTTTGAACAAATTTACTCTATAGCTGAGGCTAGCTTCAAACTCTTTGTCTTACTGACCCAGCCTCTCAAATGCTGAGATAACAGGTGTGTGTCCCACACCTGCCTTAGTCAAACATGTTTATATTACTTTGTTAAATCAAGTGTATGTTCCAGCTATAAAAGGAGATAGAGTGTGTAACTGCCAAGGTACGAATGGGGGAAATGGAATACAGCAAACTTTAAGAATTCAAAAGAGAATTTTTTGAACAAAAAAAATAGCAATACTAAAAACTAATGCTATGTAATATTCTAATGACCACAGTGTGGATTGTCTAAACTCACCATCAGAGTGTAAACACTTTCATTAAATAACAAAGAAGATAGGCCTGGGTTCAGCTCAGTTCCCATGAGGGTATAAGGTTGTCCATCAGAGGACCAGAGAGACACCTCTCATCAGCTCAACTCCTTTAAACTGCTTATTGCAAAGCCTTGAAATGAATTAAAAGCAGATTTTTTTTATGCCAAAAATAACAGAGGGCACGGATGTTGAAAAAGTGAGGGATGGGAGAAGTACCAGGGAGACAAAGAACGTATCTGTGTCATAGGTTCAACACAGAGAATAAAACTAGAAAGAAACTACCTAACACGTGCCCAGTGTCAGTCAGCTGGCTAACAGGTGTCCAGCCGGGATAAGAGAAATCACACAGCACTTCCTGCTGGAGTGGGCCATCTCCAGTGAGCAGAGAGGACAATGTCCAGCATCCGTTAACCCCTGTTCTCCCTAGGATTTCAGAAGGTGAAGTCTTTGCCTCCATAACAGAGACAGAGCTCCTTGAAGAAATCCGCACTAAATTTAGCCAGGCCAGATGGAACAGTTCGTCTCCTAGTTCAGAGTGTGCAAACCTAGATGGATGGTTCTAATTATTCTTATCAGGGAAGCAGATGGAAAATTCTTTCCAGAAGTTAATCCTTTAGTCTGATTCCAAAAGGAGGCTGTGTGGTTCCTCTGGGCTGTCTATGTTTGGCAATGCTTTCTCAGCCTCCATTCATTTTACACATGTTGGGGATGAAGTGCAGGGAATTGTGGGTGAGACACTAGGAAACTAGGAATATGACCGCGGTTCATTACCTGAAGACAGCATCTTTCCAAACGTTCTTCCCCAACCCCAATTTTCAAGGACTTTGTGGTGCTGTCCTGATTACTCAGTTGCTAAAATAGAAAATTGAGCAGGATGAGGAACCCAAAGACCTGGCTTCTCAGCTACCTCAGTCTTAGTCCTTTGGAGGGACAGTGAGCAAGCAATTCTACTACACTGCTCTTAGGAGTCCATCTTAAGAGTAAGTCAACAAAATTATTTGTGTCTCCTGGATTTATTTTCGAAAGGAAAGGAAACGACACAGAAAGGTGTTTTGAACAATTGTCTTCTGACGTTGCTGAGAGACACAATCTTCCCAGCAAACTCCCCGTTATTCTGGCTCTTGGAACCCTTCTGCCCCCTTCTATGTGGTGATCACTGAGTCTTAGGTTCGGGAGTTGTGTTGTAGATCTATCGGTTGGCACTGGGCACCACAATTCTGACTTTTGATTCCTTGTGGTTTTCTGTAATTGTCTCTGGTTGTTGCAGAGAGAAGTTCCTTGACGAGGGGTGACACTTATCTGGGGGGCATAAGGACAAACATTTAGAATGTAGTTAGGGATTCTGTTGGTTTAGTAAAGCAGCTGCTGTTGTAGACTCTTCACTAGGTAGATGGTTATGTTTCCAGTACAAGGCTTGATTTCCCTCTCACTGAGTAGAGTCTTGAGTCCTGGACAAGGACAGTCGCAATAGACATGCTAACATGGCTAGGGTGTGGGAGAAGCTCATAAATGTACATATGAAACCACAATTAAATAAAAAGACCATGAGTTTGAAAGAGAGCAGGGGGGAAGAGTTCACGGGAGGGTTTTAGGGGAGGAAGGAAAAGAGGGAAATGAAATTGTAGCTAGAGTTTTCCTGCCTGGCCCACAGTCAGGACGAATCTCTCTCACCTGCCAATCCCACAGCTGCTCAAACCCAACCAAGTAAACACAGAGACTTATATTGCTTACAAACTGTATGGCCGTGGCAGGCTTCTTGCTAACTGTTCTTACAGCTTAAATGAATCCATTTCTATTAATCTATACCTTGCCACGTGGCTTGTGGCTTACCAGTATCTTTACATGCTGTTTCTCATTATGGCGGCTGGCAGTGTCTCCCTCACTCAGCCTTCCACTTCCCAGCTCTATTCTCCTCCTTGTCCCGCCTATACTTCCTGCCTGGCCACGGGCCAATCAGTGATTTATTTATTGACCAATCAGCAACACATTTGACATACAGACCATCCCACAGCATGAAATTTTTATTTTTATTTATTTACTTTGGTTTTTCAAGACAGGGTTTCCTGCCATTGCTATCCTGGAACTCGCTCTGTAGCCCAGACTGGCCTAGAACTCAGAGATCTACCTGCCTCTGCCTCCCAAGTGCTGAGGTTAAAGGTTTGTGCCATCATGCCTCGGTGATAAAACTATAGCCTCAAAAAATTAAAAATTAAAAGGACCATCCTGTGCTGCCTAAATATAAAATGTACGTACTTCTTATTTTCATGAGACAATCTGAGTGCTGCCTGGTGCTGTTGTCTACATGACGTCATCTACAGAAGAGGCTGAGAAGGTCTAGTTGGCACTGTGACACTGTCTGCCCACGGTTCCCACTTCCTTCTGGCACCATTTTCAACTGCCCAATCTACTTTTGCCCATAAACAGGCATGTGACCCAACCAAAGCCCCTCACACCTTTAATCCCAGCACTCGGGATGCAGAGGTAGGTTCGAGGCTAGCCTATTCTACAGAGGGAGTTCCAGGATAGCCAAGGCTACACAGAAAACCCTGTCTGAAAACCAAAACAAAATGAACAAGCCAAAAAAAAAAAAGGTAACAGACTGCACAAAGAAGAAAAATAAAATTCTGTAATCACAACTTTGTGAAGTTTGTATGGTACACATGTATAGCAGCCTGCAGATGTCCCCCAGCTAACCTCATAGACTCTTGGGTAGTCCTGGCTCACACTGAACCCAGGCAAATTCTCTCTGGCCAACAGGATACATGAAAAGTGACAGTTCAATTACCAAGGTAAGGCCGTAAAAAGCATTGCCTCATTCTGAAGGAAGTCTGATGCCATGCCAGGAAGATCTTGTTATTTCCTCCAGTAAACCTCTGCCCTGTTTGCTTTCTCTACGCATTCTGAGAATCCCACTGTGTATAAGTGAGTTGACAGAAACCTTGTAAAATCTAGATGGGAAAATAAACATTCAGATCCCTGAAGTCCAATGAACCTCAAGTAGTTAACAGAGAAAGATATCGTCACAATGTAATCATTTCTCAAAATCCAAAGACAAAGAAAATATGGAAAAGTAGCAAGAAGAGAAGCAACTCACTCATCACATAAAAAGAAAACCTTCAGAAGACAATCATCAGGTTTCTCAGAGGAAACCTTGCAGGCCGGGGGAAAATGGAATGACGTCACAGAAGCTTAAAAAAAAATCTATCAACCAAAGATACTAAACCTGGCAAGATCATCTTTCAGAAATGAAAGAAATAAAAGGGACCTCCCCAGACACACAAAAGGTATGGGGGCTCATCACCAATTAGACACCCGCTAGGAGCCAAAGAGAGGTCTTCAAGTTAGAAAGTACATGAAAGTATAAAACTTATCTCTAGGGGTTGGAGCAGTGGCTCAGAGGTTAAGAGCACTGGCTGCTCTTCCAGAGGACCCAGGTTTGATCCCCCCCACTCACATGGAGGCTCACAGCTGTTATTCCAGTCCCAGTGGAGTTAGTTTCTTCTTCTGGCCTCTAAAGGCATGGTACATGCACAGTGCACAGACACATACATGCAGTCAAAATACCCGTACACACAAAATAATAAATACAATTTAAAGATATTAAACTCATCTCTGTTGAAAAAAAAAGTAAGTATTTAGTTGAGTTCAGAATGCAGATACTCCTTAACTTACAATGGGATTGCATCCCCCAAAAGCTCATCAGATGTCAAAAATATTGAAGGTGAAAAAATGCATTTAATTCACCAAACCTTCCATGCATTGGAACACGGCAACACAGTAGGGTATAGACAGCCAGTTGTTTGTTCTGTAATCATGTGCCAGACAGGGAACTAGGGCTCATATCCACTGCCCAGCATCACCACAGACTAAATGTTGCATATCACTGGCTGGAAAATTAACAAAATCAGAAATTTGAAACATGGTTCCAACTGAATGGACTCAATTTTGCCTATCACAAGACTGAAAAGAAAAATTGTGAGCCCATCGTAAGTATGGATCCATCCATAGTCTGATACCACCATGGTGATGCCCTAGCCACTTTAAACTATTGTTTGAAAATGGAATGCAAAATGTATTAATATTAGCTATGGCTACATTCATTTGTTAACAGAGACATAATATAGAATGGTGCAAATTGGGACATCAGTAACAAAAAGTTATTGTTTTCAGCTTAAAATAGATGGCTAAAAATATCGAATGTTTTGTGTGAGCCTCAGGTGGTAACTACAAAGCAAATTCTGAAGAACAAACAAGAGATTAAAAAGTTAGGAATCAAAGCATGCTCCCCCCATGTCAACAGAAAACCAAATCACAAAGGATGTCAGCCTCCAAGGAAGAATGAACAGAAGAACTCTAAAACAGTAGACAACAGGCCGGTGAAACGTCTCCATTGGCAAGTGCTTATTACTACACAAGCATGGTCCAAGTTTGGAGTCCCATCACCCATGGAAAATGCCAGGTGTGGCATACCCACCACTGTGCGGGGGCAGGTGTATCCCAGGGATTTGCTTGTCAGCCAATCTAGGCAAGTAGGGAGCTCTAGGTTCAGTGAGAGACTGTTTCAAAAAATAAGTTAGAGAGTGCTGGAAGACATTCAACATAGCTTGTGGCCCCCACACCTGCACATATGGACAAGCACATCCATGCATACACGGAACACACACGCATATACCACATAGACACAGGAGAGTAGCAATATGAAGTCCTTACCTGTCAATAGTTACTTGCTAAGTAAATGGATTAAGTCAAAAGACATAAAGTGGCCGAATTAATGAACATGAAAGCTCCAACTATGTGTTGTTAGCAAGGGTCCCATGTCAGCTTTACACATACTCTGAAAGGGATGCAAATGGGTATTCCATGTGCATGGAAAGCAAAGAAAACAGAGATAGCTACATTTATATCTAATAAAGGAGATGCCAAGTCAAAAACTATCAAACAAAAGAATGGCATGATATGAGAAAGGAGCTAATGTATCAAAAGGCTCTAATAACTGTAAATACATGTGACTACTATAAATGTAGATATTTGCAAATGTGGACAGGACTTAAGGTAGAAAGAGATACTATAATCATAGAGAATTTAGACATACTTCATTCAACAATGGACATAAACCAAAGTAGAAATGATAGAGTTGAACAACCAACCCACTAGAGGTTGAGTGGACTTAGTACAAAGAAGATTCCACCCAACAGTGGAGTATACATCCTTTTAAGTGCATACAGAACAGTCTCCAGGATAGGCCAGATGTTAGGCCACGAAACAAGTCTTAACAAATTAAAAAAGAGTAAAACCATGTCAAGGAACTTTTCCAACCACAACAGCATGAAACAAGAAATCTATAATGGGTTAAGGCTGGGTATCATGAACCACACCTGTAATCCCAGTACTTGGGAAGCAGAGGCAGGAGGATTCAAAGTTGGAAGCTAGCATGGGCTATATACTAAGTTGGAGGCCAACCTGGACTACACAGGGAGACCCTGTCTATACATAAATTTTTAAAAATCAAATTAACCAGGAGTGGTGGTTCCCACCTTTAATCCCAGCACTGAAGAAACAGAGGCAGGTGGATCTCTTTGAGTTCAAGGCTAACCTGGTCTATATAGCAAGTTCCAGGCCAGCTAGAGCTACTGAGTGAGACTAAATCTGGAAAACAAAAGTAAACAAAGATTAGTCTCACAAAAGATGCATCAATTTCTAAGAGATACAAACTGTGCTAGACTTCTTCCTATTCCTATTCCTGTGTGGGGGTGCATGGTGAGGTTAAGAAAGCTCGAGAGAACAAAGGGTCCAGTGAATGAAGGGAGGGAGAGAGAAGTGGCCATCATGTTCCATCATGTAGCCTTTGCCCCTGACTTTCTGGTTTCTAGAGAAAAGCATTTATCTCCCTGGTCACTTCTTCCATTTGCACAACACACAGCTTTTCTTGTAACAGATTCGACACTTTGCCCATGTTTCTGTTTCTGGCAACTTGGGCTAAGACTGTAGGCAGTTTGCACCCCCTCCCAGACACACCGTTCTCTCAGGACTTCAGAAAGCAAGCGAGTATGTGGAGAGGGAGTCCCGGGGGTGGGAAACCAGCTGTGAGGTTACTAAGAGAATCCAAGAATGAGGTAAAAAGGAACAAGAATGGAAGGAAGGGCGCTGGGAACAGAAATGAGACACATCTAACAGGAAGGGTGGCCAGCTGGGTTCATGGTGGGTGAAGAGCAGGATGGTGGGAAATATGGCCCCAGCCGAATGGAGTGATGTCAGTATCTCAAAGAGCAACGCCCACAGAGTCGACATCGACAGAGGATGGAATTCTCATCTCAGAAACACTAAGTTTGAGATTATGATGAACACCAAGAAGAGGGATGTTGGAGACAACTGGACAACCCTGGACCTAGAGCATAAGCTCAAATTCTCTCAAAGCCATTTAAGCAAGGTCAGGGTTGGTTATGCTTCGGTGACAAGAACAAGTGTACCCAGGGAGGATGGGTTTTGAGAGACATGGGAAACAATTACACTTGTGGGGAGAGGGTGAAACTCTTTGAGAGATTAGAAGGGCCAAGAAGATGGCTCTGTGGGTGAGAGCACTTACCACATAAGCTGGACCGCCTGAGCTCAATATTTGGAATTCACATTTTAATAAAGGTAGATACAGTAGTGCGGACACATCTGTATTCCCATGGCCAGCACAGATAGGGAAATCAGCTGAAAACCCTCCTACACAGCAACACAAGAGAGACCCTGCTTCCAAACCAGGTGGAAGGAGGGGACCCACACCCCAGAAGTTGTCCTCTGACCTCTACGTGAGTGCTATGGGGAGTGCACACTCACACACGTGCATACCCCCCCACACACACACACAATCAAGCCAGCAATCAATCAATCAAGTGGAGGAACACCAGGACCATGAAGTATCTGATACTGGGTGAATCAAGTAGAGCAAGGTGTTTTCTATTCTCCTTCTCAAACTTCTGTCCTAACCCTCTCGAAGTTCCCTGCATTCACTTACTGTCTGGTAAAACTGAGCACTGGCATGCTCTACTGATCTTGACTAGGGACCAGTTAGTGTCTGGCTTTGTTACACCTACCTCACTTCCTAGTGCTTAGAAGCAAGAAACAACAGCAGTATCTTCAGGATCCAGCTTGCAGCTACTCACCAAAGCATAAAAACTGGGAAGGGAAGGCTGATTGCATACCCCTCCCTTACTTTCTCAGACCATGGAGGCTGCAGGGTCATTCCTCCAAGCCCAGTTTCAACCCTCCCCGCAAGGATTCCTGAGCAGTTTAGTATAGTTTGGTTTCCAATATGCTTCACTACTTAATTCTAACTGCCTCTGCAATTTGCTGTCTTTTATCCTTCAGTAAAACCTCACCTATTTGTAAATCAAAGGAATCCTAAATTTGGCTGTGCATTAAGTGCACAGCCAAAAGTATTTCCTTAAAGAAAAGCCAAGACCAGAGTTTGGAAGTAAAGTTAGACAAAAGACTAAAAAGGGCGGTGATGGTGCACAGCTTTGATTCCAGCACTCAGGAGGCAGAGGCAGACAGATCTCTGAGTTTGAGCCTACAGAGCAGGTTCCAGGACTGCCAGGGCTACACAGAGAAACCCTATCTTGGTGGTGGTGGTGGTGGGGGCGTGGAATGGACACATGATGACTAAAAAGGACTTTGGCCCTAAGTCACTTAGATAAGTGACTTTCTTGAGAATTCGATCTCCTCATTCTTTGTTAATGGATTGGGTTTGCTATCAACATGAACAGATAATAAATAGGAGTTACCTCTTTAGCTTGTCCTGGAATGCAGGACAGCATCTACTTCCTGCAGTCTTTACTACTGCTTATTTCTTTGCATACAAGGTGATAATAAGTTGACAATTCATGCTATTTCATTTATTAACATAGCATTCATACACTGGTCATATAATGCAATTGTTGATATATTAATATAGTGTATAAAGTGTATTGCATCAATGTAGAAACACCATATTTACCATTGTATTTCTTTGTAAATAAAATGAATAATTTCAGGAATATAATAACATATTTATATTAAACAGTAACTTATCAAGCAAGAACTTAGTCCATTATACATCCATTGTAGATGCATTGAAACAATTTCATCGAAGACATATGGCATTTTAGGGGCAGATGCCTGATCACTATTTATAGCTTTGTTTCTGTGGAGAAAATGGAAAGTGAATTTAGAGGTCCAAGAAAATCCCCAAGCTTTTGGAGCATCCCCAACGTGTGAGCCATGCAGCAAATGGTCATTACTTGGGTTTTAGATGTCTTTAGCTTTTATTCTGAGTCTGGACTTTTTCTGGCTGCTCTAAATCTACCTTCATAATCAAACCCTTGTGTAACAAGAGAGGAACCCCAAAGAGGACTGTTGCAGTTGGCCGCAGCCCCTCCTCAGGGCTCCAGGGGCCTGGATTTCCAGGTCTCTGCCTTTGGCAGAGCCCTGGGAACTTCCAGGCTCTTCTGGTTGTCTCCCTTCCACAGGTTTATTTTTGCATCTCCTTATTTAGCACTTAGAGCTATCTTTATCACCCCAGCTGACTGGCATGGGAGTCCCCAGGGCAGGGAGTTACACAAGACTATTGAAGCAAGCTTCCTACATTTCAAGTGAAACATCAGCAAGTAGTCACAATGCTAGAACTGTGTGTGTGTGTGTGTGTGTGTGTGTGTGTGTGTGTGTGTGCATGAACACACACATTTTAATTGCTAAAGATGTCTTCCTTTTATGTAGCATCAGAAGCACAAAATCACAAATGCTTTCTGGAACTCAGTTTCAGTCTGTATAGAAGAATCAATTTTAGGCCTAGAATATGCACACACACACACACACACACACACACACACACACACACACACACACACGTGACACCCACAGGAGAGTCATGCAGATTCAAAACAAATAAAGCTGATTACAAGTATATAGTCCCGATTTATTTTGAATCTGCATGACTCTTCTGTCGGTGTAGTATGTGTGTCTGCAGGTACACTAGCCTGGCCTGGAGGTCAGGAGTCAGCCATAGGTGTTTATCAATTCCCACCCTATTTTTTGAGACAGACTCATACTGAGCCTGGAGATTGCCCTTTGGGGGCAGACTGGTGGGCCAGGGAGCCCAGCACATGTCTGCCACTGTCCCCAGAGTTCTGGGGCTACAGAGGCAGGCCACCACTTCCACCTTTTGTGTGGACGTTAAGGATGCAAATGCAGGTCCTCAGAACTGCTCTGCTGCTAGCATTTCACCCGGCTTAGCCCTCTCCCCAGCCCAGCTCACTCCTGTGTTCCACTGAGAAATCCGTGGGTACTCAGACTCAACGAACTTTGGGTTGTTCTAATAGGCCACATCACAAAAGCCTCCAATCCTTTGCCTGCTTTCAACTACTCCATTTCAGTTGAGACCTCAGAGAGTTGCCAGCTCTCCGGGCAGGATGGAGGAGGCTGTGAGTCCTGAACACTACATGCATAACCCACACGTGTTACATGTGTCACCATGCGTAGCAGCCCCTGGACACCTAAAGCTACTGAGCACTTGAAACGAAGCCAATCTGAATCCAGATGGGCAGGAAACGAAACTACGCAACAAACTTCAAAGACGGCAGAGAAAAAAAAAGGAAAAGGTAAAATATCTCATTAACGGTTTTTATGTCAATCACATATGTTGGATTAGTAACCATCTAGATGTAGGTGGTTACATAAAACCAATTACTAAAATTTACTTAACCTATGTATGTATGTATTTATTTATTTTTAGCCTGGCGTCTTGACAAAGATGAAATGAACCATGAAGCTCATTTTATATTCCTTTTGGACACCACTGGTCTTAAGGCCCTCCCTAATAAAAAGCCGTAGTCAGAGCCCCTGCAGAATTCTACTCCAAACTGAATTGCTTGGAAGCAAATGGGACTGGAGCAAAGGTTGCAATGGCCTGTGCTTGTTCAGCTCCTCCATGCACAGAATCTTAATACTTCCCAACACATCAGCCGTGGACATAAGCCCTTAAGTGAGGAAGCCACCTTCCATCCCTTAAGCCATTCCCAGTTGACAATACACTCTTCATTTTCATCTACGAAGTCATTAACTGTACCCACTTCACGTCAAGGAAACTGGGCAGTGAGTCATGAATCAGTCATCCTGAGTTTTTGCCCACCACCCTCACTCCTACCCGCTACCCCTGTCTCCTGCAGCTACACAAAGGCAAGAGATCAGTCTGCAGAAATAGAAACATGAATGTGATTGTTTCAAGTTCAATGGAAAGTCAAAATTCGAACAGCTCATGTCTGGGTTGCAGGCAGCTAGTCTGATGCGGGGAAAATTCCAGAGATATTGCTGAGGAGCGTTCCTGGATTTGTGTGCAGGAGGGGCTCACCTTGGCCCGGGAGAGCAGTGAACACAAACTATTCAACACCAAACCCTGATATGGATTACCAGATACTGAATTCAACACATATTAGGGGGGCAGTGCTGCCAGAAAAGAATAGTATTACTGCTAGTTAAAAAAAAAAATAGTGATTTCACAGTAGATTGGGCACAAAACAATACTACCTTTGTGGGGTTCTGAAGGGAACGCGGGAATAAGGCCGAGACGGGGTCCACTGAAATTCCCAGCTGGAGCTGCGGACATCTTGTCTGCCTATAATTGTTTTCTGCCATTCATTTCCTCCAATTGTCAATTATTACTAAAACAATTACGGAAAGAAAAAAAAAGTGTGTGTGTGTGTGTGTGTGTGTGTGTGTGTGTGTGTGTGTGTGTCTTTGTTTCCTGTTGCCTATGAATACAGTGAAGTCATAGAGCAGGCCAGTGCATCACAAGCTTTTCCATGACCATAAATTACACTGTCACAAACAGGATACGGCTCTTAGCTGGGCGAGGAGGCCACAAACGGCGCTGAATTAGCACAAGCATGTTGTTGACCGTGATGGCAGGGCACAGGACAGACTCGGCTCTCTCTACTTTGTAGATAGTAGTGGGGTTTCGATCCTGTTTATAAAGTAGTATGCGTTTATTTATCCCAGACAGAGTAGAAAATAAAATAAAAGTCACTGTTATTTCACTGACTGTTAACATCTCAGTTTGTGAACTCTCAACTCTTTGTTCCTTCATACAAATATATATATATATATATATATATATATATATATATATATGCACATTCGACCATACCACAAATATAATCTTATAGCCTTTTCTTTCTCATGTAACATTAAGTATGACTATTTTCCAACACCTTTAAACAGCCTAATGGAAACTATCATCTCTATAAAATTAAAAATTATAGAATAATATTAAATAATTCCATTTTTTAAAAAATATTTTCTGTTTGGTAATAAAGTGTTGCCTGTTGCAGGTAAAGATTCTTCTACAGGGCCTGAAGACTGCTCACCTGTTGAGAGCACTTGCTGATCTTACAGGAACGGGATCGGGGTTCAGTCCCCAGCATTCATGTAACAGCTCACCATCATCCCCCCCCAACTTCAGTTCCAGAGGATCTGATGCCCTCTTCTGCTCTGAGAGGGTACTGCACACAGGTGTTATACCTCTATCCATATATGCAGGCAAAACACAAACATAAAATAAAAATAAGTAATTCTTTAAAAATAAAAAGTCCGCATACATTTTTGTCTGAATTTGATTATTTCCTTGGACTGCATTTCTAAGTTAGACTTTTCATTTTCTATTTAAAAAGATATATTGTGCCAGGCGGTGGTGGTGTATGCCTTTAATCCCAGCACTCGGGAGGCAGAGACAGGCAGATCTCTGTGAGTTCGAGGCCAGCCTGGGCTACAGAGTGAGTTCCAAGAAAGGCTCCAAAGCCACCTAGGGAAACCCTGTCTCAAAAAACAAAACAAAACAAAACAAAAATACATTGTAATGTTTAAGAAGTTCTATTAACAATAAAGTCTTACATGTGCATTTTAAAAGTTTATCTTTTATAATGCTTTATCATCTTTCATAATATCTGTTATAATATCTTCATCATCTTTAATAGTCAAACATAATAAAACGAATATATTTCTTTTTTCATTCTTTACTGGTATTGATCCTGCAATCTAGGGTCTTGCATGTGCTGGGCAAGTGCCCTACCACCGAAGGGTCTGTATAATTTCATAAATGTTTTCCTCAGCTTATTAATACAAACAGCCTCTAAACCAGTGTGGGCACCACAGCCTAGTGATGTAGTCACTTTGGGAACTTCGGCCACACTGTTGAGATTGCTGAATGGCCTGCTGCTCCCAGTTAGCCTCTACTGTCTCTGGCCTGGATGGAGGGTTTTTAGCAGATGACCCATCTAGAGGGTAGGTAACCAGGGACAGAGGCAGGTGATGGACACCTTGGTTTCGTTCTACTGCATAATCTTTATTCCAGTAGAAAAACCAAGGGGAGATGAAAAGTGAGCTAGTAAGGGGGAAATAATACAGGTAATAAATATAAAACAAATAAAGACGATTATAATGGTATGTTCCTGTAATGCCGGTATTTGGGAAGCTGAAACAAGATTACCAGTTTGGGCTACAGAGTGAGACCCTGGCTTATAAAAAACCAAAGATGAAAACAATAATAACTGAAACCTCTTTGTATAAACTATTTTCATTTCCTCAAAGATACTAACCCAAAGGTGTGCAATATTCCTTTACACTATAAAAATATGTCACTGTAATTGGTTTAATTAAAAAGCTAAATGGCCAATTGCTAGGCAAGATTTTTGAGGCAGAGAGAAAGCTGGGAAGAAGGAGGAGTTGCCAGCCAGATGCATAATGAGTAGGACACACACAAAAAATGGGATAGAGGTAAAAAGCCACATGGCAGCACGTAATTTAATAGAAATGGGTTCACTTAAGTTATAGGAGCTAGTTAGAAACAAGCCTAAGCTATCGGCCAAGCTTTTATAATTAATAAGAAGTCTCTGTGTCATTATTTGTGGCCTGGCCATCCCAATGAGAAAGTACTACTACACAAAGGCAAGGAATTCTATGAATTCTACTCAAATTTGGAACAAGAAAGAACCAGAAATCTAGGTTATACATGAACAAGGACTTGGGTTCCATTTCCTGTTATCTTTCAGTGACGGCAGTCCTGAATTATGGATGACTCGTAACACCCTCAGGGCTCCACCCTTTCACCTATGACACATGGCTACCAACGGAATCTTTCTGGAACTGTTTGTGAGCCCCTAATAAGGTAATGGAGATCCGGGTCCTGACCTTTCACTGAGATCCAGTAAGTGCTCAGGAGTAGCAGGCTGCTGTCACCGCCATTCCTTGCCTCCCTCCTCAGCTGGCCCGTGTTTCCAGCTGTGAGTAACTTCTGTACCTGGCTGTTCCACCACCACCTCATGCTCCATACATGTCTGATCCCTTCATCACTCCCTGACTCAGAGCTACCTTTGATGGGCTTTGAATGGACCATAAGTCACACACACACACACACACACACACACACACACACACACACACACACACAATCTGTCCTCTCCTCCCGTAACCATGCCTAGTTAGTTTTCAGAGCAGGTCAATTTGCTCCCTAATGGATTCCTCATGTGCATCAGAACCCAGGCCTCAGGGACCTGCTCTCCCTATTCTAGAAAGTCCTGTGTCAAATCTTATCCACATCATTACCCTGCCCAACATCTCTCAGTGTCCCATGACATCTTTGAGATAGATATTATGTCCCTTAGTTTGGCATCAGTACCATAGCAGTATGGCCTCAACCTCTTCCAGACACTTCTCACGTGCCCCATGTGTTCATTTCTCTGCTCTTGTCAAGCTGAATGACTCAGTTCCCTGACTGGTTGCCAGAGAGTGGAATTTAAACTAAAGGGCAATTAATTAAATGTGATTTCAGATGCAAGGGTAATAGTTTTACAAATGTGACCCATGCAAGTGTCCCCACGCAAACCCACACAATAGGACACAGATACTAGAATGCTTTTGTGTTTTTGTTTTATTACCAGAAATTCGCATTTCAGTGAGCATCCTTCATCTAATAGCCCTGTTCCCTGAGCATACCATGTACATCTCCATCTCCGTCCATGCTCACAGCTCCTTTCTTACAGTGGTTGTTCTCACCTCTGTCTGTCCTCATCATATATTTGCTCTCCAGGAACCAACTCAACTTTATATTCCATCAAGCCTCCCTGACTGATGGATAAGTTCTTCCTTATTCATTATCCATATCATTAGTTTGGTTCCATAGATAGGATTTAATTCTATTTTTAATTCCTGTTTAATTCTCTTTCTCTAACTGAATGTTGATCTGTACCAAGATCTGACATGATTTTACAACCAGGAGAAATTGATGTGCTTTGGTGCTGATGATGGGTGTGGGGGTGCCGCTTGCCAGCCTAGATTGCAGGGTTTGAGGGAGGAGAATGGGAATCTGCCGAGACCCTTAATCGGAAATTCAGAGCTCCTGTAGAAAGACAGAACCCAGCACACAGCATACCCTGTCCTCTGCCCAGCTTCAGGCCAGATGGGAGATGAGTGTGGCTTCGTGACCTTGGCCTGGTTTACCCCACACCCTCTTTTATACACCCTACACGTTGAAGATTATTTTCAATGACATCTAAATCCCTGGAGCTTCTCCTGATCTTTGGACCCTGAATTTCATTCCTATGGAAAATGAGGCCCAGGGTAGCTATTCCTTGTCACCTGTAAACACACAGTGATTGTAAAAGTCATCCTGGAGATGGCACCCTCGATGTAGTTAAAAGGAAAATGAAAACAATATTGATAAATACTTTTCTAAATTACCTAACTTAAAATACTCTCAGGAGCCTGAAAATGCCTCAAGTAACCTATGAAGCTATTAAGCAATTCCTAAGAAATGCAAGTGAAATAACTGGCATCTTATGAATATGTTTATTAAGTTTGGCACCCAGAAACCAATAGCTAATGGTAAGACTTTGGCAAATAATATATATCCCAGAACTCATCATTGTTATCTACTGTTTAAAACTTGATTCATATTAAAACATAACTCTCATAAGATTCACTGAGAGTGTCCTTTTCTTTTTCATGTGTGTGCGTGTGCTGTGCATGTGTGTATAGGTGTTCTCACATGCAGAGGTGTTAGGATGACCTGGGAGTCCTCCTCTAATGTATTCTTTGAGGCAAGGACTACCTAATGAATCCAGAGCTTGCCCAACATGGCTGGCTAGGCCACCCAGCATTCATGTGAGTGCTGGGGATCGAAACCTCGGTCTTCCTGCTTGCTGCCTATGTGGCAAGCACTTTAATGAATGTCTCCTCAGCTGGAAAAAAATTGTTTAGCCATTTAGAGAGGGACGAGTTCAGCATTAGCAGATTCAGCTTTATTGAGAGCGAGATCTCAGTCCCTAGAGTCACTGTGTGACCGTTGACTAGAACAAGATGGATTCAGAACTGGCTTTGGAGTATTGTGGTGCCTGAAAAATCAATATGGAGAGTGGTTTGCTTAGAACTCTTATATCTAGCTAGTCATTCTGTTTCCCTTTGTCTTTTCAAAACTTCAGTACAATTTCTATTAAAAAAAAAAATCTCTGTGAACCATTTCCATGGAACGACTTACAAATTTTTTAGTCAGAAACAAAACAAAACAAAAGAACCCACACTTGAATTCTTTCAGAATACAAAAGGGCCAAAGAGAGCCGCCCTGACCTAGAAGGAAGCCCTAGGCTCCTCACCAGCTCTGGCAGGCTCACAGTTCGGCTTTCAACTTCGCTATCTTCTTGCTGCAGATTCTAAACACGGCAATCTCCAGCAGGGAGGGGCCGAAAGAACAGCCACCGATTTCCTTCTCAGCAATCAGCAGAGCCTCCTCCTTTGTCAGTCACGGTGCCGACATCAATCAAGCGTCTCTATCTGCTGGTGGATGCACACAGCCTCATCTTTTAAACAAATGAGCACACTTAATGGCAAGGAATATCTTTTAGAAGGTCCCCTGGAGCCTCCCAAGTTTTTGTGAGCAGCGGCAACTGCTCTTGGATTTAATTTCCCTCCTACCTTTCCATCTCTAAGCACAAGAACGTTTTTTGAAGACACTCAAAATATATGCAGCAGAAATGTTTTGAAAAACAAAATGAAATGTAAATAATTACTACAAATAGTTCCTATCACTGGGAAAAGTTCAGCACTGGATTGTTTTGATCTTCTGGAAGGTTCGTTCGTCATTGTTTAAGAATGATTGCTCGAAAAGGGAAACTTTGTACTAGAATAATTTTCATCCTCACGATTTTACACAAAACTTAAATTTCAGTAAAATGACTTCAGTGATTGTTTGGCTGTGTTATTATTAAATATATCCTAAGCCGGTTATTGATCAAAGAAATGCAGATGGATTATTGATCAGCACAACAAAAAACACAAATAGTATCAGGCAGATGTTTTCAGTGGTCATCATCAATGAGATTATGGATGATGCTGAGATTAGCGGAAGTTACCACAAGTAAACAACTACCTGGAATAACCTTAAGACAAGCATTTACTATTAGAAGCTCAGGGTGCCATCACTGAGGCGTCTGGTGTCAGAGCAGACTCAAGCAAAGCTCACTGAAGAGTTCCAGGAGAACATGCCCACAGTCCAAAATACTGCCCATGGCCGGTCCGCAAAGCCAATGAAATGCGTTAAGCACACCAAGAGGCAAACTTAAAAAGGACATGTACCTTCATTCGCAGACATGTAGTCAACAGATGCTCACGACACTAGAGAAGCATCTTTCTCTCCTCCGGGTTCTTGGAAGTTTCTTTTCAAAGCGCCGGAACACCTAGAGATCGCTGCTCTCGCTTTGAAAAAGTTGTCATCCCCTCCATTGCTCAAGTGCAGTTCAAAAATGAAGAGTTAAAAACAAAAAAGAAAGGAAAAGAAATTTGCCAGCCAATTGTGCCTACCCACCACCACCACGAAGCTGCTAAGCTTTGAGCTCAATGAAGTAAAGGTTGTTTGGCTAAACGGTAAGCCTGCTTCCTCCCATTCTTTCCCTACTTAGTTTTCCGGCCTCCAGTAGAGTGGTGTTTTTTTTTTTTTTCCCTTTCCTGGACTATAAATAAGTTGGTTGTGTGAGTGCTGAGGAAAGAAGAGGCAGGAAATGTATTTGATTTCAAAAGGCAGTCAGAGGTGTGTGTGTGTGTGTGTGTGTGTGTGTGTGTGTGTGTGTGTGTGTGTGTGTTCCTTTCAAGTCAACATCAGCAAACACACTAAAGAAAATGTAGCCTAAACAATTCAACTTTGGTGTGAGCAGAAGAGCTGCAATTCACTGTCCCTCAGCCTCTGCTTGACTAAATGTTGTCACTTCCCATTAGCAGAGATTGAATTTGGAAACGTGACGTAATCTGCGTAAAACCACCATGAGCAGATCTACGCTGCATCCTTTATTTCAGACAGTTCAAACGGTGTCTTGCTGCACAACCCAAGCTAGACTCAAACTCATGATCTCCCGCCTCAGTCTCTCAAATACGGGGCTTACAAGCATTCATCACGTCAGACTCGTTGTTTCCTGTCCTTTAAAAAGATGTTGAGGTTAGAAGGATAGCTCAGCAAGGTGAGAGCACTTGCTGACGATCATGAGGACAGGAGCTTGGTTCTGAGCATCCATGTAACAAGGCTGGCATCCCACAGATGCCTGTAACTCTACCTCTGAGAGATCTAATACCCTCTTCTGGCCTCTCTGCACAGAACCCCTCCTTCCCGTGGTGTGTGTGTGTGTGTGTGTGTGTGTGTGTGCGCGCGCGCGCGCGTGCGTGTGTATACACAAATTAATAAAGTCTTTAAAAGAAAAAGTGGAAAATTTCCTGAGTCGAGGTGCCAAAAAATGAATATAGCATTTAAAGATAATGTAAATGAGAAAAGCAGACACTTTCACAAAAATCCAGTCTGAAACCACATTATCCATTCTTTTAAGTGATACTAGCTTTTCCACATTCTTGCAGTTCAAAGTTGTTCAAGTTCCCTCTGGATTGTTGACAATGTAAGCAAACACAGAAATTAGAGAGTATTTTTTATATAGCAGATGGGCAGCTAAAACTTTAGCTATTCTTTGATTTTGACATGTAGAGAAATAACCATTTGCATAACAGTAAGCAGAAATATAAAACTGGTCTGTGTTTTTAAAAAAGATTTATTTTATTTTTAATTACCTGCATGTGGTGGGTGTATGTGTGCATATGAGGGCTGATGCCATTGGAGATTAGCGGTGTCAGATCTAACAGAAGTGGAGTGACAAGCTGTTGTGAGCTGCCTGACATGGGTGCTGGGTACTAAACTCAGGTCCCCTGAGCTCTTGACCACTGATCTGTCCCTCCAACCCTGATCTCTATTCTTTTGTGGGCAATTCCTCACCTTCTTTCCAAAAGTTCCGTTTATATGCTCCAACAAGGTAATGAGATCTAGTTTATTCTGCAGAGTGAGAGGTAAGTTAGGGATGGGAAAACAGTTTAGTTTATAGCATACGCACACAGTAGTTTTTAAATTATTTTAACTGCATATGTCATGCTTCAAATTTTCATTTTATTTGAAGACTATAGCTTACTGGTAGAGTACTTGCTTGGCATGCTCAAAGTCCTAGGTTTAATTCCCAGTCCTGTAAAAAAAATGCTAAAAGTAAAAACAAAACTTTATTCAGTTAATAGTGAATTTGAAAAACTGTACTACTCAAAGAGCTTCACAAGACTATAAAACACCTGTTTATTGCCTGCCTATCACCTCTCTCTCTCTCTATCCATCTATCTCTATACCATTCTACACTTAACTGCCTCACCGCAAGCTTCTCTTTACATAGGAATAACATGGACACAATACAGTACCATCTTGCCTGTTGGAGGAACCACTCAAAAGAGAAGCAAAGGGCCACTTATATCGGTGACATCAACATCAGAAGTTCTGAGCATGCGTCCCACATCAAGCGATTCTCTAGGAAATTATTTTATGGTTTGTTTATTAGTATTGCATCTTCTAAAAGGAATTTCAGATTTTAAACATAAGAATAAAAAAGTAAATGTTGTTATATTGGGTACTCCTAGTCAGAAGATCGGAGCAGCGTTTGCCTCTAATGTTAAGACATTAACTCTGAGTTACTTTGAAAAAGTTATCTGACGCACTGGAGGTCTGTTGGGAGAACTAATGAACAGCCTTCTCTGGTTGTCTTGGTTTTCTGTTAAGTGAATACAACGGCATACATCTTATTGCCATCACCTAAAATTAATTTCAGTATGGGCAATATAGAAAAAAACCAAACCCATATCCCCCAAGGAAACAAACAAAAGGTCTGAATGTTAGTGCTCAGAGGCACAGAACATACTGCATGTATCTGAGACTTAATTATGTGTTTCAGTAACAGCCCATCTTTGTCTACACAGAGCAGAAGCTCTGGGTCACCGTTGAATTGTATCCTCTGACTCAACTGTTGTATAATAAATATTAATAAAATACGTAGGGACTTCTGTGATGAGTGCTCAAGACGACACAGGCTTAACAGGAATAATAGCAGGAAGAGGGCTGAAGGGTTGGGAGTTCTACATCTAACATAAAAATATAGAAGTCATTCGCTGTTTGAGAGAACCAGAAACTTAGTGAGATAGAAAAGAACCTTCCCTATTAACTTAATCAAAAGAAATGTATGTGCATTAGCAGTTCATTTTCACGTGGCCAAGTTCTCAGTAGAAATAACATTAAAGTCACCTTTCAAGGTTACAAAAACCCTATACTAGAATGCATAGTATCTCCCAGGAGAGGCCCAGCCTCGGTAATGTCCGGTGGAAAAATCTAAACCAGGCGGTTTTCATTGTTTGGGGGCTTTGGTCTCTATTGTTGTCCTGACCCTTTGCCTCACACCTAAAACACAGTAGTTTTCTGGGGACCAAGCAGAGCAACAGAAAGATGCTGAGGCTCTCTTACAGTGGCTGCCTCGAGCATGTTCAGTGTTCGCAACACTAAAATCTGATGTCAGGAGTAAAGTGAATGCTAACTGCTGTTATACTAAAACAAACAAACAAACAAACAAATAAAATGTGAATTCTGAAACATGGACCCTCATTTAAGTGTTTCTGCCTCTTGCATGTTCCCCTGAGGAAAGTTGCTGGACTCAATCATAAAGCTGTTTGTGAAGCTAATCGCTGGCAGGAAGAAGCAAGGGCCTCCCTGGGGTACTCTATGCCAAAGAGAGACCCTTGCAGGGACAGTGTGTAACACACATCTGAAGACAAAGAGAAACTGCTAGGGACTCCAAGAGCATCGGTGCCCTGGGTTACCTTGTCTTGTGCGATATTTGAGAGGAGGGAGAAACATGGGAAAAATCCTCCTGGTAATTAAAATTCATTGTTTTGGAGTCTCTTTAGTATGATTAAAAAGCCACTCTGTAGGTTGATTACAGATTTAATAGTTTATACAGTTTCCTTGTTTGGACATTAGAATTGCTTGAACTTGCAATTGTATCGAAATACTTCGTAGGTCCCTGAATGCCCAGATTATACAATCAATGCAAAAAAGCTTAAGCTGAATTTACATTAACAGTGGCAAGTGAATACAGCTACATTCTAGCATAACTTCTGGGGGTACAAAGGCCATTTAATGAGATACAGCAAGTTAAAAGTAAAAATAAAAAGCCCTCTAGCCCTCTGATTGTGTACCGCGTGAACAAGAACCTGTCTCATCTCTCTTGTCAGATTTGGAGAAACAAGCCAACTCGCAGAGAGATGCTTGTTCATGGAGCTACATGGTACTTTCCTCGAGCAGCCATCAAGAGACTGAGAGGTTTATTCTGACAGAATGCAAGGAACTCAATCTGCCAGTAGGCAAAGAGATTCAGTCCCAATCAAGTTTAGGATGCGAACACAGCCCCAGCCTATACCTTGGCCTCAGACTTTTTTTTTAAAATGTATTTATGCCTGGTATAGTGGCCCATACCTTTAATCCCAGCACTTGAGAGACAGAGGCAGGCAGATCTCTGTGAGTCTGAGGCCAGCCTGGTCTAGAGAATGAGTTCCAGGACAGCCAGAGCTATGTAGTGAGACCTTGTCTAAAAAACAAACAAACAAAAAAGTTGTGTGTGTGTGTGTGTGTGTGTGTGTGTGTGTGTGTGTGTGTGCGTGTGCGTGTGCGTGTGTGTGTGTGTGTGTGTGTGTGTGTGTGTGTGTACATATGTGTATCACATGGTGCAGGAGCCTGCAAAAGTCAGAAGAGTTCATTGGCTCCCCTGGCACGGGAGTTGCAGGCATTTGTGAATAGCCACGTAGGTGCTGGGATCCAAACCCAGGTTCTCTGCAAGAGCAACAAATGCTTGTAAAGCAGAACCATTTCTCCATCCACTGTTCACAGATGTTTAAGGCTGTGAAACAGATGACCCAGCTCATCCACATCTGGCCAAGTAGACTTGGGAGAAAATCATGTATGAAGTTGGCCTCCAGTCTTGCTTGAGACAGTCATTTACACATGATCATATATACCTCATCTGCTTAGCTGAAGTTTATGAGCTAGAAGCAAGACATAGGTCACTTCTGTATTCCGTAGGCGAGAGATCATGTGAACCATCCTAGAACCTGAGTAATCAATCTAGAAGAAACAAGAGCTCTTGTTACCATGTGGGCTTTTTTTGTTTGTTTGTTTGTTTGTTTGTTTTTGGTTTTTGGTTTTTGGAGACAGGGTTTCTCTGTGTAGCTTTGTGCCTTTCCTGGAACTCACTTGGTTACCCAGGCTGGCCTTGAACTCACAGAGATCCGCCTGCCTCTGCCTCCCGAGTGCTGGTATTAAAGGTGTGCACCACCACCGCCTGGCTTCCATGTGGGCTTTTTTTCTTTTTCTTTCTTTTTGAATAATTTATTTAACTTTATTTTATGTGTATTGGTGTGAAGGTATGAGATCCCTCAGAACTGGAGTTACAGACAGTTGTGAGCTGTCATGTGGGTGCTGGGAATTGAACCCAGGTCTTTTGGGGGAAAAAGCCAATGGTCTTAACCTCTCTCCAGTCCCCCTCCTCCTTGTGGGCTTGTAAAGGATGGGTGGAGAGTGTTACACAAAGGCAGAATAGACAAACATCTTAATGTTCCCTCCTTCAGATCAGCGAGGATTGCATTACCTTGATGGAGAATCAAGGCAGCCTTTACCTTCATGAACTCTTGAGTAACTTAGTAATGCACCCATCCTCCTGCCCTATCTCTGAGGTCCTTCAGTGCTAAGCCTCTGTGAGGTTGGACCTGTCCTTCCAGGCCTCTTAAGACATCTTGGGATGCCAAGAATCCTGACTACGTTTCGAATGTAGCATTTTTGACAATTCATACTATTGTTCATATCTTAATAGAACAATACAGAGAAGACAGATAATATACCCTAGCCCAATCCCTTAGAAAAGTTAAAAGCCAAATCTACTTGAGTATCAACTGTCTGATGCATTTTTTATTTTTCCCTTGGAACATTTATATTCCTCAAGCATGAAGTCATTTTTAACTGCACGGAGATAAGATTGTTACTAACTTAATTTTGCACAGGCAAATTTGGGGCTAAAAAATTATGTGATTGTGGGAAATGAATTTTATTTCACAGTCTATCCAAGCAGTTTTGAGTACATCAAGAAATCATTCTGACAGTATAAAGTCACTGTCACAGTATTTGAGGGCTTTCCCACTCATCTCTCTAATCGCTCATGTGAGGGACAAGTATCCTATAAAACATGAAGAACACATTATCTCAATTTCTAAGAAAAAATTGATGGACTGTGATTGCACATCCTTGGAAAAGCATAAATATAAATTACTATTAAAAATTAAAGTGAATCTAATCTAAATGAGGCAACTCTGAGTTGCTTGCCAACAGATAAATGATTTTTTTTCTTCAGGCCCAAAAATATTAAATGCTCAAACATACAAAATTTGAAACACGTTCACTGTCATTTTTCTAAGGATGGATTAGACCCTGGGATATATTACAAATGGTCTCTAATACTGAATCAAGAACACAGTTTGAAAGAAGAAAATAAATTTAAAACTAGGAGTTTTTCATATCAATTTAGAAGCTAATGAGCGATTTCAAAAAGTCCAAGAAAGAAATGTCCAGTCCAATGTCCTGTAATAGCTTGTTTTCCTCAATCTATGACAAAATGTATGACCCAAGAAACTGAAGGAATGAAGAATCCCTTTGGCTCATGGTTTGAGGAGCCACAGTCCATCATGGCGGCAGGTGGCATATGGTGTTAGGGATGTGAGGTGGCGGGTTATATGGCATCCACGTATTGTGTCAGGAAACAGAGAGAAATGAATATGGTTCCCAAACCACTTGTTTTTCTTTTCTTTTTTTTTTTAAATCCAGCCTGAGGCTCCAATCCATGGAGCTGTGTAACCTACTTAGAATGAGTAAGACTCTCTCAGAGATACACCCAGAATTGCCCCCCCCCCCTCCCCCCCCCCCCGTGACTCTAGTTCCCATCAAACTGGTGAGCAAGATCAACCATTATACAGGGCTCTACAAGATCAGAGCGGCTAAGAGTTCAAGAGACTAAATACAAGGCTATGGTTTGAGGGTTGGCATCATCTCCCAGCTCCTTATCATACGGCTTCTTCAAGTACAACTGCACAAACTAATTATGAAAAAGCACATTACAAAGTCCCTCTTATTTGGATAAGTTCAGCAAAATACCTTTTTTTTTGTTTGTTTGTTTTTTTTGAGACAGGGTTTCTCTGTGTAGTTTTGTGCCTTTCCTGGATCTCACTCTGTAGGCCAGGCTGGCCTTGAACTCACAGAGATCCGCCTGCCTCTGCCTCCCAAGTGCTGGGATTAAAGGCGTGCGCCACCACCGCCCGGCAAAATACCTTTTTTTTTACTTGTACTTTTTTTTACATGTACTTTTAGTTACATGTAAGTCCCTACTAAGCACAAAGCTCTGGGCTTGAACTGTATGAGAAAAAAACAAAACAAAACAAAACAAAAAACCCAAAACAAAACAAAAAACACTGAACATTTAGTCCTTTCTATAAAAGCTGCATACCTTCTAAAGCCAAACCCCACAAACCATGGTCCAATGAGCCAGTGTCAGAATAATTCAGACAGCTTATAGATCATGTACATCTCTGGGACTCAGCCCCAGTGGATTTATAACTTACTAGATCTAGGGTAAGCTTTGGAATGTGCATTTGTAATACACTTGGGTTGTTACTGCACACTGGAGTGTGAGCACCAATGATCTGGTGACAGTGAGGTGATCCAGGGGACAAAACACACATTTTTGACTAGAATGAAAGAGTGGCCAAAGGGACTTGGAATACTGGGAAATCTGTTTCTAGCCACAGCCAACATCAAGGCATCATTCTGGAACACACTATGGTAAAAGCTTCCTCTAGAGTCAGTTTCAATTTGTATCTAATGGCGACAAATTCAGTTTTAGTCTCTTCAAAGAGGTCATAACAGAGGGATCTTTTTTCTCTAGATGTAAAAAAAAATCCCTTATTTTTTTTTGCAGCGTTTAAATGATAATAAGAGCATTTACTGTGCAATTTATTTACCATCTTGGCCCGTGTGTATCTTAGCAGTGTTAGCATATTCATGTTGTTGAGCCGCAGATCCCATGCTTTCATTCTGCCTGTCTGAAACCCCATAGCCTTTGAATAATTCTGTTCTTTCTCCTGACTGCCCTTGAGAACTGCTACTTTCCTCTCTGTTTTGATGACGGAGGGGCCATTTTTCAAAGCTAATAGATGACACTGTCATAGTCAAGATAAAAATGACCAAGTGAACTCGAAATGAGCTTATAGATCAAACTCACAATGAGGTTCTGATTTCAGAAGTCCAACTGTCAAACGGAAGGAAGGGAGAAAGTGAAGACACGAGGTTGTGGAAACAGAGGACATTTTCAGAGCTCTGTTTGGGGGTGGTGGGTGCCAGGCTGGCACGTTCTATACAGCCAGATGACCTGTATCATATCACCATCGGATAGAAGACTCCTTTCTCAATATTTGTTGAACAACTAATTATGACCAGAGTAGACAGGAGGGAAGAGAACAAGGATTACAATGTAATTACTGTTACCAACACCTATTGCAGACTTGAGAAGTGACAGAACCGTGACAAAAAAAAAACACCCTAAAGGTTCAGGAGGTATTGGAAGGGTTAAATCATACCTAGAGACATTTGGATCTCTTTCCAATAAAGGTAAACACGTTTTAAGTGTCTTATAAGCCCAAGGCAACCAATCTTAAATGCAGAATATTGGAAGTTCTGGAAGGCCATGGTTAATGCTTGATGAGCTGGGAAGGCAAAACAGGACTGGATCCAAACTCTGTAGGTCATAGCCCAAGAACAGTTGGTATCAAAATAATGTAGGTGGCCCAAGAAAGGTCAGGGGCTTGGTTGAAGGTGTCCACAAAGCCTCTAGCGGACACTCTAGTAGCTCTCTTCTGTGGTGTATACTGGAGCAGGGTAACAGCAAGACAGGCATGGCAAAGCTGGAAAGAACATAGGTTTTAAAGTCAGTCGAGACTAGCTTCAGCCTCAATGAACTTTTGCATGCCTTACAGGCATGGACAACTTTCGCCACTGGAACCAATGACTGTTTTTGCAACCCATGCTCCAGAATCACACAAACAAGTCACAAAACAAACAAGCGAAAATAGGTTTTCAAGTAAGTTAGACATATCCACCGCCATGGAAAACTCACATTTTTCTTATTTAGGTTGCCAACTAAATAATATCCATGCTCTGGAGTCAAGGGTAGTTATGTATAGTTTCTAACCCAAGAGCTATTAATAAGTGGCTGCAATGGTTGCAGATGCTAATATCTAGGCCGTCTGTTTTCCTTGTTCTTATCAGAATGGCCTGCAAGATGGTCTCTGGGATTCCAAGGTACAGAGTGGGAGGTTTTCCTCATCCGTTTTGACTGTCTAGTCTACAATGTACGTGTATCTCCAAGATAGCGGGAGGGAGACAAGTGAGGCTGGGGAAGAGGACAGACAGGAAGGTGGCAAGCAGGCTGAACTTTGCTTCTCTTAAGTCCTCAGATTTTTAAAACCACCATCAAGTCCTTAAGGTGATGTAGTCATAATCTGGGCATGGTTTTAAGTATTGTGTTATGTTAAATCTTTTGCATGATCATCTTATATGTTCTTAAAAAGAAAACAATCAATTTCACATATGCCTTGAAGCCATAGGTCCAAGGCTGTGATAAGATCCAGCATTTTCCTCACCATCTTCTGGGGCCACTTCCTGTGAGTTGGCTCCATCCTTGGGCAGTCTCTGTTCATCATCAAGGGATAGTGTTGGTATCACCAGACTTTCCTCATCTTACATTTAACCCTCATGTTGAAGAGAGAACACTACTTTCCCAGAAATCCCAACAGGCTTTTGACTGAATTCTGCGTATATGACGAAGCCAACCCTAATGATATAAAGAATATGTCTAGTTAACTTACTGAGTTATGTGCTTCACTCTTAATGACAAGGACAGAGAAATATCTATAACAGTTAGGGTTTCTATTGCTTCAATGAAACACCATGACCAAAAAGCGAGTTGGGGAGGAAAGCATTTCTTTGGCTTACACTTCAGCATTGCTGTCCATCACCAAAGGAAGTCAGCACAGGAACTCAGACAGGGCAGGAACCAGGAGGGAGAAGCTGATGCAGAGGCCATGGAGGGGTGCTGCTTACTGACTTGCTCCCTTTGACTTGCTCAGCCTGCTTTCTTATAGAACCCAGGATCACCAGCCCAGGGATGGCACCACCCACCATGGACTGCACCTTCCCCCCATCAATCACTAATTAAGAAAATGCCTTACAGCTGGATCTAATGGAGAAAATTCCTCAATTGAGGCTCCTTCCTCTCTGATGACTCTAACTTGTGTCAAGTTGATACACAAAACCATCCAGTACAGCAGGTGTCCAGAGCAGAAAATTCTTCCAATGAAGAAGGGTGAGTTCTTCAGATCCCTCTAATTACTAGCTATCCAGTTTCTTGCAACTTCCGCTATTATAACTTTCATAGATTGAAGATGCTGAATGACTTCGCTCACAGGACAACAGATGATATTGTCTCCTACACCCTAAACTCCACCATTGATTCCCAGAACAAAGATAGTAAGATTTTTACTCTTAGAAACCCAAACTTTGAGAGCCCCTCCCAACCCAGAAGGAATCACATCAGAGTTCTTAAGGCAATTGAAGCTGGCTGACATGGTCAGAGACCACACTACGTTAGATTCTAGAGTTAGACGTCAACTGTGAGTTATCTTTCCTTAATAAAATGAACTAGTCACATTTGATGGTGACAAGGGGAAAGGCATCGGAAGTTGACTGATTGACCCAATAGAATTGTACGAACTAACTCCATTTCAGGAAGAACAAAAACAGTGTAACATTGGATATCTGGGGAACACACTGGAACAGCACCACAAATCTTTTTCCTGGGTTTTCATCTCTTTTTCAAACTTTGAATTCTCCTCCATGAGATGAGCTCTGCCTCTTCTAGACCCACATCTGTAGTCTTCAGAGGAAGTACAAGCTCCCCTTGCGGGCCAGCTCCAGAGATCTTCAGAATTCCCTTCCGGCCTTCCACCGTCAATAAGAAAAGGCCCATGGCAGGACTCTGCCATGGGTAACTCACCTGCTTCTGGTAACAGTCATTGTGACCGGAAATGGGGTGGTAGACCTGGAACAGCTTGAGCCTTCAAACCATCACCAAGGCCAAAGATGCTGATTCTGATGGAGGTGGAGATAAGAGAGGGCTGAACAGTCAGAAAGGCGGAAATTCAGAAAATGCCTCCTGTTCCTTCCTAGACACCGACGATATGGACATCAAAGTCTAGGAGAAAGGTTACAATAAGATAATCCAAAACGAAGACGAAAACTATGCAAGTTCTCACAGTTCCATCCAGACAATTCTTCTAGCAGACAGGGTGGCACACGCTTGTAGCTTCAGCATCTGGGAGGCAAAGGCAGGACTTTCAGGACGTTGAAGCTAGCCTGGGCTACATAGCAAGACTTAGTTGGGGTGGGGCTAGAAATAGCACTTCTCCTTGTGTTGACTGAAAGGACATAAAAGGACCAAACTTCCAGGCTTGGTGAGAAAGGGTATTAATAATGTTGGAAACCAGTGGCTGTTCAGGCCACAGTGGGCAAGAGCTGCCACAGCAGTCCCCCCTACAGGCGCCACAGGCACCTCCCTGAGACATGAGCTGTGGATCTCCCCTCCAACAGATTTCCATGTGTCGGAACCTCTCACCTGAGGAAGTGCGTAGACATCAAAGAGAGTGGCCACACATCCTGTTTCCTACCCTCTCTGCCTGGGAACCGGAGAGCCTGGTCGTGGAGAGAAGAGGGAAGCCGAGAAAATGGGCCAAAGGTAAATGTGGGAACCTTTTCATTTAAATGTCTCTCTTAAGAGGGGCTCCTAAGGATGCCAGGAAGTGGGCTGGAGCTGTTGAGGACACTGGGGAGAGAATTCAGAAGCTCTCCGGAGCTGGCCTGCAAGGGGAGTGTAAGAACAGAAATCTCTAAGAATTGCTTGATTCATGTTGCCCGATCTTAAATCCAAACGGCCCTCATGAGGAAGCACGGAGGAAGCGACAGATTAGCCACACTACCATTGTCACCCTCAGGGGGCTAGGCAACTTGGGCAAAGGAAGCAGTATGTCTCACTGCTGTCTTCCACTTTAAGGAGACACCCATCTTAATGTATCTGTTCATGTTGTGAGTTTAAGTTGCTGAAGGTGTGGAAACTTGGAGGACACGGAAAGCACATCATCATAGAGGACAGGATAAGAATCCCAGTTTTGATGGACTGGATGTAGGAGGCACATGCACCCAGTAAACGGGAGCAGGAGGACTGTGAATTCAAAGCTAGCCTGGGCTACATAATAAGTTCCAAACAAACCTGGACTACACATTGAGACCGTGTCTTCATATATCTGTATGTGTGTGTGTGTGTGTGTGTGTGTGTGTGGTGGTGGTGGTGGTGGTGGTGGTGGTGGTGTGTGTGTGGCGGGAGGGGTTAAAATATCTTCTTGACAGGCTAAAACAAGAGGACAAGATCAATCGATGCAAATGCTAGCATCTCACTGAGCTCCAAAAATTGCTTGTAGAAGTTCAGAATGGCTGATGGGGTCACCAAACATTTTAAATTCGGTGTTGATGTCCCGCCAAGCTCCTTATAGTAACAGCTCTAATTACAACTCCAAGGCTCTGTGGAGAGAGCAGCATGGCTGGGCTGGCAGAGCTGGCTTCATCGGCTGCTCCCACAAGCCTCGAGCCACTCACCAAGTGGTTAGTAAGGAGACTTTTACCTCGTGTTCTCTAGTTTTACTAAGTTAACCTTCGTAATGAAAACTGGCTTTCAAATAGTTCTCCCTCTAATTTTTCATTCAAAATACAAATGAACAGGCTGCAGATATAGCTTCTTAGAGTGCTTGCCTACCACCCACGAAACCCTGGGTTTAATCCCCAGCACTGGGTAAACCAGGCATGGTGGCACGTGCCTGTAATCCCAGCATCGGGGAGGTGAAGGCAGGACCAGATGTTTAAGGTCATCCCTGGCTACAGAGTGAGTTCAAAACAAGCCTGGACTAAGTGAAACCCTTTCTCAAAAGAAACACAGTGAAGACTTGGGCGAAAGGAAGACAGTACAGGCTATAGCCAAGTGGTAGAATGCTGGCGTAGATAGGTGAGGCCCCGGGTTCTAGCTTCAGTACTATCTTTAAAATCACCACTTTGGAGACAGAGGCAGGAAGATCTCTGAGTTTGAGGACAGCATGGTCTATAGAGGAGGGACTATAGGAGCAAGGGGGTCAAGATCATGATGGAGAAAAACCACATAGACAGCTGACCTGAGCTAGTGGAAGCTCATGGACTCTGGACCGACAGCTGGAGAGCCTGCATGGGACTGAACTAGACCCTCTGCATGTGGGTGACAGTTGTGTGGCTTGATCTGTTTGTGGGGCCCCCAGCAATGGGATCAGAACCTATTCTGGTGACCTGAACTGGCTTTTTAGAGCCCATTCCCTATGATGCAAGGGGGAGGGACTTTGTCCTGCCCCAGTGTTGACTACCCAAGGGAGGCCTTACCCCCTATGAGGAGTGAATGAGGGGTGGGATGGAGGACAGGAGAAGGTGAGGGAGGGGGAGCCGTGGTTGGTATGTAAAACTGAAAAAAAATTTAATTAAAAAAAAAAGAGCAAACTGGGACTGGAGAGATGGCTCAGTGGTTAAGAGCACTGGCTGCTCTCCCAGAGGACCCAGGTTCAATTCCCAGCAACCACACGACAGCTCATAACTGTCTGTAACTGCAGCTCCAAGGGATCTGACACCCTCACACAGACATGCAGGCAGGTAAAACACCAGTGCTCATAAAATAACAATTAAAAAAATTGTTTGAAAAGAAAAAAAGCAAACTGGACTGCTGCCATGAAACACAAAACCTACTCATTGCTTAGAAACTCCTTGTGAGGCTTCATATTTGATAACTGAACATAAACCAATGTGCATTTATGTTTTTTTCTGCCAGACTTATAAAACATTGCTATGATTGTAAGGCAAAAGATCAATGAACTAAAACGCATCCCCTCCTCAGTGTTTTGTTTGTTTGTTTGTTTTGTTGTTGGTTTTTGTTTTGTTTTGTTTTGTTTTTGTTTGTTTGTTTTTTTACTGAAGGCATGTAGAAAACGTTGAAAATCCAAAGAAAAAAAATATCAACACAGATTAGTATTGGCCATGCTAAATGCCAAAGAACAGATGTTTTCAACATGCCTCAGCTTCTAGTATTTGCTACATTCTAGTTCAGGGCTTACATTCCTGAAGACCTGGTCTTTGTATGACTATTAAGATAAATAAGGACATAAATAAATCAATAAAGGTTCAGTTGAATTGCACTTGCCCAGTACACATGAGGCACTAGGTTCAAACAATAAATCTGAAAGAAAAAAAGTAAACAAAAGTCCATTCAAAAGGATTAAATAAAACTAGCATTTTGTAAGAAACCTGTTGCATCATAGTCACTGAATTCAGAAGACTGGAACACATTCCTCCAGATGAGTAAGAGGAAGAACATCAGGAAGCCTCGACAGGACTCTTCATTGATGGTGTTTCCTTCATTGAAGAGTCAATACATCAAAATTGATACCCACATACCAAGACGGGTGACGCAAAGGGTGAGCTCCATTCCATTAACATTATTTGTTTTAGCACAAACCCTCAAACAGCAGAGTTTACGATATCAATGAAGTGGACTGTCTCTTGAAACTCATCCATCATCCATCTTCCTCTGCTCCCTGTATTGATTGTCTTCTCTTATCTCCTAGGAAAATCGTTCCCCAAAGCATTCCCTAATTCAGTTCCTATGTGCTGATCTCCTTATCAGGGTCTGCTTTCAAAGGAACCTAACTTGCACCCGTGGCAGAAGCCATCCCCGAAAGCTGATGTGATGTGGGACTGGAAGGCTGCCACATCTCAGGCAGCTGGCCAGGATGAGGCAGCACACTGGAATGGGGAGGACTGTGATTGCATGTCGGAACAGGAAAGAGCATGGTTGGCACCCTGAGGATGTACCGGGGTACCTATTGGCATTTCCTTGCCCAAATGGAATAAATGAACAAACATTGCATCCTGTTTAAGGATGGGGAGATGGATGACACTCCGGACACACCCAAAGCCAGGAAGACCTGTTAAGATGGGTTCAAAGTGGAAAAGATGAGATGTGGATGGAATCCAGAGATATCTAGGGTGGAGAACAAACAACCAGCTGTGGGAGACGGGGTGCCAGGATGTGACTCTCAGATTTTGGTTGAACATTTAAGGCAAGGCCAGTGCATCCGAGCTCCACGGTGGTGATGGCCTTGGGTGTCCTGAGTACTGTTATATTCCTAATACCCAACCCTAGCCTACCTGTTTCAATAATTTTTTGTCAAACATTTGAAGGAATAAGCTCTAAGATTAAGGTAATGTGTCTATTTTTAGACATGGAGAATTTCAAATCATGATTTGAAAGTCTGTTCTGGGAATTGAGTCTATTCTATGTTGAAGGTAATCACCAAACACCTTCAGGTGTTCAATGAGAACACCTATGTCCTTATTTTCAGAACTTTATTCCACCCAGCTTTAAAGCTTGTAGTCTCTAGGAGAACTCACGTAATCTACACTGAAACATTTTACACCTAATTTGATGTTTAAATGGCATAGTGACCTCTCATTTTAATTAATGGGGAAACAGCACAATAGTAACTGGCATCCAAATATCTTAATCTTATTTTGAACACCATTTATTTGTCTTTTTTCCCCCTAATATAACAATTTCTGAACTTGAGTCTTACATGTTAAATGCATTTTATGTAAGGATGTTGTGGTAAAAGTTAACTCCCGGGGCATGGCATTTTGAACTAGACAAAAGGGCAAGTTAGTTTGAAAAGAGACTCAACAGGGAAATCCAAGGATTCTTACTGCCATCCAGTGGTGATGGTGTCAGACAAGCATGGTCCAGAGTCCACCTCCAGATTTCCCCAGCAAAGCCCAGATGCCTCTCATCCAAGTGATGAACATGGGATGCTAACTTACTGTGAGTGTTTTGGGATGACTTCATTTGTTCCTCTTGTAGTCCCAAATGTCACATATAGGATTCCGGAGGCAAACATTTTAATTAAGAGTGTAATTCACTGGAGGCAGAGTCTGGCTCACTAGCGTGTCTATTCTGGTCACCTCCCATATTAAACTGGATTACTTACTTTCTTGTTGAGGTTTCTGAGTTGCTTATTTGTTCTGTCTGGGGAACAGTTGGCAAATATCTCCCCCCACATATCATAGGTTGTCTTCACTCTATTAGTTGTTTCTTTGTTGTGTTCGTGTTTGTATAGTTTTTCTTCGGTTTCTAATGCTTTGAGGGTCTTATCTGGAATAAGCATTGCCTTGGCCAACCTCTTGATGTGTTTCTAGTACAATTTCTTCTACTAGTGTCTTGCATTTGACGCTGTGATATATTTTTGAGTTAGTTTTAATACAGGGGGAGAGATAGGGGTTGGTTGGGACTTCATCTTCTACATGTGGATATCTTTTCTCAGCACGTGTATTAAAGAGACTTTCTCCAGGGTGGGTGGCTGGTGTCTTTGAGGAGAATCAGTTGGCTTAATACATGTGGATTTATTTCTGCGATCTCTATTCTGGTTTCACGGCCTGGGAGCCTGCTTTCATGCTGATACCATGTGGTGTTGGTTACTGTGTCTCTGTAGTCTGTCTTCAAATCCAGGGTTGTGATGCCTTCTGTTCTGCCCTTTTTACACAGGGGTGGTTAAGCGATTTTGAATCTTTTGTGCCTCCATATTAATTTCTCTTGTTTTATTATCCTTTGATATTCGGCTGAAACCATTCTTTTTCCCAAAGCCACCCCACCCACGTACCTTCACAGCTTTTTGTGTGTGGGACCCACTGAGTTTAATTAGAGTTGCTTGCATGAGTATAGCTGGGAGGTTGCTAGAGCCTGGGCTATACCACGGAGGAAAGCCACACCCCCCCGCCCCAGTCACCATTAACTGTTAATAGTCTCTCAGTGACGGGTGGTGCTTCATGCGCCCTTCCCCCTCCCAGGATGGAAGGTTGTGCAGGTGACCACAGCTACAGAGAGTTCATGGGTGCAATGGACACAGATGACACCAGTTGGAATGGACTTTGCCCTGGGACTCCCATCACACTGAGAAGAGCCTCCCAGCCTGATCCCGAGGCTCGCCTATGGATGGAGCCTCTGGCCCATGAGAGACCGCAGTCTATCAGACTTCTATTTCAACTGGCATCACCTGTGGCATCACCTGTTGCCATGGTCTTAGGCAGGAGTTCACCTCAGCAATAGAAAGTCATGTTAGTGTGGGTCTTGGTCCTGGCTCAGTGTTAGGCTGATAGGAAACCATTTAGTGTCTTGGGTGATAACAGTTATGACATAAGAATCTGGAGATGGTTCATCCATGATGAGTATGGTCAAGTCCAGGATGAGTAGGGCCAAAGCTAGTTAGAGACTCACAAGCCAGTAACCACTGATAAGGTATATTGGGTTAATGCAGCTCTAAGGAAGAGCCTTGAGGAGACAGACTATTGATTATAGACATTTCCTTGGTTCTTTCTGAACAGGGCACTATCAGTGAAGTTGGAACAAATTTGGGCTTGGTGTTCCTCTAGTACTGAAATACTGACAACATACTAACAGTAGACCCTTAGCAAATCTGGACCTGGACACAACCCAGGGTTGAAACAGTGTGACTACAGGCTTGGAGAAGAGCAGCGTCTGGCTTAGGGTTTGGGGAAAGGACGGAACAAAGAAAGCCAGATGAAGCAATCTGGACCAGATGCTGCTGCCCAACAATAAGCATCAAGAACTTTCAGGAAACCATGACCTCACCTCAGAAGGAGCCAGAAACTGACCAGAGGGTGATCGGTATGTGAAAGTTCACAGAGACTTTAGAAAAGCAATTTTAAGGGAACTCGATAAACTTAAAATACATAGAAACAATTCAATAGATGGGAGGAAGTTTTAAAAATTCAAATTCTTCCCTAGAAAATGACACTGAATAAAAACATAATAAAAGGCAACTATGGTGGGACAGAACAAATAGAAAAAAAAACCAATGACCTTGAAGATGGGCTTTTAAAAATATACAGTTGGAAGAGAAAGAAGGAAAAAGAACGTTGAGAGATTACTAAATGAGCAAATATTTAGGTTCTTAGGTCTCAAGAAAAACTTAAGGATGACGAAGGGCACAGGGTTTATTTAAAGAAATAATAGTGTTTGGAGGTGTAGTTCAGTAGTAGGACACTTGTCTAGCAAGCAGGAGACCCTGGGTTCAATCTCCAGGACTAGGTTGGGTGGGTGGCAGGGATAGTAGAAACATTTCTCAAACATGGAGAAGGATGCACATATCCAGATGCAGGTCACCATTAAAATTTAGCTCAACAAAATGTAACCTCAAGACATTTGGAAATTGAACTCTCAAAGGAGAATGATAAGTAAACGATCCTCAAGGCTGTAAAAGAAAAGAAATAAGCAACCTCTAAAGCTGTCCCAATTCATCCAACAACATACTTCTCTGTGGAAATCTTACAGGGGAGAAGGGAGGGACCTGAGATCCTCAGAGTTATGAAGGAAAAGACTTTTAAGCGAGAACATCTGACCCGACAAATCTACCCTTTAGAAATGACCAAGAGATAAAGATGTCATCAAGTAAATGAAAGCTGAGAAAGTATTCCTTCACCAAATCTGTTCTACAAGAAATGTTAAAAGAATGGCTAGAGGCTGCTCTTCAAGGGCTAGAGAGATGCCTCAACCATTAAAGGTTAGACTCATAACCAAAAAGGGTGGCTCCTCAACCCAGGAAAGATGTTGGTGAGTAAGAAGAAAACAGGAAACTAACTGGTAGGTAGACCAACACTTTCAGAATGCGCTAACGTTGTAAGCATGGTACATACGCCATTTGTTTCCTTAGTATGAAGACTGAAAAACAAAGCAATTAATAATACTACACTAACATGTTAAGAGACAGACAATATGGAAAGGTATAAAAAGTAAAAGTGTAAAGTCTAAATGGAAGTTCCATAGCTTCAGAATGGGCATCCCAACGACATAGAAGTTCATTCAGATATACAGAGTTTGGGAACAGTCAAATGTTTATTTGAGTGGTTTCCTTAATTGAGATGAACGATGCTGGAGACCGTTCAGTGGGTTTCTAGATAATTTACCCATAGGGGACTACAGGCCGGAAAATAGTTAAAGCCAACTAGCATGCTTGTGCAATATTCTGGAATTCTTCGTGCTGTCCAAACAGGTGATGCCTGTTCCCAATTATATTCTTGATGCATAGCTGTTAGGCTGGGACAAACACATCAGTCCATCCTGCATGAGATTGGCAGGTAGACTGCCTAGGGCCTATGCCTGTCGGTGAGAGATACAAACATTCCTTTGCTTGTGTGAACACTGTCCCAGGCCTCTTCTCGTGCAATTTCATGCCAATGAGCAACGGCTGCAGACACTTTCAAGTATTTCACTCAGTGTTATATTTGACAGTCAGAAGGACACTCATTCACACAACGAGGCTGATCGCAACTAGGCTCAACAGTACTTTCACTTGCCTTCTAACTCTATAGGGGATGGGTTGGTTAAAGGAACTGGTTATGAAAACCACAACCAAAGAGTTTTAACCATGACGGCACCTTGCATGGGTAGAAAAAGTCATTCCCAGAAGCCATAAGGTTCTGACTGAAATTCTATGCCATCTGTACATCACCTCACTAAAAGCTGTTGGCCAGCGAGGCCCTTGAGGGCCCACCAACCACACAGGCTGTTGCCATTGTTGCTGGTTGCATGCCAGAACTACTAATAGATGGTGCAATCCTGTTGCTGAAGATACCACACACTTTGGTGGCAACACAGAGAGACATCAAGCTGGGACTGAACTGGAAGCTCCCTCATCCTTATCCTACCCGTTGACTTTCAAAGCGCCGTAAGGCACTACGCAGTCTGCTTGGAAAGAATCGTTCCCAAATGTCCTGTTAAGTTATCTACTTTTCTTACAACTCTAGAAACATGCCAGGCAAGATGACTGCACTGGAACAGAACTGGCGTAACTGTTATGGCCACATCCAATGGCTTTCTGATAAGATTTAAGGCTCATTCCATGGAAGGAAACCCATGTTTGGTACTGTAAGCCAGGACAAAACTCTGTAACTACAGAGGTCCTAGGCTTCAATGCAGAGGATATTCCTACGGTTTTGTTAAGCGGATGTGATGTGGCTGTTAGATTTATTTCTAAACAGTTGTGTGTATGTCCATAGATTATGTCCATTGTCCACCTTGCTTTGGGAGGGAAATTTCCTCTTTCAGTGGGTAATGGTTACTGGGGAAGCTCATAGGCAGTCAGAGTGCTAAGAATGAATGACTGTTGCTGTGGCATGGTGGTCCAGTGATCAGCCCAACTGGGAGAAAGTAATCATGCATCTATACCATCCTCTCCAAAGCTCAGAGGGCATCACAGAAGAGAGCCGAAGAATGTAAGAGTCAAAGGAAGAGGTGGAGTGTTGTGGAACTCTGCCCTCTGGACATGACCTAGCTGTTGCTGTGAAGCCAGATGTGATTGCATGAGACCCTTACAAGACTGAGCCCACTCCCATTCCTTTAGGAAAGCAGAGAAGACCTATGAGGTTCATGAAACATCTGAGGCCTTTCATCTCCATGGAGACACACAAGTGGTGGACAATTATGGGAATAAGAGACTCTTCTTCAGGGACATAGCTGCCTATAATATTGGCCATCATCCTTTAAGGAACTCCCCTGTAGGGAAACATTAGCTTGCCATGCTGAATGGGCACAGAACCACTTCTCTGTTCTGTAGACCTCTCTGTTTAGGGTGAATAGAAATATAAACTCCCCAGCAACATTCAGTCACTCTCACCTGCATTTTCTCACGGAGTTTGACACATGAGTGAGTAACAGTCTGTGGAGAAACGATCTCAATGACAACCGTTGTTTTGTTGGAACTCCCCGCCCCTTGAGTGTTTGTGCCTTCTTTAGACCCTAGTTTATTTTTGCACTGATATTTGCCATCCATCTCTTCTGTTAATTTTGGGGTTCGTCTACTCTCGCTTTTTTAAATCTTCAAGCTGCATGGCTACACTGTTCGTTTGTGATCTCTCTCTCCATCCCTTCCCCCTCTTCTCTGTGCATATCAGCGAGGTGAGCTTCTTGTTTTGATATCCATTTAATCTTCTAATTGGAAACTGTACTTCATTTAACAAGTTATATTAATATTTTCTTGCTTTTCTATTAGTTGTTTTGAACAGTCCTTATTTCTGTCTTCTCCTCTCCTCCATCTTTGTAGTATGAGGCTTTACTGCATTGATAATATTTAGTTCTTTGGTTTCTCTTTTGTGTAATTTTCTTGTTGGACATGATATTTACGTGCTCATAAATTTAGATTAGGACTCCCTTAAGTATCTTTTTTAAAGGCTGGCCAGCTCTTTATGGGGCCCTTCGATAATGTCCTGACTTGACATGACTCAGTTTCACTTCATTTCTGATGGCGAGCATTACGGAGTACAGTCTTAGTGGCTTCAGGGCTCAGACTTTCTCATCCCATTTCTTCCAAGCCTATATTCTCTTGACCATGTGCTGCTGTCAACTTGTCAGGACCTATGTGGGGGCTGGGTGACATGCACCACAAAGGAGAGATGGCAGGAATAACTATGGCATTCATCTGTGAAACATCAATGAAGTGCTTTCCCAGGTATAGGGTTATGATCAAGCCTAGGCAAATTCTTCTTGTGGCTCCCTTTGGCAGTGTATGCCATGAGGTAGGTGGCAGCCAAGGTTTTCCCACCTGTAACTCCACTGGAGGGAGTGCTTGCCTGTAAATGAGCAGAAATTGGGAGGCACGTGAAGCAGAGCAAAACTGCTCTTGGCTTTCTCTAGCTGTGTGCACCCCAGTATGGAGTGATCCTTGGAGCTCCCTCCCTCCACATTCTGCTGTGGTTGGGGTAGCAGCTCAGAGACCCTGTTTTCCCTCCTTGCCCTGTGGGCTATAAGCCCTGAGCACAGTACAATGGATTAGTGATGGATTAAAGGCATGCGCTACCACACCTGGCTTTGCCCACCCTGCTTTGAAGACAGGATCTCTCACTGGCCGGGAGCTTGCTCAGTAGACTAGCCTAGCTGGCCAGCAAGCCCCAGGGATCTGCCCATCGTCTCCTCCTCCTCAGCCCTGGGATTACAAGTGCATGCCACCATGCCTGGGGATCAAACTTTGGTCCTGATGCTTGTGTGAGCCCTCGCTCAAGCCCTGCAGCATCTTTTCTGGGGCCAGAACCCAACCGACTATTTCTCCTACATGAACAGCAGCTGAAACTCTTGAGTTGGTTCAGGCTTTCAGCTTCTACCCAGCTCTAGTGCTGTATTAGTTTCCTATTGCTACAAACATAGTCACATCAAGCGGCATACCATTATCTTACAGGTCAATAGGTGAGAGGTTCACACAGGATTTCATTGGACTGAAATCAAGGTGCCAGGTATAGACAGTGCCATCTTCATTTCTAGACTGTCCGTGAAGAGTCCTCTCCCTGTCTTTCCCAGCTCCCACTGGCCGTCCATGTCTTTGGCTCATGTGTCCCCTGCCGGTGAGTGGTGGGTCGAGGCACTTCCATGTTGCACCTGACCTCTTCCCTGTCACACCTCCATGACTCCTTTCTGTCTTTCCACCTTTAAGGTTCCAAGGACACCCCTGGGGATTACCTGAGGCCCACCCAGGCAACCCAAGCTCATCTTTCTCTTTGGGGTCAAGTAACTTGTCTTGACTTCTCTGACACAGTACTTTTCTTGATTATGACAGATTCCAAAGGTTAGGAAATCAACATCTTTGAGGTGTCATCAAAATGTCCACTGCAGATATTAGAAGGCAAAGGCCTCTCAAGAAGGTATTCACTGCGGGAATGTTCCAGGGGGTCTGCGGAGGCATAACTTGTTTTTAAAATAGGTTAAAAAAAATGGAATCTGAACTTCAGCTTATACTGTAAAGCAGCTGTAGTTGCTTGGCTGGCTCATGAGCGAGTAGAGACTCTGCTTTGCAAGGTCTTGTTTGCCCATTATTCCCATCACACGGACCTGTTTTGGTTTTCTAGAGCGGCCATAGGCTGGCAGTTCCAACGGAAGTTTATTTTCTCAGAATTCTGGAGCTAGAGTTTAAGATCTGTGGCAGGGTTGATTGCCTCTCCTCTGAGGCCTCACTCCTTTGTAGAAGGTCGCCTTCTTGTCTTCTTCAAGTGATCTTTCTTCTGAATGTGTCCTGACTTCTTGTCGCCTAAGGACACCCATGATCTTGGATTACAGTTTACTCCACCAACGTCCATTTCTTCCTTAGAGAATCCTACCTCCCAACAGAGTCACATCCTAAGGCACTGGGACTCAGCCTTTCAACCTGTGAACTTAACAGGGCAATGATCAGCCTGTAACAGTAGCTAACTAGTCCTAACTTATAAAGTGACAGAGGACTATTAGTTAAGAAATAGGGGTTTGGGGAGGGGAGGGATGTACCATGTTCTGTCACACACAGGTTTAGTTGTTTTTTTTTCCTACAAAAATGGTAATTTTATTTTTTATAACATACAATGGTAAATATTTGGGGGGATGTTCAGGATTTTAAATTTCTCTGGGTTGACTTTACACATCACAATACTAACACACGTTAAGAAGTTCTTCCATTTCAGTCAAACAAAGGGATCCAGTTGAGGGGAGATATGGCAATACATGAAAATAAAAGTGTCCCCCCCCAAATGTGGATAAAAGCTTACCAATCACAGCCTGCTCCACAGGACAGACATCCACAGGACAGACATTTGTTTTTAAAAGGCTCTGGACCGAAGAACAGCACAACCCTGTGTCATAATACTTATAATACAGTTTAACAATATTTTATCAAAGATGTTTGAACTTGAGATTAATGCTGAAGAAAAAAAAATGGTAGCCGAGAAACTGCACAACAAAAAGAAAATCATATAAAACATCTCCACCACTATTTAAAAGCCAAATTTAAGCAATAGCAAAAAAGAAAAAAAAATCAAAACAAGATAATAATACAACCTCTGTTTAAAATAACAGCCCTATCCTGCCTCTTTTCCATTGAATTTTACATATGAACAGACTATATATACTGGATTTTTTTGGAGAAATGTCCATTTGGTCTGTTACACCCGTCAGGTTCTGGCTCCGCTCGCTCCCTGTCTTTGGGGTACATTCAACTCCATGTTGTTTCTGTCTTGGCCATTCTGGGTTAGGTGCAGTGTGTCAAGTATACATCTCTCCCTTTTCCTTTACACAGTGCAGAGTATATGGGCATAGGTTACATAGCGTCTCCTTCACTCCAAGTCCCCGTCTTTGTCTAAATTCAAAGCAGTATTCAGCGGCGTGCAGTAGTTGGGTTTGTCGGAGGGCACATAGCCTGGCAGACACAAACACTTGTAGGAACCCTCTGTGTTGATGCACTTGGCGTTCTTGCAGAGGGACATCCGATTATTCAGCTCACTGCATTCATTGACATCTGCAATAAACCAAACCACAGGTCAACGCTCTCGAACGTGACTCGAGCCGGAGACACACAGGCACCATCCGCACCTGGGTGCTGTCCGAAGTTCTCAGCCACATGAACCAGACAGTTATCCATTGTTACCCCTTTCAATGTGCAAGACAAACCTTCTTCGATCTTAAAATAGACTACCATGGAGAGTCTAGAGTTGCCCTGTTACTCAACAGAATGTCAAACATTTTGTCAGCTTGGCATTTTATAGAGACAAGCCACAACGGAACCGGTGATTTTAATATTTTTATCCAGACTAAGTGCTTGGGGAAGCTGTCATTTACTGGATGCTCTCTACTCTTCTATAGTGGAGTCACATACTCAGGGAAACTATACTTACTGAACCGTCAAATTTTAAATTTAAAAGTCAAAATAATTACTGGAGCCGTTCTGGCCTTCTCTCTGTATTTAGCATTTTTGGGGGTGGGGCTGGAGGCAGAGCTTCTTGGTACAGTTCTTGCCTAGCATGCATAAGACCCTGGGACTCAGACTCTGGCCCTGAGGAAAATAAAACAGTAAGGATTCTTAAATGGGGGTGATAACTCTGAGTTTTGGTTGTGATTAAAAAAAAAATACAGACTATACCATTGACCGTCTTAACTATTTTTGTGTATAGCCCTGTAACACCAAGCATAATTATACTAAATGCATATTTCCATAACTTTTTTCATCTTCCCAAACTGCAACCCCTACTCATCTATCTGAAACATACTCAGCTGACCAGAGCTGGTCACAGGGGATCCCAGGGGAAAAGTCCTTCATCGGACACTCTCATTCTTACCGACACAGGTCATCTTGGCCATATCCAAATGATACCCATCAAAGCAATCACAAGTGTAACCTTCCTGGACCCTCACACAGCGGCCATTTTCACAGCCGTTAAGGATGCCACATTCTTCCGCCTGTAATTCCTCAAAGCTATTTAAAAAACCTGCAAAGGAAGAGGCAGGGTCCAGGTTAGAAGTGTTCACCCTCTGTAGGGACAGAAAATCACATTATTGTTGTTGTTGTTGTTTAGGATTTGGTTTATTTTATATGTTTGTTTTAGATACCTTAATGTTAGTTTTAGAATTTACTATCAAGTATACCTACAACCAGCGTTAAGCATAAAACAATTCAAAAATTTACACAGATCAGCCCACTTTTTGAATTCTAATGCTTTATACTAAAATCATGTAATGTGGAAAACAAGGATGAGTTTGAGTTTTGAGAAAACAAGCATGGGTTTGAATTTTTCTTTCCAATTGAGAAATGTGGGATTTTTTTTTTAACGTTTTACGTGAATTTTCAGTAGGGCAGAGGTCAGGAAGCCTTTAGGGGTCGGATCAGTGGAATTCCTGAGCAGTGTCCAGCAGGCATTTTCTAAGCAGGCTCCCAAGTTTGAGGATGCGCAATGGGAGTCACAGAAACAAAGAGTCAGGCTGGCTGTGCCCTGTGGGATCTGTTTACTCCAGCTTTCCAGTGAGCCGTTTACAAAGGCCCACAGGATAGAGGGCATAGAAATGATTCAAGACATCTTGATAAATGGGAAAACACATTATACTTGTGTTTAGGAAAACAAAAGGCTTTAATAAAGGACGAAACAAAGAAACTTTTGTTAGGCTCTTTTTATAGTTCAGACACTAGCTCGGAAGCCATTTGAGACGCCTAGAATTTTAACAACATAAAAACCACGTGACCAGCCATGAAAGTGTTGAGTTATCCTCATAGAGAAGGAAGTGGTAACTATAAATACATGTCTATCAAGGGTCCCCTTCCTTCCACAAAGGGGCTTTAAAGAAATTACAGCCAGACATTTTAGCATTACCGGGCCTCTGAGGTAATTCTCCAGTAGAACTGTAGGGGGCAGCAAAATATTGTTGCTACGAAGGGCCAGAAGGTCTTAATTTGCAGAGGAGCCCACCAAAAAACCTCTTTTAAAAAAGTAACGCATCCATGAGAGCCCCTTGCCAAAATTTAAAGAGGGGAAGAAATGGGCCATCAAGAAATGAAATGGAGGCACATAAAGCTGATTTGAGAAATACAGACTCAAAAAATGGAACCTTCATTGAAATCTTCAAATCCAGTATATCATGGTAAAATCATTTCAGTGACAGCAAAATCATTTCAGCGTCACAACTAGTAAGACTACATTTTATTATAGGAGCTAAAATGTGCCATTAACAAATGGAACTCGAGATCTCCTAAAACACACTTTCAGGATTCTAAACCAGGTAGGCAGGGCCTGATCCAAATCTGACCTGGTACCTATTCAGGTAAATGAACACAACTACATTCCAGGAGCCAAGGTCACCCTCTGTGGCCATTTATATGACACTATGGCAGAGCGGAGTGGCTACAACAGAGACCATGTGGCCCGCAAAGTCCAAAACGTTACCATAGCTAGCCTTTCAGAGAATGGCTAACACACTAATGAAATCCAGTTTTGGAAATACTGCTCAAATTGAAGGTGATGGAGACCACAACCCATGAAGGTGATGAGAATTCTCACTTAGCTCCTCTTCCGTTACTGGCTACTCGGTATGGTCCTTTCTGCGGCAGGGCCAGGAGCCCTTGCTACCTACAGAGCAGGTCAGGCTGGGGAGACGTTTCTAATATACAGGCTGTTTAAAGGCCACTGTGGAATCAAAACTGGAGGTCAAAACCCACATGACAACTCCCTAGGTGTGACACCAACGTGTGTGTTGACATTTGTGAAGTGAAAAGGAGCGTTAGGGGCTGGAGAGATGGCTCAGTGGTTAAAAGCACTGGCTGCTCTTCCAGAGGTCCTGAGTTCAATTCCCAGCAACCACATGGTGGCTCACAACCATCCGTAATCAGATCTGGTGCCCTGTTCTGGCCTGTAGGCATACATGTAGGTAGAACACTGAATGCATAGTAAATAAATTAATCTTTAAAAAGAAAAAAAGGAAAGAAAAGGAGCTTTAGAGTCATGTTAGCATTGAAGAGAAGTTCAGGATAGTTCAGCATGTAAAGTCCTAGAATGTGAACTGTCATGGGGCAGAGGTGACGCACATAAGTGTGTGGGTTTCGGGGTGGCTTACAGACTTACCTGCTATTTCTGAATTTGTGGGCTTTCTTTGGATCTTGCTATTTCCCCCCCCCCTTTTTTTTAAGGAGAAGGTTTACTGATCTATAGCCCTTACTGTGATGTGTATTTACAAGTACATAGTCTTGGGGTTATGGATGTATTCAGGCCCATTTCATGAGGTGGCTCAGGATCATGTCTTTTTAGTAATAAAACAAGGTGACTACGCACAAGAGTTAGGATTGGAACAGTAGTTATCCTTGGGAAGACTTGGGAAAGGGCAGCGGGAAACTTCTAGAACCATACTGCTCTTGACCTTGGAAAGGGGCCATATAGGTACGTGATAATCAACCTGACTGGAATGGCAGAAACAGGGCACTCTGAACTCTGCCAGGTGATCAGAACACAGCAAGCATCCTCGGACGGAGTCAAGGTTGGGTCATCTCAGAATTGCCCCAACTGGTATAGACTGATTCTCTCAAACCCAAGTCACCTGAGGGACTATTTACTTCTGAACCTGCTGCCCAGCTTGCCTTTTCCTATTCCTACCAGACCGTAATGATTCTCCAGGGAGGGAAGGTCTTCACATACGTAAGCTGGAAAATGAACAGCCTTGCTAAAGGAGTCTGGTAGCTGGGGCGGCAGAAACCTGAGTAAACAAATGCTTGGAAGTAAGCCTTACCTTCCACTAACTTCTAGGTGCCCTCCCCCCGCCATAAATCTCTCAGGGGGATGAACAGAACTCACCATCCTTTAGTGATATCAGATATTCCCAGGTTGCCATTCATTCACAAATTTACTGCCTAAAAGCCTCCAAGCAGTATGCTCTGGCCATTTCTTTAAACTTTGCTCTTGGATTGTGAAATGTAATTAATTGTTATGCTTTCTCATCAGCGCCTATATGGTGGGATTCTCAGATCCAACCAAAGGGCTCACATAAGAACAGAGAGAGGAAAAGAGTGTCTGCCCTCCCGAACCACAAGGGAAGAAGGAAAAGACCCTTCGACCCTGTGGAAACAATCCCAAATGTAACTACAAAGTTCTGGGGGGCTACTCCCAATTGGTGGCTTCTGGAGACGGGTGACAGCTTCCCCACCCCATCAAGAAAAGGCTTCATGGCATGCTGCAACTCTGAAGTGTCTCTAAAGTCCTAGCCCCAAGGTCCATGGTCCATAGGGACCCAGCGTGTGAGAATGCGGTACAGCTGCTTGAGTGACGCGCATCCCTCATGAGACGAGGATGGGTCCTTGAATTCACATTTCTCTACTACGATGCAGCTTAGCATCCGCTTGTCCAGCCAGCCATCAGCTTTCATTCTGAACTGCTGTTTCCAAACCTCGCTCTGTCTTATTTGAAAGTACAGATGTCTCTCCTACAGAGACACAGTTTGTGTGTGGTTTCCTCACACAGGACCCTCTGTCCGTAGACCGTGGGGCATTTCCTTTCTAGAGGGGACATTATTTTCATTCCTGCCTCCCCCCTGACAGCTTTGCTCACAAATCCAGAAAAAGCTGGCACGTGTCACTTCTTACTTAATAAATCCCCTCACAAGTGGATTCTAAAAATCCATTTCTGACCAAGAAGGGTTTTTTTTTTTTTTTTTTTTGGACCACCCACTCTAAAATACTTGTAAAGATCAACTTGGTGTGGTGAACATTTGCCATCTCCTTGTAGGAAAATGGAACTAGACCATGACTTAATAAGAAGTGATGGAGCTGCAACAATTATAACAATAAGATCATTTTTATTACGTTAAAGAAAATAAATACAACAGCCCACCTACCCCTACCCCACCCCCACAAGCCACACTAACCTTGGAATCTGGTGATTCCGAGCCAAAGCAGCAGGCTATGTAAACCACAGGGATTACAAAACCAGCCTGGTGAGTCCCACCCTGAGATTCTGATGGGTAGGTTGAGACCAAGACCCACAGATCTGCCTTTGGAACCATTTCCCAGGGATTATGCTTTGAAAACACTGAGTAATCTTGAGCCAGAGCTTAACTTAACATGGACTGAATGATTGTGCTTACGGTCCTGAATGAAGTAAGGGTCGGTCTCTGGGCCATACTGTTCACTGACGTCCACCAACGCGTCCCTTCCATATGGCCGCCGTGGTCCCGTCACGGGGATGTTGCACAGTTGGGCGTAGTCATCTGAGAGGGACAGGACACTGTTGGATTACATTAGACATGCACACCACATCTCAGAGTAGTGAGCCTGGCATCACACACACACACACACACACACACACACACACACACACACACACACACAAAATCATCCAGAAGCATCTGGATGGAATGTGCCTGAGGATTCGTCTGTGGGAGCTGGGCACATGCACACACTGAATATTAGGATAGAACAGAAATAAGATTCCCAAACAATGACCTGAAAGAGCTGATGATTTGCAAAACCCATCCTAGAAAACATGAGAGAGAAAGAGAGACAGACGGACACAATCAGAGAGAGAGAAAGAGCAACAGACAGAGAAAAATGGGGAGAAAGAGAGACAGACAGATAGAAAAAGCAGAGGGGAAGAGAGAGAGAGAGAGAGAGAGAGAGAGAGAGAGAGAGAGAGAGAGAGAGAGAGAGAGAGATCTTAGAATGCATCAGGCCTTCTGGAGGAGAAGCCTTATCCAATCTTAATACGTATTATCATAAAAATATAAGAAATAAAGTAGTCCACGTAGTAAGTGAAAGGCACATGTCCATAAGAAACAGGAAAAGCGGATCATAACATGATTCATACCACGTTCATAACATGATACAACAGCGTCTGCGGAGTCTCAGCTTGAACTGACCAGTGGTTGCTGTAACTGTCTAACACTGCAGAATGCCAGGCTCTGTGAACGTGACTACAGCATGATGGAAATCACAGCCAGGATGAGCGTCGCACTAAGAAGCGGCGGATTGCACACTGCTTGTTCTGTCGTGTGGTGTTGTAAGCACTTAATTAACACTCAGTTCACCAAAGCATTTGCCACTCTGAGAGATTCTGTTGTCATCCAAATTCTACTGATGCAGCCATAAAGGCACGGAGAGGTTATGTCTCAGTTGGTGCCCAGCTGCTCCGGACCTGGAGTCAGTCACCAGGCCACAGAGCTTTCTTCAAGGGCAGTCTTCTGGAACACTGGGCCTTATTTGCTCTTCACCTCCAGCTGCTACTTCCTGGAGCCACATCCCTATTCCAAACTGGACCAGCGCAGAAGGGTTGGATTCCTAACCTCCCCTCCCCAGCCAAGCCGTGGAATCTTGGTTCTCCACCCACAGGGGGGCTCCTGCGATGTAAATGCACAGAACAATGTCAGGCTCTTGCCTACCCTTCATAGCGGCTGATTGGAAAGTCTGGAGAGAAATGTTTCATGTGCTGGATGTATGAATGAGAGAAAATCCATTTCCCAAATATAATAACTAGCAGTTGGTGAAAAGTCTGAGTTCCCTAGAGGTCAACTACTCTGCCAGGATGATTAGCGGCAGCCAGATACTAGGCTCCGGGTCTAGACTGACAATCTCACCAGTCACCCAAGGCCACACTTACTGGAAGGTTTCCAGTTTGTTTCCTAATATATAAAATTAAAGGAAAACACCGAGTCTGGCAAGATGGCTCAGCGATTAAAGGCATGTGCCATCAAGCCTGAGGACCTAAGTTAAATTCTGGTACCTACATGGAGGAAGGAGAGAACAGACTCCCGCAATGTGAATGCACACCATAGCTCACATACACTCATTCTTTTCCTCCCCTCTCTCTTTAAATAAATAACTCTAAGGAAACAGCTAGTGTGACCTGTAAAGGCTTGCTTTCATCCCCATAGGGAGGGTGAAGAGTCAAAGCTCACACATTCTTTTTTTTTTTTTTTTTTTTTTTTTTGTTTTTCGAGTCAGGGTTTCTCTGTGTAGCTTTGCGCCTTTCCTGGAACTCACTTGGTAGCCCAGGCTGGCCTCGAACTCACAGAGATCCGCCTGCCTCTGCCTCCTGAGTGCTGGGATTAAAGGCGTGCGCCACCACCGCCCGGCACCCAGTCCCTACACATTCTGAGACTAGCACCAGAGAACAGTAAAGCCTCAGACCCCACTGCACCATGGGGCAGGGTAGAAGTCCCACTGCCCCAGCCCCTCTCCTCATGCACAAATATTCTAGAAACAATATCCAGACCCCAGATGTTCCCAACACTTTGCATGAAGGCATACCCTAAGACAAAATGTTAATTTCTTTAAGGAAATAACAGAGCCTGGAACAAGACTCTTGACTCAAAAAAACAACAATGATAACAACAATAACAACAAAACAAACCCCAAAAATCCCAGCTTCAAACAGAGCTCAAACTGCTGTCAGTTCTACTTAATGTCTGAAAAAGCACCAAGGCCTTTCCTTGAAGAAGAGAATTGTTCACATGTTTACAAGTTTTAAGAGCTGAGGTCATCTCTCTAGATTAAAAAAAAATTATATATATATATATTTGCTATACATCTTGAAGGGGGGGACATCTTTTAATATTTCATAGCCAAGTCACAGTGTGATCAAGAGTGGACATTAAAAGTGAATCAATTCATATATCAGCCTGGAAGACAAAATCCAGAGATGGCTGAAAGCTCCCCCCGGAGACATCTGTCAGCTGTTAGGGAGCCTTTCTGAGACTTGAGGTCCAAGGATGTCAAGGGACACAGAAAGGCCTGGCCAGGGTTGTTTGGCTTCAGTCCTGGGCTCTCTTCTACTAAAGCACCGAGGTGCAAGCATTCACCTCTATCAGGGTCAAAGGGGAGACCTCAGATGGGAGTGTCTACAAGCAGCTGCCTGCGAGGCCCACGCTTGAATGACAGCTATGTAGATAGCCACAAATTATGTTATGGGAAGAAGCATTTTGGATTATTGTTAAGGATCTCATCAAAGGTACAGGCAAAAGAAATTAAACCGTGGCCACACATGGCTAAACGTTTCCTAAAGAAGCTTCCAGACTTGACCCAGGCTGGATAGAGGGCAGTGGAGGGAGATAGAGATTGGTAGGTTCGAGACCCGCCGAATCAGTCTCTTCCTTTCTGCCATGCATCACCACTCAGGAGTCTAGAATACACGGTCCTTTACAGCCTCGCTGTCTCTAACAGATCGAATGCCAAGCTTCAAGACAGTTTTGATCGGATATCCAACCACCATTTCTGTGTCGCATGCTCTGTCTCGTAGCTGAAGATGTGCACCTCGCTCAACACAAGGACAATTATCTTTCTGGGAACGAGGACAGGTCTGTCCCTAATCCCTGTACGCTGTCTCTTCCATCCTCCCATCATGCACCTCGATGATTCTCTGCCAGGGTCAAGAGTGAAGTGAGCATGGAGAAATGGGAAGAATGTGGTTGTTGGAAGCAGAAGTCAGAGCTGGAGTGTTCACCGTGTTTTTTATTTTCCTATTTGGCAATTTTGGGCAAGCCTCGGTTTCTACATCTGTCACGTAAGCATAATTCTTTAAAAAAAAAAAAACTATTTATTTTTACTGTATGAATGTTTTGCCTGCATGCATGCCCGTTTGCCATGTGTGTGCCTAGCTCCTGTGGAGGTCAGAAGAGGGCCTCAGATCCCCTGGAACAGGAGTTACAAAGTGGCTGTGTGCCACTGTGTGGGTGCTGGGAATTGAACCTGGGTCCTCTGCAAGAGCAGCCCGTGTTCTTAACCTCTGAGCCATCTTTCCAGCACCTCCATAGGGGTAATTCTTACCTTCATAAGTTAGTGGCATATGAAAAAATGAGATGATGTGATAGATTTGCTCATACAGTTTGATGCTCCAAGAATATGGAAGTTACTCTTTTGTTTTTTTCTTTCTCTTAAGAGAAACCCAGAAGTCTTTACCGAAGATCTGGAAACAACTGGGGATTCAAAGAGAGCATTGCAAGTGACATATAAATCTGAATGTCTGAACGGAGGGTGATCTGTGGGCAAAGGGGGCTGCAGTAAATTAAGGATGATGGATGAGCCAACTCTAGGCATTTGTTGATTCCCTCTTGAGATTATCTGGAGATTTTTATATAGGTGGAAGAAACTTGGCAGAGAAAAAAATGTTCATGAACACTCTCCAACAAGGCACAAAACTGGCGATTGCCTTGGCAAATTTGCTTACCTGTGATAGACTGTGAACAACAGAACTTTATATTTGAGTCACAGATCTCACCACATAGCCGTGGCTGCAATGTGATGATGTAGGGATACCTCGGAACATTCCAATGAGGCATAGGTAAGATGCCATATTTTTGGGATCTGAGTATAGACAAATTTCTAGAATGTTGTGGCCTATTAGCATCCAAAGCCCCGAGAGAGAGAGAAAAAAAAAAAAAAACCTACTCTAGCTTGGAGGTGTGGTTAGCCCTAGGTCTGAGTCACTGCCAGAGTCTAGCTAGCTTAGGGGACATGGGTGAATCAGGGCTGGCTGCAGTCCAGAGACCAATAACAGACCCCTGAACTGTTTCCACAGCTTCCCAGGAGAAGCCAGGAGAACCTCGGCTGCCTCTCCCTCCAGCTCACCATGAGCACAAGCACAACATACTTCATCCTTAAAGTCCACTTGCTTTCGGAAACTTCCTCTTCTTGGGCACAGCAGCAATGAATTAGCCAGTCGCCAGGTGCTAGGTGCAGAGCCACGCCTGGTTCCCTTAGCAGAGCCCGAGACCCCCTCCTCTCTGAGGCCCCCCCGCCCCACTGAATGTTTCCCATCTGGGGATTTAGCTGAACAGAAATGCGAAATGAACAGCAAATGGAAATATTAACACCTCAGCAGGGAGGTGGCATTCCCCACCTCCCTGAGCACAAATGCTCAGCTCTAGATCAAAGCTAGGAAAAGGACACATGGGTGACATGAGACACCACCACTAAGTGGTCTAAACAGATCCAGGCCATTGGTCACACTATTTTCCCTGGCATGACAGATTCACATGGCAGATGGTACTGTTTTGATTTCTACTTTAAATGAAAAAATATATTTTTTTTTTTTTTAAAAAAGTACTCCCCTGGAGCCAGTGGGTCTGGGACCCCTACTGTCAGAAGCTATGGGAAGCACATTACTACATCCTGGCAGGAAATCTCTGTTCTTGATGACAGACACATCTGTGGGGCTGGTCTGGATAGTCACATGTCATGGTGCCACTCTGGCATTCCAGAAACCAGGAGGTGAAGTTTCCGTTGTCTGAGGCAGACTAAATTCAGCTTTCAGAAATGAAGCAGAGGCTGGATTTGGGTTTTCACACACCAGGGCTGAGCATTTAGAGCTATGAAATTTAAACTGTGTCTATGTGGGAAGAGCAAGGCCCAGGTCTTCTGTAGTAAGAATAGGGGTCATATTTCATTCAGATTTCTCTACCAGGTGTTTTTCCTACAGGTTTAAACAGGCATTATTAATCGATGGTGGTGTTCAGGAGCGAGAGGAGGGAAATGGGCATTTCCCACAGTGACTGTTAAGCCCGCATCAGAGCGGAAATTTTTCCTTAACTGAAATGGGCAAAGGCTATAAATTTTCTTCGTACAGTGACCATTTTAGATCCTTCTGTCCTGTGCTGGAGAAGAAAGGCGACAGAAAGGCTTTAGGAGGTAGGGTCAAGAACCGCATGGCACTGTATGTCTGTCTTTTTCAGTGAATAAACGCTTGTCCAGAGTGGAGCAGGTAGCCAGCCTGCTTCCAGGAAGTTAAAAAGTGCATAACTGTGATAGGAAATTAGACAGACAGACAGATAGACAGACAGACACACACACACACACACACACTCCATAATAACCATACCCACACACAGATACAGCAGACACACACACACACACACACACACACACACACACACACACACACACACTCCCTAACAACCATACCCACACATAGATACAGCAGACACACACACACACACACACACACACACACACACACACTCCATAACAACCATACCCACACATAGATACAGCAGACACACACACACACACACACACACACACACACACACACACACTCCATAACAACCATATCCACACACAGATACAACAATACACACACACACACACACACACACACACACACACACACACACACACGCGCACACACACACTGAATAAAAGAACTAGAATCCACAGGCTCAAGACACCTGGGTTCTCGTCCTTATTTCTTCCTAGCTCCTGGTCTGGACCCGTTTCCTGGAATTTCAGTTCCTCCACCTATGGAACAAGATTTGTGCCACTCTGTTTCAGCTCCATCGAACTGATTCGTTTCTTCCTGAGGACAGCACGAACTTGCTGAGCATCGGATGAACAGGGTGGAGTTTAGCAGCGGAAAAGGGAAAGGAATAATGGGAAACCTTACATTTCATTCTGCGAGCAGCAAATGAGGAGGAGACAAACTAACCCAGAGGGGCGGGGTAGGAGTACTGCAGACAGGAAAACAGCCCATGACTTGGGTGTGAGGGCACGTGCCTGCAATCCCCGTACTCTAGAGGCCAAGGTAAGAGGATCAGGAGTTCAAGGCCACCCTGGGCTCAACACCAGAATCAAAACCAAAGCAACTAAACAACCAGACAAACAAGGAGGCATTCAGTTAACACCGGAGCACACACATACCCTGTCCACTGCAGAGAACCTGTGGAAAAAGGAAATCAGCAGGCATGTGCCCTGGAGCTCCGGTGAGCCACACACAGCATACTTCGGCATCATATAGTTTCATTTAGATCTCAGAACCACCTAAGGAATAATTGTAATTAGTCCTTCTTTGTTGTTCCCCAGAACATTACAGTTTATAGCACAACGTGTCTAAGGCCAGCAGAGGGCTTGGTGTGTCCTCTCCCTGCCAAGCCGTGTTCTGGTCGCAGCTGCTCTGTTCTGACACCCTAGGAAAACTGTTGAGTGCACTCTCCAGACCGTGAGCATCAGGTAAGGGCTTCGCGCAGCTCTAAGCATCTGTGGTTCAAATTCCAGGGAGAGCCATAACCGTGAGCGGCCGATGAGCTCAGCTCCGCCAGGGTCAGCTCTATCATTAGCAGGATTTATGTTTATTGAATTTGCTCGATTTATTAGGTGAAAGAGATCAAATTGCTTAATGTTCAATTAAATTGTACTTGTCGAGGACAGGGAAGTAATGAGGTCTAAAGTCTTGGCAGGGTTTATGTTCCATGGGACTCCTGTAAACCATAACACTTTGAGGAAGCTCATGGCCCTAGAGCAATCAAGCCTGCCCACCCCCAGCCTTCACCTAAGGTCAGCCTTCCAAGGCTGTCACTCCCAGTGTTTCCCATCAGATGGCTGCTGGCTAGCCAGACTGGCTGACAGAAGAGACTGTTGGCTACACACGCAATACTACTACGAAATAAATAATTTTTTTTTCCGAAAATGGAGGTCCCCTTTGCGTTCTAAAACCCGGATTCAAACATTTATATTCTTGTAATAGCATTAAACTGAGCCACACAGGGAAGCCTTGAGAACAGGGACTGCTAACATGAATTCCTTGTTAAGAACTCAATGCAAAGCTTCTCCCATTTCTTAGTTACCGGGGCTTTGGGAAGATACCACTAAGGTTTACTTTCGGGCAATCTCAAAAGAGACAAGGAGTGGGGTTACCTCTGCTGCGAGACGAGACGAGAGGTAAGGTTTAACAATGCAAAGGGGGTACAGAGGAGGGATTTCAAAGCAATCCTTTTGTAAACAGGGACCTACTTTTGTTTCTTTCTCTGTGAGGATGTGTAAGCCATGCCAACAATGCCCTTTCCTGCTCTTGGAAGTGACCATCTAAAAAGCCAACACATTACGAGAAACAAGTATCATCCACAAGGAGTCCATTTGCTTCGCTTTTCCTGATAAAGCAAGTAAGAATTACCTAGGAAGAGGAACTGAATGTATACTTTAGGATAAAAGGGAGGTTAAAGGTTGTATGCCTTGTGAATGTCCCACATGCCACTGGCATGCCCACCTCAGGACACTTGCTTTTGTTTTGTGTGAATTTTTACCTCCCTTAAAAAAATAAATACAAACTAATGGGGGATATAACTCGATGCTTGAAAGCTTGACCAGCATGCACAAGGTCCTGGGTTCTATTCTTGGTAGTAGTACGTGTGTGTGTGTGTGTGTGTGTGTGTGTGTGTGTGTGTGTGTATGTGTGTGTATATGTGTGTGTGTGTATGTGTGTGTGTGTGTGTGTGTGTGTGTGTGTGTGTGTGAGAGAGAGAGAGAGAGAGAGAGAGAGAGAGAGAGAGAGAGAGAGAGAGAGAGAGTGAGTGTCTGGAGTTTATCAAACCTTTCTGTTTATAACTAGTAAGTAAGGAGACAAGACATCTCCAGGGTCCATCCAAGCTTCTATGTGTGATTCTGTTTTTTTTTTTAATTGAAAATAGATATTGTTTTCATAAATATATTCTGATTATGCTTCTCCTCCCCCAACACCTCTCAGATCCTCCCCATGTCCCCTCCCATCAAATCCATACCTCCCCCCTTTCTCATTAGAAAACAAACAGGCATTTGAAAAAAAAAATAGTAAAATGAGATAAAATAAAAACAGAGAAACTGGAATAAGACAAAACAGACAGACAAACCGAAAAAAAGATAGGAAGAAAAAGCAGAAGAAACACATACAGATGCAGGAAACACATGTTCACACACACAGATACCCCATAACAACACAAAGCCGGAAACGGTAGAACAAACGCAAAGGACATGTAAGGTACAAACAAACAAACAAATAGCCAATAATCCCGAAAAAGCATCATAAGACAAAAAACTTTAAAAAAAAAATACCATTGAGTTTGTGTTGATTCTAAATAGGATGCTTACTGCTACCCTGGGAAGAAAATGGCCACTGAAACTTGTGGCTGCAATTCAAGATAATAACCACTAGACGTCGCTGTTCTGCCTCACAAACCTGTCCCAGAAGGAAACTGAGGTTGAGAGACATTGAAAGGTATTCAAGCGACCCTGCATAAGCCCCAGGTTTCAAACAGCCAACTCATGCAATGAGCACAGGACCCAGTCCCACTGCCTGGATGCCTCCCAAACAGATCAAGCCAATCAACTGTCTCACCCATTCGGAGGGCCTGATCCAGCTGGGGGCCCCCCAGCCACCAGTTCATAGTTCATGTGTTTCCATTCGTTTGGCTGTTTGTCCCTGTGCTTTATCCAACCTTGGTCTCAACAATTCTCGCTCATATAAACCCTCCTCTTTCTCGCTAATTGGACTCCCGGAGCTCCACCTGGGGCCTAGCCCATGGATCTCTGCATCCAGATCCCTCAGTCATTGGATGGGGTTTCTAGCACGACAATTAGGGTGTGCCTGGGAGGAGGGGACTGGACCTGCCTGGACTGAGTCTAGTTGATCTCAGTCCTTGGGGGAGGCTTTGCCCTGGAGGAGGTGGGAATGGGGGAGTAGGCTAGGGGGAAGGGGAGGGGGGCGGGGGGGGGGGGGAGAACAAGGGAATCCGTGGCTGATATGTAGAACTGAATTGTATTGTAAAATAAAAAAATAATAAAAAAAGAATTAAATGAATTGATATAGGTAAACCATTTAAAAAAAAAGGTATTCAAAAGGCCAAGTCAGGTTAAACTCTCAAAGTTTTAACTACTAAGTATGATCATTTTAATAATAAATATACATATTTCCTTTAATTCTAGTTTAAATTATATTTAAAAGTATTTTTAACAATGCTTTTTATTTTTAAAGTTTACACTCGAGAAAACTGACCTGATATTTGTTTAAAACTCTTAAGAGTCAGAACTCAGGATTCTAAACAAACAAAACAATAAGATAGCCCTCAGAACCCACTGCTATCATTTGAAGAACAAGTTCTGACTAATTTATGTACTATTACTTAACACTAAATGGTTGTTGGTGAAGACGTATTCCATTCAATTACAGGAAATAAGACGTCATTACTTAGCAAAAACTTGGAATTATTTTAAGATCTCTGATTGTGTCTTATAATTTCTTTGTATGTTGCTATCTCACTTCACTTTAAAGAGACTCTCCTCTTCCCCCAGGGCTGTTCCCAATCAGTTATAATCCTCTCTGGGGTACATTCTGGCACTGACATCGTTGTCCATCCTTGCTGGGGACTCGTGGGTTACCAAGTGAGTAGCATCTTGTAGAAATCAGCGGAAATGCAACCAACACAACTGTTCACACAGCTCTGCTGGTCCCGAAGACTCGAGGCTCAGGGACAAACATTAAAAAGGAGCCAATGTGTCAGGAATCCTCCTTACCGAGCTACATTGCCCTCTTGAAAGTTGTTCCTTACATTAAAGATTGGCTGCTGATGGTGAACCGTTACTTCCCTAGGCTTGGCTTGACCAAATTCATCCAGACATGAGGCTTATTTTTTTAAAAACCGTGGTTCCGGGAATCAAATCAGGACCTCCTTGGGCATGCTAGGGTTCGATCCCTGAGTCCCTCCTCTACCCCCACCCCTGTATCTCTGGTTGCTCTTTAAGCTCTTGCTAGCTGCCTTTCCCCAGTGCTAAGGGACACATCTGTCTGTTGCAGGAAAGGAAAATGGACCAACCATACCCTACCCGTCACCTACCAAGGTTTGCCTGCACTGGTCAGAGGTTACCATTTCAAAGCCTGTAGCCAGCGGCTCTGCTCTGACCTTATAACAAGTTTGTTAAGAAGAGGTAAAAATAAATGCAACCCCATCTCAGCTGAAAACCTCCAAGCCCACTTCAGGGCTGTGGGATTTTCCTCGTCATTCTTGGGAGCAAACCTCAACTGGCTCCATAATGAAAGAGAAACGACAGACAAACAAACAGCAACTTGTGGGTACAATATTCGAAAGCCAAATCTGCTCAGAGCAAACCTTTCAGTCCAAGTTGGCACCAAATGGAAACTTCTAGAAAACTGGACCTATCATCTCCGGTTTCAATATGGAAAGCTGAGGCAGCCAAAATGGTTACTTTCGAGATCGGCCGGGTTGCTGGTATCTAGAAACAACGGCGCTTGGGACTCTGGGATTGGCTTATTTAATTAATTTCCATGCCTTCCTTTCTCTACTTTGGCTTGCTACCTTAGACTCGGATATGACGTCAGTGTGGAACACGTGAAAAGCTTCTTCACCACTCCGCAGTACTACTGAGGCCACGCCAGTTCCTGGACTCTGGCTCCCTGAACCGTTCCTCCTCAACAGCCTTGAATCTGGCACCATTTTTGAGACTCACCCACCTTCCAAGAGACACTCAGCCCTGCACAACGAGGTAACCGTGTAGAATCGGCAAGAGCCCGACTTATTTTCTGGAATGGGATTTAATAATAATCACTTGACACTTAGTGGAACTGTCCCACGACCCGTGCAGTATCGCATCTAGTGCCTGAGCGCCCCCTTGAGGCGGGTGTTGATACTGCCATTCCACACAGGAGGACACGAATAACGCAAAAACAGATGGGTGGACACGATTCACTACTGAATGTTGTTTCACAACCATTCCTCTGTAGAAAGAAAACTATTCTGCTTTTTGGGAGGGGTGAGAGGAAGTTTTCTAAATAAATACAGTAATATTTTCGGTGAGGAACAATATAAACCGCGGGCCAGCCTATTCCATATAGCATATAAAATTCATGGGCACCAAAAATTCAACCCCAAAGAATTGGACCACTTGCCTTCTTGGAATATTTGCAACTTATATTCTGTCTACATGCATGGTGGTCTCTCAGTTTAGAAGTCTTGTGCTATATTTCTAGTTTTTTGTTTGTTTGTTTGTTTTTGTTTTGTTTTGTTTTGTTTGAGACTGGGTTTCTCTGTGTAGCTTTGGAGCCTGTCCTGGAACTTGCTCTGTAGACCAGGCTGGCCTCGAACTCACAGAGATCCACCTGCCTCTGCCTCCAGAGTGCTGGGATTAAAGGCATGCGCTGCCACCACTGCCTGGCTCTATCTTTCTAGTTTTGTCCATTTCCATTCTATTCCGCTCGTAGTTACTTTTTCTTGAATCATAGCATTCAGAATCTGTGATCAAAAGGATAAATGTTTTCACACTAAGACATGATTAATCATTGTAAACTCACAGAGAGATCTCAATTCTACATAAAGGAGATTTGAAGGAACATTTTTAGTTCAATGAGTAGAACCAATCACCAAACCAGGGCAGGATTCTGGGTCACCTAAGTGAAGGCGCTGGTGCTCTGTTGTGCTGCCCATGTGGGATGTTCCAAAGTTATTATTAACATTCTCTGGAAACATATTTCTTGGAAAAGGCTTTACCCTATGAATGTTGAAAGGCTTTTTGCAACCATAGCCTAGTCACAATATTTTTTCAAGTGTCGCTTGGGAGTCAAATGTCTGTCTTCCTTCACACCTCAAGGCTGGTATGCAAAGTCTTACACTGAGGTCTTTGGGAATGTGGGAGATGCGTGGTTGTGGAAATCACTGACTCAATCATTTCTAAGGCAAGATTATAAATTATTTTACTTGGGAAAAACTATATAAAAATATTGTGCTAGATTAACAGTTAGGATATTTACAACATTTTGTCATTCCAGGTGTATATTCAAGGGAATATTTGGGAATAAAACACCCTAGTTCACAATTGCATCTTACATTCCAAACACAAACTGTGAATTTGTCACATACCTTTTGGCATAGAGTATGTGTTTAACAAATAACAAAATGAAGGAAGAAGTGTATAATTTAAATTTAAATGTAGGGTTTAAATTTAATTTAAAAGTGAAAATAGGAAAATGATACACAATTTAGATTTCATCCCAGAAAATTTATCTCTCTTCTTGTCAGCCACTAGAAGTACATAACTTACATGCAATAATAATCTATCTTGTTAGCATTGAGAGGCGCATGAATAACTTACATAACTTATAAAAACCTTTTGTTTAGGTAGTGTCTACCTAAACAGGAGGCATTGGGTAATACTGACATGGATTCTCATGCATAGTCATTCATTTAACACTTACACAGGAAAACAGAGGTAACATAACTATGCCTAGACCCTGTTGTCTGAGTTCAAGTCTCAGATAGACATTTCTATGTATTTAAAATAAGATGACCATATATATGTATATATATGTATTTAAAATAAGATGACCATATATATGTGTGTGTGTGTGTGTGTGTGTGTGTGTGTGTAACTATACATGTATTACAGTATACATAGTAAAAGCAAATTTAAGTAGTAAAAAGTTGATAGATTTACAAGCAGCCATCAACATAGCTATAAATGTTCTTCCTTTTTTAAATATGTTCTTCCTTTAATTTATTATGCAAAGGACAGTTTACTCATGTCGTTCTATGCCCCCCCCTTTTTTTAAATAGAATATGGCTTACAGCTGGCAAAATGGCTCAGTAGGTGAAGATACTTTCTGGCAAGCCTGATAACCCAGGATAGGAAAAGGTGAGAAAGGAGAAGACTGACCCCTGCTAGCTGTCCTCTGACCTCCACACACACAGTGGCACATGAATGCACACACACACACACACACACACACACACACACACACACACACACACTAAGTAATGTAATCAATGTTTAAAATATAGCTTGGACCATATTCTCTATCAGGATCCATAGCTATACTTTAGAAAATGCCTGCATAGTATTTTCCACGGTATAGATGTACCACAACTCATCCATCAACTCCGGGCACAGCCGATTCCATTTCTCCTATTACAGAACAGTTAGTTACGTTTCCTTTGCTGACACTCAGGCACATCTATAGGATGAGCTCCCCAGACTAGACTTAGTGACTCGGGCATGGATATGCATTTCGTCTTCATATTGTTTCGTTGCAATACAGAAACACTCCTATATGTTGATCAGTATTGAAATATAATTGAAATTTATTGCTTTCGTACCACTAGAGTTCCCATTGGGACATGAGTAAAAACAAAAGCAAACGTCACTCGGACCAATACCTGAGCTCTCAAGGATGCTTCAGAGGTGCATGCATGTTGTAGTACACTAGACTACCAACAGGGGGCACTCTCCCAACACTGCAGTCATCCCATTGGGCAAGCTCCCGAAATGCCAAGTTTCAAGTGAGGACTCTATCAAGACCTTACGTTCAGTTAACTTACAACATGGCTCTCTGAATGATTTATTCATTGGGAGTAAAATGCTTTCAATAGTATAATTGCAAACACTGAGACTCCTGGGTACCATAGAATCTAGTGTTCAAACGTGTCTAATTGGCTTTCACTGCTCACAGAAAGACCTTTATCTCTATTTGATAACAATACAATATATATGTATGATAATTCATAGATATGCTTTCCAAAATTTAAGTTTATACTTTACTTTGGCCAAGAATTATTGGCTTTAACTCATTAGCCAATTGAATAGATATGACCCACCTTGGCTGCCAGCGTGCCTGGGGAGATAGGCAGATGGAGCATTCACTTGGTTCGCTACACTCACTGCTGGCTCTAAACCATACCCCATTGCCTACGCTAGCACACAGCATGACAACATGAAAGGTTTGAGCTTTAATTCTTCATTCTGTTACTTTCGTAGTTTTTGGTTTGTTTGTTTTTTTAAACAAAAATACTGTTTATTTCAAATGCACTTTGAGTTCTCGGGGAGGGGGAACTTGGGCCACACTAAACCAGTTCCAACAGAGCCTATGCCTGGATCTGACTCTGCCCACTGAACAGGGTGTGACAATGCGAGCTCCCTTTCTCTGCTACTGACGCATCTCCTCTTCCAGAAGGAGGCGGTACCTGGGCACCTAAGACCGAAGAAATGGATACCTTTCAACAATGCCTGGCACCAAGACCCATGACAACCAGGCAGGAAATGTCTAATCAAAGATCTCACATTCTGATAACTATGATTTCCTTCTAGCAGGGCAAAGGGAGCAAACCATGTCTGCCTTCTCTTTCATATGAAATATGGATACAGTGGTTCATTTGGTTTGAATTGGTTTTCTTACCAGCCTTGCCTTGCACAGTCTCACTTCACACGATGACAAACAGATCATATTTGGGGGTCCTCCCAAAGTAAGTTCAGCCACTGGCATTTTAAGACTGGGTAGCAGCAGAGGGTATGGTGAAAGCCAGAGGGAGGAAGAGGCGGCAGGAGCCGGAATAGGGCCAGGGAGGCTTCTGGGGTTCTAGAAGGCAGAGGTTGTTAGCACATGCTCACCAGACCACTGTCACACCCTTCACCTGACCACAGACAATCTGGGGCTTTCTCCTAAAGGAGCCTGCCATTTGGCCCCTCTTTAACTAGCTGAGGACTGACATAAATCCAGAGTGGACCCAAAAGCGAACGGGAATTAAGCAATGGCATAGTTTTTCTCATGTGAGGTTCTCCTAACATAATCCTTCACCCCTCCACCCATTTTTCCCACATGCAATATCAATACACAAGACAACGTCTAACTTTGGAGAACCACATGGGATGGGCCGCTCCTACAGCCTCCACCTGCCAGTATTCCCAGACTTGTTGCTTTAGCAAGAATTAATGCCTGTGACCTATTGGACCAGAAGTGTGAAGGCCTGTTCCGAGCCAGAGCTGTACTTTACACTGCACTTTAATGCTCAGAGCTGATGACAGGCGCTGAAGATTTATTCTGCAAATTCCCCTAGCGTTGTTTCCATCCGTAACGGATCGTTCCCCAAAACAGTGTGGCCCTCCTCCAGAAACTGGAAGGTTCAGTGTCTGGCTGGCTGGGGCCAGTCCAGTGTTTGAATTAACAAAGGGCAATGCCGTCCTTCTCAATCATCAAGAGATGCAGGAATCGTGCACTTAAAAGGCTCGGAGGCAGAACTATGAGCATCCAGTTTTAAAACCCACACGTTCTCTGGTTCCTCTGAAAAGCTACAGACTATCGTCCTGAGAGCAGGTTTGAACATACGCGGACGCTTCTCGGTAACCCTAAGATCTTAGCAGCTATTGGGTCTACAGTGGAGCCTCGGTCCTCAGGGCTTGTCAGAAGGCAGAATCCTGTACTCTCATCCAACAACCTCGGAATCACGGCTGGAGTTCAGGTGGGACTCCTGGCTCACTGCCTGGCTCTTTACGTTTATGAAGCAGCAGTGTAGAAGAGAAACTTATATAATGACAACCATTATGTGTGCAGTGGTTGATCCCTCATTCATGTTCGGGTGTTAGGGAGCCATATATTTTATAAGAGTCTTTGATTTTGGTTACATTAGAAAGTGCATTTGATTTGAAAATATTATTTTAGTGTGTGTGTATGTATGTAAATGTATGTATCCATGTGCGTATGTATGTATGCATGTATGTATGTATGCCATATGTGAAGGTGCCTGCAGAGGCCAGAAGAGGGTCTCAGATCTTCTGGAACTGGAGTTACAGGTGGTTGTGAGTCACCTGACATGGGTGCTGAAAACCAAACTCAAGCCCTTTGAGGATCAACAGTGTTCTCTCAACCATTGAAGCATCTCTCCAGCCCTGATTTGAGTATCTCTTTGGAAAACCCAGTCCATTAAATATGATTATCAAAGGTGCTTGGCTTGTCACTCATAGGCAGTAAGTATAGCATCGCAAGATCGAGCTAGAGACAGACTAAAACGTGGCTCTACACAAGAAGAGCATCCATGACCACAAGCACAGCATAGTCCAGAGGCCAGGGCTGTAAACGAATCATGCCTACCACACCTACAAATAAGCAAGAAGACACAGCCCCACAGCAGCAACAAGACAAACACAGTCACCTCTCAGCATTAGAAAGATCGTCACATTCTCAGAAACAAGGGAAATGTAATATATAGAAATATAGAAATAATAGAGTCAGTTAAAGGCCAATGTGCTTCCTGGCCTGGTGTTATAACTTGTGGGTGTTTTCTCCCTGGGCAGTCCTATAGGTACACACGGAGGTTCACTGGAGCATTGTTTACATGGGAATATCAGGATTGGGGCCGAGAAAGGCTCTGAAGAAACAATGACAACGGCCAGCATGTGACGGGGCTGAAGAAACCAGGTTCTGCACAGATAGACCAGGTTCTGCTCAGCCCTTCTCCCACCAGTTCTAAAACACCACCAATCACAATGCGCACTTCAGAGAGAGGATGTTAAAAATGTACAAAATGTGGCCTGCGGTCAATTTCAATGCCACCAGTTAGGAGACGGGCCTGACTTCAGAGGCGTTGACATATACAACAACAATAACAAAAAGTATTGCTCAGACAGGTGGTACTGAGCTCAGTTTTAAATATGACACTAAATATTTATCAATGACTAACATAATCTGTAATAAATGGATGTATAGCAAAAAGTCTATGAGGCTCCAAGCCCAGCTGTGAAGAGTGAACATCTTCAGGGAGTGGAATACACACACGTGACAGGGCAGGTGGAGGGAAATACAACATCTTTGGTTGTTTTAATTCTCTCAGAGTTATTCATTATTCATTATTATTATTATTACTTTATTAAGGAAAAACACTGCCTAAGACCAAGGAGACAGGAAGGTGTTGAATCACAGTGGGGAGACCTGGGCCTTGCTGTATTCACCTCTAGACTGATTTACTCTCGTCTCCCTGTGGCATGTGCCTCACTGATCACCTGTGGTCACACATTCTCTGTCCCTCACTACAACCCAGTGAGCTAGCAACGGGAGTGTATTCTCAGCGGAAGGCTGTGGTGATATACTGTGTACCCCAATATATTGTGTATCCTAATAAACGTATCTGGGGATCAGAGGACAGAGCCAGCCATTAGATTAGACATAAAGGCCAGACAGTGGTGGCACACACCTTTAATCCTAGCACTTGGGAGGCAGAGATCCATCTGGATCTCTGAGTTCAAGGCCACACTGGGAACAGAGCCAGGCAGTGGTGGCACACACCTTTAATGCCAGCTCTTGAGATCTCATGCCTTTGCTTGGAAAGCACACAGGCCTTTAATCCCAGGAATTCACATGGCCGGATGGAGAACGGTGTATAAGGCTGAGGAGACAGGAACTAAGCAGCAGTTCAACTGAGACCCTCAGGGGTGAGGACTCAAGAGGCTTTCAGTCTGAGGATTGGTGGAAACAAGATCGGCTGAGGAGTTGGTGAGGTGAGGTTGGCTGTGGCTTGTTCTCTTTCTCTGATCTTTCAGCTTTCACCCCAATTTATCTGGCTCTGGGTTTCCTATTAATAAGACTGTGTAGCAATTCGTGTTACAGAAGGCTGCTGCCAGGTGCAGGGTGGCAGATCCAGCCCCAGAACCTAGCCTTCCTGGTTCTGAGTTGCTATCATTCCCATCTATTATTACTTTAGGTATTTGCTTGTCTGTGGCATTTCAAATTATTTTCTTTTTCATGCTACATTGATTTCAAGTTATGTCTAAGCAGGAATCCTCCATTTATGAAGTAGCTTGAAAGAAATATTCCAATAATTGAATTAACTGAAAATTAAATGCACTTCCTCTCTTGAAGCAATTTCTACCCCCCTGGCTATTCTGAATATGTGCTGGGTATGAACTCCTTCATCTTGCTCCAGCACGCTGGTTTTCTAGCCTTAACAAGTCAATTTGAGAAAACGATACACCAAACATTTTCCAGTATCTTCCTTTAAAACAAGAAGTGGCTTTGGTGGTCAGGAAAGAAATAAACCATTATGGCACAAACCAGCAGCCACCACACAGCCAGCCAGAAAGCACAGTTACCCCCCCCCCCCAAATCCTCTAACACCAGGATATAGAACAACTGATGCTCATACCCAAAACTTGGAGAAAAATTAGATTTACTCAAACACTCCCCATTTTTTCTATTCTTTCCCTCTCTCCCTAATCCTTTCTTAAAAATGTTCAGCATTTATTTGTTTGTGTGCAAGTGAGTAGGCATGCACATGCCACATCACACGTGTGGATGTCAGAGGGCAATTTTTATGGGGGTCTGTTCTGTCCTTCCACCTTGTTGAATTCAGGAACTGAACTCAGGTAGTGAGGTTTATTGTCAAGGGCTTTTACCTAATAAGCCAGCTTTCTTAAACAAGTTGAACATCTCCTATTTGAAATGCCTGGGACCAGAAATACTTCAAGGTTTGGAGTTGTGGAGGTTTGAATGAAAATGGTCCCTCATAGACTTGTATGTTTGAAATCATGGTCCCCAGTTAGTGGAACTGTTTGGGAAGGATTAGGAGGTGTGGCCTTGTTAGAGGAGGTATGTCACTGGGGATGGAGGTTGAGGTTTCAAAAGCCAATACCAGGCCCAGTCTCTGTCTCTGTCTCTGTCTCTTTCTTTCTGCCTGCTGCCTGTGGATCAGGATATAAAGCTCTCACCTGCTGCTCCAGCACCATGCCTGTCTGGTTCCTGTCATGGATTAACACTCTGAAACTATAAGCAAGCCCCCAATTAAAAGCTTTCTTTTATAAGAGTTGCCTTAGTCATGGTGTCTCTTCACAGCTATAGAGCATAGTGACTAAGTTTTTGGACTTGGGGACCTTTGGAAAGACTTTGCTAATAAAGCATCTTTAATCCCCAAATCTGAAGTGCTCTAAAATCTGAACTTTTTGAATTTTCGAACTAACATGCTCCACCAGTCTCTCTCCTATGAAGTCTGACATCAACATTTGAACGTCTACCTACATTAATATTTTAGAGTCTCAAATGCTTCTCCCTCTATGTTTTAAAAAATGGGCAAGAACAAAATAATGAAGTATCTAAAAGTATAAATTCTAAAAAAAAAGCACAAAAAATCATGCCACAGATGGTTAGTTTATATTTCTTCAGGTCATCTGTCATTCTTGGGAGAAACAGAACAATGATTTCAAAAATTAATGATGTGGTCTGGCTCTAAGGCAAAGCAGGAGCCACATGTTTATACAACTGTATCTTCTGCTACACACACACACACACACACACACACACACACACACACACACACACCACCTATGATGAACTAAGATGCAAGAAGAAAGGCTACATCTGAGAAACATGCCAAGCTCCACAGCTGAGGAAGAGCATGTGCCATAGGCCCCTTGCAGAATAAACTGGACACCAGCTCACCTGAGTCCTTCATGGGGCAGAGAGCACACTGCATGCCCCAAGCCTCCCCGTACAGACAGCAGCACTCGGTGTACGTCGTCTGCTTGCCCACCAGAGGACGGCTACACACGTACTCCTCGCTCAAATGCTCCCAGCACAGATCTTGGTAGACGTCGGTTTCTTCTATTTGTTCTGAAAGGGAAGACATGGTTCCGCGACGATCGCAGGGTTATTTCTGTGTCTTCCACACTGCGGCAGAAGCCGGCAGGTTTCAGAGTTTCCATCCCTACTTCGATGAGCAACGTTCAAGCAACAGTCTCAATCCAGCCTGCTCTTCCTTTCCCCAGAGCCCATCTTTGTCATCTCCAGCTGAATGTCCTTCTGTCAGCTGACATTCCGCCTGCTTTGTGGTGTCCTGGCTAGATGCCTGCCTCCAGAACATCCTCTCACTATATAAAGTGCCCATTATCGCTGGGCGGTGGTGGCGCACACCTTTAATCCCAGCACTCGGGAGGCAGAGCCAGGCGGATCTCTGTGAGTTCGAGGCCAGCCTGGTCTCCAAAGCGAGTTCCAGGAAAGGCGCAAAGCTACACAGAGAAACCCTGTCTCGAAAAAAAAAAAAAAAAAAGTGCCCATTATCTTGTCATCCCTCGATGGCTTCCCAGTCTTCCGATCCTGTCAACTTCCACCACTTCTTTCCATATCCACGCTCTCCTACGCTTTTCATCTGCTCAAACCCTGGACCCGTAACACTTCACTCAAGAATGTTCAATTCTAAACTTTCTACTTTTGCTTCATCGGAAGGAATCTCCTAAATGTAATGAGTGACTGATGGATCAATAATCAATGACATGCCACATCCTCAGAGATTGGCGAGGATTCCCATTCATGCACTCCAGGGGTCTCCACTTTGCAGAACTTCACACTCTATTCTGGCTAGCCTTATCATGTCCTGCACCCTGGGCAAACACAATTATGTTTCCTGACCTCGCATTTTCCTCTGACATTGAAGCGTGATGAACCCTCTGGGGGAGCAGCCTTCCACGTGCTCAGGCCCTCTGCATCCTGATGTTCACTTAGTGAGTACTTCGGTGGTTTGAAAGAAAATGGCCCCCCATTGGGAGTGGCACTATTAGGAGGTGTGGCCTTGATGGAGGAAGTGTGTCACTGTGGAGGTGGGCTTTGAGGTCTCATATATGCTCAAGCCATGCCCAGTGAGACAGATCTTCCTGTTGCCTACATATCAAGATGTTAAACTCTCAGCTCCTTCTCCAGCACCATGTCTGCCTGCACGCCACCATGTTCCCCTATGATGATAAAGGACTAAACCTCTGAACTGTAACCCATCCAATTAAATGTTTTCCTTTGTAAGAGTTGTCATGGTCATGGTGTCTCTTCACAGGAATAGGAACCCTAACTAAGACAAGTGCATACAGAATATTAAATCTACACATTAACTACGTGTGTCTCATTATTTCTCTTAGCAGCTCTCTCAACTTCTTCAAGATAACCAAGGAATTAATGGTCCTGTTCTTGAGTAATTTCCATTTTAATGAAAACGACAATCTTGAGCATTGAGCTGGACAGACATTTGTGTCTCACATCCAAACATACCATTTGATTCAGTTGGTTGCACACATCTTTTCTCGGAGGCATCCAGGACCATTGGGTGGGTGCAAAAACAGTTGTAAGAGCCCTCCGTGTTAACACACTGGCCATCAATACAACTGTTAGGGTCTTGACATTCATCCATATCTTAAAAGGAAACAGAACATCAGCAAAGAAAATCAGCAATCATTTGTGCTTCATACAGTTATCAAAGTTAACATGCTGATAAATTCAGTCTGGATCCCAAGAGCCATCACCTTTGAATTAACTACGCATCGGCATCCAAAGGGGACCCTGTGACTGGAAAGACAGGTCCACCGAGGAAAAGTGATGCTGCCATTGCTGCTATTAAATATGGGAAGGAAATACTGAGAAATGGGCCATGCTTAGAAACATTAAGATAAAATGCCTTTTTAAAAATAATACTTTTAAAATGATTTCCTTATGCTGTGTTTTTCTGCCTGTAGTAAATGGTTTTCAGCTTAGGTGTTAAAGTCTGTGTGAGTATTTAAAGATGTCTTCCGCTTGCATGACCTGACTGATAGAACAGGGCCGTCTACAGACCAAAAGAACTCTGTGGTCGGATCAGTGACCTGGGTTGGAATTCCACAATGACTATGAACTCCTTGCCTGACACCCATTCAAATACAAGGATGAAAGGTTTTTATTTCTCAAATCTTGCTCAAGAAAGAGATCCACAAAACACTTATCTTTTAAAGACAGATTTAAATTCAACTACACCATTTTAATCATATAGCATTACTCCGCCCCCACCCCCACCCCCCGCTGTGCCTTTTCCCAGCACACCTTACTATATTCTCTTAAAGCTTACCAAAACACTGTAATTTGACGGGATCATAGTATGTCCCTTGCTTACAGTAGCATTCATACCCGGGCTGAGTGTTCAAACAGTAACCGTTTTTACAGATCTCCTCCCCAAACAGCAGGCATTCATCGGCGTCTATAGCAACAGAAAGAGGAGTATGTTTTTATTTTTTCCATGAAGAAGAATCCAAGCAATAACTGGTTTTAGATTAGCTATTACGTTCAAAAGGTTCTTACGATGTGGAATTTAAAATTAGGCCCAATTGGCAGATGCAGAAAAGTGATGAGGTAAGGTTCTGATGCCACCTCACGTTTTGCGAGCTGGTCTGTGGATTCCATAGTGGCTCTCAGAACCTGCTCTAGCATAGCCTTCGTGAAATGGGCCTGTCTCTCTGTGGTATACGCTGCCCCATTTACTAGCTGAGATGGGCAAAACCGCCAAGAACTATTTGATGGAGCACCAAGAAGGTCTTTTCAGGGGAGGAGGGGGTCAATGCATGGAACTGCAAGTTATAAAGGGGGTTGGCAGGCCCACTTCCCCCACAGAATTAACCCTGGGCCATCACAGTTGTCTCCGTGATAAACTGGACATAACTGGGACCCTAGTGTACTAGGACTCAAAGGAGAAAATGAGATAATCTATGCAAGGGATTCTGGACACTCTGAGGTTGCCTGTTCAAGAAGTTTGGGGCTGATGCCATCTAGCTCTCAGTTTGAAAACTGTCAACGCCATGGAAGACCTGCTCAAATTTACACAGACAGAAAACGGCATAGCCAAGCACAGAATACGTGGCAGTGACGGGTCTGAATTCCATCGTCTTCCCTCACTCGCAGCACTGTTAGGAGAAGGAACTGGCTTTATATGAAAGAGAGGATAGCTTTATAGCAAAATTGAGGTTTATAACATGATGTGAAATCTAACTGCATTCCTGTAAGAACAGGGTATGTGATATTTACGAACCTGAAAACCATTCAACACATAATGCAGACCAAGTCTCCTAGTCCAGTTGGACTAAATCATAAACATATTTTAAAAACCCAAATGGAATTTCTTGTTCAGCTACTGAGTCCATACTTTCAAATACTAGCTTTCCAAAAGTATATGGATAATAAGACCATTTTCATGGTCTCTTTTCCAGCTAGTTTCCAGTTTTCAATACTAAACTATAGTGAAAAAAAAATCACCTTATATAGAGTACGTCACAAAAATATCTCTAACACTGAACTATCAAAAGTCAGCTAATGAGGAACTGTTCATATATATAAATATTCACCAGAATAAACAGGCTCCATACTTATTTATTCAACAACAACATGAAAGATAAAAACCAGCCATTTTGGTTTTCCCATTTTCCAGTCTTCATTATGAATCTGTGGCCATTAGCAAAATATTATTGGGAGAGTAGGAAAGGCTATTCAAAAAACAAGAATCTTGGCTTCCAAGCTAATCATAAAGGGCACCATGAGAATCAAACCTACATGCGCATGGTTTATATAATTTGGAGCGTATGTCTAGGTGAAGGAATACCTCCTGACTGCAGCTTTTTGTGGTCAGTAGTTATGCACATGTTAACATATTATTTCATTGGAAGCTCGCTGCAGTTCTGAAAACGTTCCTGTTCCAGAGGTGAACAGTTGGAAACTCAGTAGGTTCCATGACCTCTCAAGGTCACATAGCCTCTGGTAGTCTGACCCCAAATCAAGAGTTCCATCCAGCATCCACAGAGACCTTCCTCCTGGGGTGGAATAAAGGGCTGGGCCACCAGTTTCCGCAGCCCAGCCGAACTCTACCACTGTGTAAGCCCAGCCAGGCTCCCACCCGAGTGACGGGCACTTGTTGCAAACTCATTTGCACTTGATGCTGACCTTTATAGTTCTCACCACCCGTGTCGTAAGAGGATTCTCCAGCAGGGACAAAACCCTTCCCTCGAGGGCACATTTCCGTGAACTCAGCTGATTTTAAGAGAGACAAAACCAAAAAAAAAAAAAGCAATGAGTTGAAAAAGAAAACAAAGAATCAACATTTTCCCGAGTGCATGTTTTTAATCCAGCTTCGCCTTCTCAGATTCAGAAACTTTTAAACACTCAAGCAATAAATCCAGCATGGTCTCAAAGTCATGGATTAGGTAAGAAGACATCCAATGACTCTAGAAGTTGATATATATATATATATATATTTTTTTTTCTGAGACAGGGTCTTACTGTGTTATCCTACCTGGCCTATGATTCTCTAGACAGACCAGGCTGGCCTCGAACTCACAGAGATCTATCTCCCTCTGCCTCCCAAGAACTTGGTAAGGGTGTGCACCACCATGCCTGGCAATTGACCATATGTCCCACTTCACCCAGGTTTTATTTGACATCAGGATTGCTATTTTTTTTTGCACTACTGTGGTGGTTAGTGCTCTGAAGGTTTAGGAAGTGCCCATACAGCAAAAGTTTGGTTAAATACTGGTATTTGTGGATAATGCCTTCATCGGTATAAAATAAGAGGAATCTGGGCAACTAGAGAGATGGCTCATCATTTAAGAGTGCTCCTCAATCAGGAGGATGGGAGGTTGGATCCCAGCACCCACATAATAACCTCAGCTCCAAGGAGGGTATAGAGGCAGGAGGATCACTAGGGCTTGCTGTCTTCCAGCCTTGCTAAGAAAAACTTGAGTCCAAGGCTCAAGGAGAGACCCTGCCTCAAAAGACTAGGCAGAAAGTGGCGGAGGAGGAAACCTGGTTCCAAGTACACAGATGCGCACATTAACCTGCACATGTAAGTGAGCATATGGTTACACACACACACACACACACACACACACACACACACACACGCACACACACACACGCACACACACACACAAAAAAACCAAATAAATAATGAGATGGCTCTTATTTTGAAATGGAATAAAACTGAGTTATCTTTCATAGCATCCTACAGAGCCTGACTGTAACAGTGCATCCTATGACAGGCAGAACTTAAGAATGCATACGGAGGTCGGAGCGGGGGCAAAGGCTCTGGACTAGAGAGGAGTTCACTGAAGGACAGCCTCTTTGGAGTCACTAAGGCAGTGAATGCTATTTCAGGACCTCAAAGTCAATAACCAAAAGGTACTCCTTGCCAGGCCCCTGAACACCATGTGACCAGGCAGTGGGAACACAGCAGTCAGTAGATCTTACCTGTCCCCTGGACAGGGCAGGGGAAGATTTCGCAGTTGTCCCCCCAGCCAGCGCCTGACGTACAGCAGCATTCTTGTTTGGTGACGTTGGGGGCCAGCACATTATCGCAGAGACTGGCGTCATTGAGATTATAGTAGCATTCCTTCTTGTCTTCTCTGGGTTGATGGTTTACAGCAGACTCTAAGGAGTATAGAGGAAGTATACAGTCGAGTAAAAACACGACAGGACAGAGGCCATGGGCATGTGCCCCTTACGTGTCCTTGACACGAGATCATCTTCTACCTTCAAGGTCAGATTCTCCCACTTTAAGACAAGCATGCACTTGAGTCCTGAATTTTGGCAGGTTTCTAATACACTCCAGAGTGTAAATCTGTCAAAGCCATTTCCTTTTACATTAACCCATTACTTTATTCTTGTAAACTTGGCTGTGAGCAGTTTCCATTTCTGCTTTCTTTTGCCAACCCAGGGCCACTCTTTACAGAGCTGTAACACCTACTTAAATTATTGAAAATTTTCCCCCAAATGGGACTGGAGGTCTGGGGCCACATGTAATAGTTCACCCTTCAGCAGTTATTTGGATCAATCAAGTCAGTTCCGAGTAGTGCATACTGGAAGACACGTAGAAAAACAATGTGGTAACCTGGTGCCCATAAAACAACCTCCCATCCCTGAAAATCTAACTAGTGAAATGATGCAAATATATAACGCAGAAGGAAGCTGTGAGCTCCAGCCAAGCTGCAGGATAGGACTGCAAGTCTGAGTTCAGATTCTGTTCATAGGGGCTCCCCAAAGAAAAACATATTCTACTTCTCTATGACAATACACTAACAAGTTGATATGAAAGAACATACATGATAAGGACAAAGTCTACTCATTTTCAGAAAATAAAATATAAACAATGGAATGATTAGAGTTGATGGTCTTTACCTCCTTGATTATTATATTGTGACGGGGCTTGGAAAGGAGTATAATTTCTTCCACCAAATGCTATAGAGTTCAAATGATTGCCTATGGTCTGGTTGTAATTTATCACTTATAGTTTTTATTTTATACTGCATCAAATAAGAGCTGACAATGGCTATCATAGTTACTTGGCATATTGTCAACACAATGCTTTCATTAGAACCCTACCATTTTTGAATGATTAGATCCAAAGAAACCACAAAAGAGAATATTTACCAGTGAGGGGAAGACGAAGTAAGAATCTAACACAGACTTACCGACTTTTGAAGTTGGTAGGTCATGATATGAGGGACATTTAATGAGTTATTTTCACAATCGTTTTGTTATGTATTGGTTTTGTCAGGGTCAAGTTGCCCCTCATGAATTTCATCAATAATATACAAAGCAGTTTAAGGGCATTTCTAAAGCAAGAGTTCATAAAATGCCATCAGGGAAACTATTCCTCCCTTCCTCTTGAAACAAGCAAAGAATCAAACAGACCTTCCAGACCCACACTACTCTCTAAGCAAGGAGAATGCCAAAGATCCTTTTAGACCTTTACCTGTTGATTCTCTCTGACAGATTTTTGGGCTTAGACTCTAAATGAGTATGGACAGCAGGTGGTACCCTAACCGAGAACAAGAGTCTAGGAAAAGACTCAAGTGCTGATTCCCATGTGTCAGTTATGAAGGGGTTTCAAATCCGTTCTTTGTGCGTGCGGACTGGGTAAACCCACCGCCACCCTTGCCTGACCCCTCTTGTGTCACTCATGTGCAGGATGGATTTTTACTCCTGTTTTGATGGAGGCCATCTTGGTCAGAAGGGCTCCAAGCCTTAGGAACAGAGTTATTAGCGAAAACCAAGGACGGCCATTTAAAATGATCATGAAGTCAATTCCAGAAACCTTATAGGAAAATTTACAAGTGTTTCCCACAATATTTTCAATAAACTTTTTCAGTGTTACTGTTCAGTTTTACCATCTTACTATATTCAGCTAGGCTAAAAATGGTAGCTATTAAGTAATGTATTAAAAACATAAATCAGGAAAGCAACAGTTTTATAGGTGAAGTTTAAAAAAAGATTAATAATATTTTCCTTACGTACGAAGTTGGAGTATGTCTGATTTATTTTAATAAAATGCAGTATTATGTTGAAGAGCCCCAATGTTGATAATAAAAATACAGGGTTCATTCTAAATCAAAGCATGACAAATTACACACATATACATGTGTAATATGTAATTTACCTACATATTACGTTTTGTGTTCTTTTTTTACATTTACATTTTACATCACAGAAAACAGCAAAATTATCTTTGTTTTTTATCTCGCACTAGAAAAAGGTAGAGATTATTACATAAGAGGCATGATCAACAATACAATTGTATTATTCAGTTCTTTTCAAACGTTGATCTTATTTTCTTTCCAAGCTCTTTGAGAGTTCAGTGTTTACACAGCTGAAGTGGAGAGGCAGGCGAGCCTTCATCCATGTTGGAAAGAAACGCAAATTCTTTCTCAAAAACTGATCCACAAAGGTCATTCTGGGAAAAGAATACAACATCCCCATCTCCTAGACCTTTAAATGGTCAACTTCCTAGAGCATTTTTCCATTGGAGTAAAAATCTCTGGTGTGTGTGTGTGTGTGTGTGTGTGTGTGTGTGTGTGTGTGTGTGTGAGAGAGAGAGAGAGAGAGAGAGAGAGAGAGAGAGAAAGAGACAGAGAGAGAGAGAGACAGAGACAGAGAGAGAGACAGAGACAGAGACAGAGAGAATGTGTACATGCATGTGTATATATACTCACACACATATATGGTAGTTTTTCTGAAGAATTTCTCTGAGTTTGGACCACTGTTAGCAGGAACAGACAGGTTACATTGGAAAAGCTTTTCTACAGTCCAATCAATGGCTATGAGAAGTGCTGGGAATGAAGTGAATGGTTGCTCCTTTTCTTAAAGACGATCAGTAAGACTGGCCATGCCACACCCCATGCCACAGACTTCTAAGAAACATATTACTTCTCTGGTATTCTCAGATTTGATTGTTCTCATGTGTACTGGTCATCCAGCCTATCATTTGGGTATGAAGCTCGATATGTACACCTTCATCCTAGTGGTATCTATGGTGATAGCAAGAACATCAACATGGTTTTGACGTTTTTTACACTGATGTCTTGTTTGGTTTGGTTTTAGTGACAGGGATCTACAGGAGACCCCATATGAGCTAGGCCAGTGTTCTACCACTGAAACATACCCCCAGCCTCAGGTGGCTCTGATTTGAAGGAACTATTCCTAAAGCCCTTTCGGGTGAGACACAGAGTAACTGTACTCCACGGATGGGACAGGTAATGGCATCTTCACCTTCTGCAGGAGAGAAGCTAGGTTGGCACCAAGTGTCCACCTCTCGTTGGGATGTAACATCATAGCATATTGAGTTGCTCACATCTGTTCTGCTCCGCCTTTACTCTCTTTATGATAAATGAGGAGAGGACACAGGCGACCTTTGTTCCTGTGGATCATATGCATGGCCTTATGGCATGAACATGGCCCTCAGCTCTACACAGGAAGGACCAACTGTAGCTGCTCTTCAGTCTACAGAGCCCTTGCGATCACTCTTTTGGCTCAGCTAATGAGGGTGTGGCTTTTCACTTACAAAGGCTGTTTCCTTCTTTTGTCTTTCCAAAACGTCTGACCCTAGAGTCTGCTGATGGGGTGAGATGATCTAGAATGCTTTTATTTCATTTATTTAAAGTAGAAATGGATCTTGAGTTCTCCTTCCTTTGTATTTATAGTACATTCTGAAGGTCTCTGCAAGCTGCTTGCCTCTATACTGCTTATGCACAGTCACCATTCTGAAGGTCTTCAAGAGCTAACCTTCTCCATACCCTTGAGAGACAGCTGATCACAATGGCCAAAGAGACATGTAGCAGAAGGATGTAAATAAAAAGGGCCCAATTCCATACTGCTCATAGTCCTGAGAGGACCTATTTCTCAAGCTCCATGGAGGTGGGAATGTTCAGTGAATTACTTCTAACAGAATGACCCAGGAAACTTGATTCTTTGCTCTAGTTGGAAAATTCCATCAGGCCCTCATGCTTTATATCACCTCATGTTTTGAGAGCAAGGCAGGACTACAGTAATATTTCAAGACACAGTAAAAATGGAACTTGTCAGGCAGTGGTGGCACACGCCTTTAATCTCAGCAATGGGGAGGCAGAGGCAGGTGAATATCTGTGAGTTCAAGGCCAGCTTGGTCTACAAAGAGAGTTCTAGGACAGCCAGGGCTGTTTCACAGAGAAACCATGTCTTGAAAGAAATTTAAGAGATACACATATAGTATTTTTCTAGTTTTCTCACTCAAGAACTTGCAAAACAGGGAGAAAGGTGTTAATTTTTTTTTTTTTTAAAGTGGGACTCAGAAGAGGGCTGTGGTTGAATTCTAGAAGTCACCAACAACAGAAATGTGATGTGATATAGAGGAAAAGGCAAGACCACCAAAAGGCAGTAAGCTTAGATGGGAAAGAGAAATGTGAAGTCTAGAAAGCAAAACACAGAACACATCACTTAAAAAAGCACACGGTTCCTATACACTCTTCCTTTTGCTTTTATGACACAGGGTGTCTTCTACGTGTGGCTTCTCAGACTTGCAATCCTCCTGCCTTAGCCTTCTAAGTGTTGGCGTCACAGGCATGTGCCACCATAGCCAGAAAGTTCTCGTTAAAGAGATCAGTTGATGGGGAGTCAGGCCAACAAGCTGTGTGCGCTGGGGCTGGAGCATCCACTCCTGGACATTATTATTTACACCTAAGTCACAATGCAAAGAACAGGCTGGACAAGGCCGCCTGGCAGACGTGACATCTGAATTTAGTTTCTGAAAGATGGATTAAGAAGAGAGAGAAAAAGCCGGGCGGTGGTGGCGCACGCCTTTAATCCCAGCACTCGGGAGGCAGAGCCAGGCGGATCTCTGTGAGTTCGAGGCCAGCCTGGTCTACCAAGTGAGTTCCAGGAAAAGGCGCAAAGCTACACAGAGAAACCCTGTCTCGATAAACCAAAAAAAAAAAAAAAAAAAAAAAAAAGAAGAGAGAGGAAAAAGCACCAAATTAAGGCATGATTGGGGCATAAAAAGCAAACTGTCCCTGTATTTGTGTGGGCAGAATGGAGTGTGTGTGTGTGTGTGTGTGTGTGTGTGTGTGTGTGTGTGTGTGGTAGTCCACAGAAGGCATTTTACCTAGGAGACTGAGTGATAGTTAGGATGCCTGGTCATCCTAACTAATGCCATAGAAAATGACCCTGAGAGAAGAGGATGGTCCAGAAGTGTATTAATAGGTGGTGTGTCAGGTGGTGGGTATGGTTGTCCTTGTATAGGTATTGGAGTACCTGGCAGAGTTCTGAGAGAATTACCTGAGGACCTTGCATTTAAAAAGCACATGATAAGCAGTTGTCAGATGAATAAAGTCTTTTTTGCTGTTGTTGTCTTCTGATGGAGACCTGAGAAGATGATGTCTAAAACATTGGCCACAAAGGACTTGTCGCGCTGCTAATGGATTTGGGCTTTATGTTGTCCACTAGAATAGGCTGTTTTGTTTGTTTTGGTAAACGCTTCACGGGGAAGGGGAGCCTGCGAGAGCTACGGGCTGGAGAGAAGGTAGATTGGAAACATCAGCGATGTTAGCAGAAACTGGAAAAGTTGAGGAGAAAAAAAATGAGCAGCAACAGATGAAGGAGGGAACTCCTGACAAAGCAGGGTTCTATGGAGAAGAAAACCCAGGAGATGAGCACATCACCCCAGGATGAGTGTGACTGGGAAGCATGTCCAGAGAGGGAAGGGAGAAAGCAGAGGTCACACCATCACAGGCTCATCCTGGACCACAGGGACACATGGCATCAGCAGTGACGGGCCTGGACGGTACCAACAAGGTCACATTTGAAGTAACAAGTAAAATTTCCCAAAACTTTCATGAAAGGCACAGATGATCCTCTTTAGACCTAATTTATAGCAAAATCTTGGGTGGAAAAGGTATCCCTATTACAGAGGTGTGGGGACTTCTTGTGGGATGGACAGTTTGTGGGAGATGGTCATGTAGAAGCAGCTGGCATTTGTATGCCCCTTCAGAGAGGTGAAGGGTCAATACAGGGACAGAAAGCTCCAACAGGAAGACACCTCTTTGTGGAAAGATAGATGGCCAGAACAAAATATCAAGTAAGCTGAGTCAGGGAGAAGTAAAGGACATGGTGGGGACTTGGTCATAGGAAAACCTCCAAAGTCGATGGGGATGGATGCTTTTAAAGAAAGGTGCTATATGCTGTCAGGCGGTGGTGGTGCAGCCTTTAGTCTCAGCACGCGGGAGGCAGAGGCAGGTGGGTCTCTGTGAGTTCAAGGCCAGCCTGGGCTACAGAGTGAGTTCCAGGACAGCCAGGGCTACATGGAGAAATCTTGTCTTGGAAAAAAGGAAGAAATAAAGGAAAGAAGGAAGGAAGGAAGGAAGGAAGGAAGGAAGGAAGGAAGGAAGGAAGGAAAGGAAGGAAGGAAGGAAGGAAGGAAGGAAGGAAGGAAGGAAGGAAGGAAGGAAAGAAGGAAAAAGAAAGATGCTATAGCTTACAAAGTAATAAGTGGGTAGGGCCTGGGTAAACGGTGCATCGGGAAAGTGGTTGCTTCACCAGCATGGGGACTTGAGTGTGGCTCTGGAGTACCCACATTTAGCGGGCATGGCATCATATGCCTGTAACGCCAGCACTGGAGAGGAAAGGGCTGGCAGCTCTCTGGAGCTCTCCAGGTCCCCAGTCTAGCCAAGTCTGTGACTTCTGTGAGAGACTCTGTATCACAAGCTAGAGTAGAGAATGATAGAAGAGAACATCCAATGTTCTCTGGCTTCCCCTTGCGCACACACACACACACACACACACACACACACACACACACACACACACACAAGAAAACACTTAAAAAAAAAAAAGAAATAGAGCCAGGTGGTGGTGACTCACACCATTAATCCCAGCACTCGGGAGGCAGAGCCAGGCGGATCTCTGTGAGTTCGAGGCCAGCCTGGCCTACAGAGTGAGATCCAGGACAGGCACCAAAACTACATTGAGAAACCCTGTCTCACAAAGCAAAATAAAAAACAAACAAACAAAAAACAAAAAAGAAAAAGTAAAAAGAAAGAAAATTTTAGGGTCTAGACATGTACCCTAATGTGACATAAATGAATCACTTCTTTTTTTTTTTTTTTTTTTTTTTTTGGTTTTTTCGAGACAGGGTTTCTCTGTGTAGCTTTGCGCCTTTTCCTGGAACTCACTTGGTAGCCCAGGCTGGCCTCGAACTCACAGAGATCTGCCTGGCTCTGCCTCCTGAGTGCTGGGATTAAAGGCGTGCGCCACCACCGCCCGGCTTTGAATCACTTCTTGATGTTACTAAAACATTCTAGCAAAAGCAACTGTACTTAAGAAGATCCAATCTTTAATAACAGACCATACAAGGAAATAGACTTCTCTCATATGTCTGAGATGCACCTCACTGTGACACTTCATACTGTATTTAGCATTCACAAATGACTCTGCCTATATGATTTCACTCAAAGTTCACAGAGCTCTGAGAAGTAAATGAAACATCTCTCCCTATTTTATAGATGAGAACCCCAAACACACAGATGTTGAGATGATCACATTTACATAGCTTGAAAAGGTAGGTGAGTGGTCTAGAGTCTGGCTTTCCCATTTAAAATATTATAGATAAAATTTCCAGAGAGGCCTATGATTATCTTTTCATATATTCTCATCCCTCCCTCTATAGAGCATGATCATTGGAATACCTTATTTTTTATTTAACTTTGTATCATGTACATTTACCTCTACCATGACTACCAATCTTCACAGAGGTGAACCATGCTATAATATTATGACATGCTATGTTAATGCATCTCAAATAACATTTGTGGGTTAGGCTTCACTCTGCAAATGGAACCAAGGACAGAGAAGAGAAGGGCTGTGTGGTTATTTATGGCCAAGCAGACTGTCATTTTGGTTTTTGGTAGTATAGGTACAACTAAGTAAAAGTCTCTACCGTATAGATGCCATGGACGTGGTCACTGGAATGAACAGCAGCCCTTTCTCAGCACTAACCTGCTGACTTCCCTTCAAACGATATGTTTAAATTAGTGCCCAGTTCACTCTGTACCTCTTCCCTTTCTGCATCTAATCACTGGGGAAAATGTATGGATAAAAATACTGTCACACTTTGCTGTGGGATGTTCTGTATGGCAAATCTGTTGCTGATTGGTCAATAAATAAAACACTGATTGGCCATTGGCTAGGCAGGAAGTATAGGCGGGACAAGGAGAAGAATTCTGGGAAGTGGAAGGCTGAGTCAGAGACACTGCCAGCCGCCGCCATGATGAGAAACAGCATGTGAAGATGCCGGTAAGCCATGAGCCACATGGCAAGGTATAGATTTATAGAAATGGATTAATTTAAGCTGTAAGAACAGTTAGCAAGAAGCCTGCCACGGCCATACAGTTTGGAACCAATATAAGTCTCTGTGTTTACTTGGTCGGGTTTGAGCAGCTGTGGGACTGGCGGGTGAGAGAGATTTGCCCTGACTGTGGGCCAGGCAGGAAAACTCCAGCTACAACACTTCATTCCCCATGACTTATACAAATAGTTCTTTTACACAGAACAAGTGTCTCCTATACATGAACAGTAAAATCTCTTAAGGGAGGATGGATAACACTGAGATTTAACCAGAAAGTAAAATAGCCTATGTGCCATTTTATTTGGCTCACAAAGGACCGTTTAGTCTTTTGCTTTATAAAAAAAAACAAACAAACAGAACCAAAACAACCCCACACACAACTAAGTTATAGCTACATGGCTATACCAACTAAAAGGGTGACCTACAGTCTGGAAGGTAGTTCATGTATTTGAAAGGCTGTCAGTTCTCCATTTCAATTTCTTCAGTGACAACATGGCCTGAATCACATTTTAAACAAATGTAAACATAGCAACTCTCTAAGCCAACTTCTGGAAAAACCCTTAAGAATTCCAAGTGGAAGTCTTTGTAGACCCTGGGAGTTTCCCCAAGGGCCAAGACAGGAGGGTTATGTAACTTGGTGACACGAAGCCATGTTAAACACCAGCAGGTGGCATTCTAGGATTTAGGCAATTCTCAGCTAACGTCCTCATCATTTTGAACCCTTTACGAATGGTGCTGCTGGGTTGGGAAGAACATCAGAAGTCACTTAACCCTAGCAGCCACCACCTGCATCCTCATTTTGCTGATAAGGCATAAGAAGAGCATGGAAGCTAGTCAACTTGACACAAGCTGAAGTCATCTGTGAGGAGGGAACCTCCATTACAAAAATGCCTCCATAGGATTGGCCTACAGTAGGCAAGCCTGCAAAGCATTTTCTTAATTAGTGATTGATGGGGGAGGACCTAGTCCATTGTGGGTGGGGCCACCCCTGGGCTGGTGGTCCTGGGTTCCGTTAGAAAACAGACTGAGCAAGCCATAAGGAGCAAGCCAATAAGTAGCACTCCTCTGCGGTCTCTGCCTCGGCTCCTGTCTCCAGGTTCCTGCCCTGTCTGAGTTCTTGCCCTGACTTCCCACGTTGAGGGATTGTTACCTGGACGTATAAGCTGAAACAACCCCCTCTCTCTCCACGTTGCTTTGGTCCTGGTGTTTCATCACAGCAATAGTAACCCTAACTAAGACACTTCCAGAGGCAGGATTGTGTGCCGGGACATGTCCTGTCTCACTCACCTCCAGAATGTGTAGCCTAAGCCTGGGTCAGCCCCATCTTGAGAGACACCCTCCAACCCCTGCACAGTGCCATTAGGACTTACCTTCGGTGACCCGGGAGCGGCACTGCCCAGTCATGGGACTATACTCTTGGTTCTCGTCTGCACACACACACAGGAAGGACCCTTCCACATTTTCACAGAAAGCTTCCCCACATACACCACTGAGCAGCTCACATTCGTTCACATCTGGAAAAGAGAGCACAGATCAAGTAAGACATGTGTGTCTCTCCTGACAGCTCTTTTTACCAGCTGTGCCAAGGGCAGTCGCGGCTGCTGGGAATGAGCTGATCTCCAGCAAGCCCTCAACTTTGTCCTTCCCAGGAAAGGACCCCTGCAGGCAGAGCTGGACAAGTGGGCCCGGATAAAAGGATGGTGCAAACACAGGGGTAAGGTTCTCAACTCCAATTCTAGTTTCAAGGAGCAGTCTCGAATCTCACTGGGAGCATAGTGTGAGCTCTTTTAACATCCATCACTGTCTTCCTCGCTTGTTGGCTTATTGAACACACAAAGGACCCAAAGTTCTACTTCTGGATTGTAATTCAAAGAAAAACCAGAAGCACAGGCACTTGGGCGATCTAAAGTTAGATTTAAAATGGAAGATTTTAAAACCATACTTACATGTCAGAAAATACATTTCAGCCTAAATTAACAATAGACTTTGGATCACGGCTGGGCACAAGTGAATTTGTCATTCAGGTGAAACTGATTGGTCCACTACCTAGTGACCAATTCCATTGTCTTTCCTTAGTCTGTCCATGTCCCCAATGTAACCTCTACCTTGAAGAATGTTTCCTTTGCCTATATGTAAATCCATATAATCAAAGCAAAGTCCAAAGATTTGCTTAACCGAAATCTGTAGTTCATAGGCCCCAAGGAAAGGCTGTTAGTTGATTCATGTGTCTTTGTCCAACAGTACCATTTCTCTTTCTGTTCCTAAAAATTTTTTACTGGTGATTTCCTCAGTGAGCAATGTATGCAACCGACTGTGGAAGGCTCACAGCTCTTCCGCATTAACATATATGATTTCATAATCAAACCCTGAGAATCTTCACAAATTTAAACATGTGAGCAATTATCTAACTCATCCAGGAGTGGGGGGAAAACATTCTGTTTTCACTTTTATACCTGGTTTATCATGGTTTTTTTTTTTGTTTTTTTGTTTTCTTGGACAGCTTTGTGGATCTTGATGTTTCAGAATATTACCTAACTTTTCCATTTTACTTGTCCATAGACTGATACAAACTCAATAACCTGAGTGTCACCTATAAAAAGATACGGTACCATAAAGCAAAGTGGAATTGAAGCCTTCAATCAACATGGTCATAATTTCCATCAGAAGGGTTGACTTTAGAAATTGGCTGGTTCACATTTGTTAATTTTAGGTAAATAATATCAAATGAAATTCGACTTTCTAACTCATACTACCAACGTGACTATTGCAATCTGCCCCTCCAGACCGCATTCATTTGATCAAGAGGTATGTCTTAGCTTACTCATACAGGCCAGGTCCTTGGGGCCCCCATGTCGGGGTGTGATCTTGAGTCAGGCAGGCCCAGTTCCTGCCTTTATAGAAGTTAGAGTTAAGTTAGAGAAATTAGTAAGAAAAGCCCACAAGCAGGGAATGCTAGGAATTAAAGGAACAGACCTCCGAAGAAGCATGCTGCAGTGATTCTTCCATGCAGGGGTAAGTTAGAGAAATGTCATTTGAGTCCAGATCTGAATGATGAACAGATTAAGGGGGCTGGGAACAGGCCCAAGTAAGAGGAAACAGCACAACCAGAAACCAGATACACGATTTCATCTCTGAAACGCTATGTAATATTCTTGGAGAAGTGCAAGTAGTAGGTACTCAGTTAACATCTCTTTTAAAAAATTTATTATTATTATTTTATGTGTATGAATGTTCTGCTTGCATATATGTCTATGCTCCATGTAGATGCCTGGTGCCCTCCGAGGCCAGAAGGGGGTGTCAAATAACTAGAGTTACAGATGGTTGGTTGTGAGCCACCGTGTGGGTGCTGGGATTGAACCCATGTCTTCTGGAAGAGCAGCCAGTGCTTTGAATTGGCCTCCAGTTAATATCTATTAAACAATGATTAAAAAAACCCAAATAAATGGTGTTTATTGAGCTTATCAAAATAACGGCCAACACCCATTCTCTAAGGGTGGTGTTCTATGTGCCAGCCTGGAAAATCAATACGGTTCAGGCACACGCATTAGTCTCTTGAGAATGAACAGTAACCGGGGGCTTTGGAGCTCTGTGGCGTCAACATCTGATATTTCAACATGAAACAAGCAAACACCACCACATACTGAGCACTTGCCATAGATCAAATGTTATGCCCAGGGGAGATGAATCACAGCGGAAGGAGCCAAGTGACAGCCAAGCGAGTGACCAGCGGTGTGCCCAACCACAAGCAGCCTAATGTCGCTGGCACAGGAAAGCTGAGGAAGTGTAAAGCCAGGGAGATAAGTAGAGCTCACATTAAGGCCTGTGAGTCAAAATATAAACAAATCCCATCATTATTTTATTGGTACTGGGGATTGGACATAGGCAGTCCTCTTAGATTTTAGATACATGTCCCACTGCTAAACTATGTTTATTTGTTAAATTTTGATTTTGAAACAGGGTCTTGTTGTTACCCAAGCTGGCCTCCAACTGACTTGAAATCCTCTGGCTTCACCCTCCAGAACAACTGGGATTACAGGCTCCTAGGATAATTTTCACTGTATGGTTAAAACAGCTGGTTTTCCTTGTCATTCTCAAGTACTGACATGTGGGTTTTTTTTTGTTTTGTTTGTTTTTTTTGAGACAGGGTTTCTCTGTGTAGTTTTGGAGCCTTTTCCTGGATCTCGCTCTGTAGACCAGGCTGGCCTCAAACTCACAAAGATCCGCCTGCCTCTGCCTCCCGAGTGCTGGGATTAAAGGCGTGTGCCACCACCGCCCGGCGACATGTGGTTTTTGATTCGGCATTGTTTCTGTGAATTTGGGAAAATTACATTGTTGCTTCCTAAATATTTTTCTGTAATTAGGAATTAACTGAGTTTCCATAATTAATACTAGAAAAGCAGTTCCAGTTCCAGTGATATAATCAAGCTTCTGAACAGACTTGGCTGTCCAGGTGGGTCTGGATGGTAAATGAACTGGTGGTGGACCGGCAAATTGCCAAGGGCAAGGAAGTCACTGTCTTGGCCTTGAATGGCACCTGCCTTGTGGCAAAGATGGCTCTTTCCTCTACTCAGAAGAATAAGGGAAAAGCTGCATAATGTGTGAGCTGGAAATTCTACAACTCCTCCCCCTTCTCCCTATGAGAATGCTTTCACAGAAAACGTGTTTCCTAACAAGGTTGCAGACACCACAGCTGATCAGAATATGAAATATGAGCTCTCCTCTAAGAGCCTGTGTTGGACTACGCTCCGGGACATCTGATGGCATGGGCGCTTTCCCAGCCCTGTCTATCCCATAGCGGCTGCACAACCGGAAGCATTACTGCGCTGGTGTTATTCCCGGAAGCGGAAGCCTGTGCCAGCATTTTCCTTAAACGTGCTGCTTCATGAGGCGCGCGTCCAAGACAGGCCAGCTGTACCACAAGGCAGACTTCATTACCTGGGGATAGGAGACTACACAGATCCACACAGATCCTCAGCTGGCTTTAAACAGATGTTCTTTTAAAAAATAGCCCTAAATAACCTAAACGTCTCTCTTAACGTCCCTGTCCCCTTCAGAGGTCAGAGGACACACAATTTTCACAGTCTCGAATCCTATGATAAAGATCAGACCATGGTGAAAAGCATCCCGCTTAAGTTCACCTACTTTTGATAACGTTCATTTCTTTTGGAAAAGGTGCATGAAATATGATGGAGGAGGGGGGGAGGAAACAAAACAAAAACCGAAAACTCACCCACACACCCTTGCCCATCCTGTGGGGCTTGAAAGCCCTGATAACAGAGGCAGCGGAAAGAGCCAGCTGTGTTGTCACAGAACCCATGACTGTCACACACAGTGTTGTTTACACACTCGTCAATATCTGCAAAAGAGACGTTGAACATCAGACAGGAAATAAAACACAGACCGACAAACACCAGGTATGGAACGGATAAGCAAAGGCGCTCTGTTACAGCATGATTAGACGGGAGGACCATGTTTCCACGAAAAGAACTTTAAAGACATCTTACATGCGAATAAAATGTTTGGATGAAAATGGTTTAGTAGCGAAAACACTGGGGTCTATGAGAAAACATTGACGTTTCCTCAGGAAATATTTTCACACTGAAATGACTGCCACAATTAGCCACGGTCAGTATTTCCTAAATGTTTTCAAGTCTTTATTTTCAAAGACAGCTTTCTTTTCCTACAGGGGAAAGTGCTGTCACCTCTTAAAACTTGTTTCTTTTTTTGATGGTATATCGTCATTATGCAAAATAATGGGCTTCCTGATAACAATGCCTTGTATGTATATCATGCTCTTTGTTCATATCCACCCCCTCCCATTACCCTCTCTCAGGTACCCTTTTCTATCTTGAAACAGTTATTCTTCTACTTCCATTTCTTTAAAAAAAAATAGAGAGATTCTGCCTATGAGAGAAAATATATGGGTATTTTTCTTTCTGAGCCTGGCTTATTTTAGGTAACCTGACAATCTCCAGTTCCACCTATTCCTGAAAATGACACAATTCTCTCTTTTTATGGCTGAACAAAACTCTATTGTATTTCTACACCATATTTTCTCCCATTCATCTGTTGAGGGACAACGAGGCTGGTTGCATGACTTGGCCATTGTGAATAGTGCTGCAATAAACATGGATGTCCAAACATGTCATGTGTTGACTTAGGGCCCTTTGGGTACATAAGGAGTCATTGTATCTGGGTCATATAGTTCTATTTTTGAGGAACCTCCACATGGATTTCCACAGGGTCTGTACTAGCTTACATTCTCACTGGCGGTATATAAGGAATCCTCACCCTTCACGCTCTGTATCCTTGCATGTTATTTGGTATTTGTTTTCTTGACCATGGCCTTTCTGACTTGGGTAACATGGAATCTCAACACAGTTTTTTTTGAAAAGATACCTATTTACTTTTATGTGCATGAGAGTTTTGCCTGTATGTGTTCATATGTACCCCATACAGGCTAGAAGAGGACATCAAGTTCCCTGAGACTGGAGTTGCACGTGGTTGTGAGGTACCATGTGGGTGCTGGGAATCAAACTTGGGTCTTCTGAAAGAGCAGCCTGTGCTCTTAACCACTGAACCATCTCTCCAGCCACCTCAATGCAGTTTTATGGCCACTTTGGGAGGGATAAAGTAAATGCTAAAAATAGCTCCGACCGTGGAATTTTAGGAGGAAAAAAAAAACAATGGTTTACTCAACCCTGTAGATAACTATGATTGTGTTTAAGAGAGAATCTGATGAGCCAGCTGCCCAGTTACCCATGGGAAAAATCATGTGTCAACGAGTTACAGCTACTCAAGACTCCAAATGTTAGTTACCCCAGAGGATTATCAACCCAAGAGCTCATAAACAGTGGCCGTGTGCTTTTCGCACATTAATTAACATGCTCTTATAAGGTGTCTTATTTATAACAGACTTCTAGCTAGAGTCCTTCTTTATCTGTCTAGGGGCCATCTCCATAATCCTTCCCTCCCCATTTTTGATCAGTTACTACGTACACTTCCAGCTACCATGCTTTCTTCTCTTCCTACCTCAGAACTCAACTGTTCCCCTAAATACAGGGTTCTGGAGAAACAATTAAGAGATATATGTGAAAAAGAATTTATTTTCATGTTAAAATGATGGATCAAGTACAAATCACAAAGGAAATGGTAAGTTAAGCACCACACACTGGGATTTAGTTCTGAAGGAGTTAATATTAGTAAGACTGAGCATTTCTCTTCTGAAGCCCATAAAGCTAAGTTGTAAGATGTCTGATAGAATAAAAAGAGGACATATCCAGTGAATATTCTTTTTTCCTTTCTAAATTGTCCAACACAGATATTATCAAGAACAAAATCAGGCTATCTCATATTTTAATAGAAATATGTAAGTTATTAAATCAAAGTTTCCTTAATTTTTCTCAATTCCATGAAAGCTGCCCCTTCTGCTTTCAATGCTGGGCCCCTCCCACCTTGACTGGTCTGTGCTCACCCTAGTCCACCTCTGCATCCCTCTCTCTGCACCCCTCTCTCTCCATCCCTCTCTCTGCATCCCTCTCTCTGTATTCCTCTCTCTGTATTCCTCTCTCTGTATTCCTCTCTCTCTATCCCTCTCTCTGTATCCCTCTCTCTCCATCCCTCTCTCTTCATCCCTCTCCATCCCTCTCTCTGCATCCCTCTCTGCATCCCTCTCTCTTCATCCCTCTCCATCCCTCTCTCTCCATCACTCTGTATCCCTCTCTCTCCATCCCTCTCTCTGCATCCCTCTCTGCATCCCTCTCTCTTCATCCCTCTCCATCCCTCTCTCTCCATCCCTCTCTCTGCATCCCTCTCTCTTCATCCCTCTCCATCCCTCTCTGTATCCCTCTCTCTCCATCCCTCTCTCTCCATCCCTCTCTCTGCATCCCTCTCTCTCCATCCCTCTCTCTGTATCCCTCTCTCTGCATCCCCTCTCTGCATCCATCTCCATCCCTCTCCCTGCATCCCTCTCCAGCATCTTCAGATACTCTTCTCCCTGCTCCACCCCCACCACTGCCTTTGAAGTGTTAACATCACTTGGAAAAGCTTTCTCTTGATCTCACCTCCATCTGCTACTTTTCTCTGGCATTAATGCAAAATGTCTCATTAGAGTTGTCTACACTGACTGCCTTATTTTCTGATGTGGCCATCCTTCTGCATATGTGAGTGATTAGTTTCCAAACCCGAGGATGCCCAACTCCTTTACATAAACTAGCACTGTATTTGCAAATAACCTACACAGATCCACACATCCTCTCTTATACTTAAAATTATTTTTCTCTTTCAGATATATTTACTTTTCTGTGCATGAGTATTTTGCCTACACAGGTGTATGTGTACCATAAGTGTGCCTGGTGCCCACAGGTGCCAGAAGAGGGGGTTGGTTCCCCCTGGAAATGGAGTTACAAATGGTTATGAGCCACCATTAAAGAGTTAGGAATCGCTGAGCCCCAAGCCTCTTCCTGAGACTCAGAGGCCGGCCCCCAGCTCCCATCTTGCTCCGGACGTCCCTTTTGGAATACTGAAAAGGGGAAAAAAAAAAAAAAGAAAAGACACTTGTGCATGGAAATACAGTCTGATCAACTAGCCCTTCAACTTGGAAGGGGCAGCCTTGTTAATCAGGAACCCTCTCTCTCCCACTGTTGCCTTTTCCCTGGAATAAACACTGAGAGTGGTATTTATCTCCTAGGAAGGGAAGTCTCCAAAGGGATTTCTTATTTTCTCACTGGAATCCAATCACTGTGCTATCCTGTCAAGGACACGTTTTCCTGACTTTTTAAGTTTAGTTCTTTTGACATTCTCTTTATATATCTGATTAAACTTGTTATATTTTAAAGTGAGGCCTTTTGACTTCTCGCTAACTCCTACTACTGTTCTCTTTTAGAAGTGGCTAAAAATAACTAAGACACAAACTTCCTCACCTGCCACAAGGAAGATGGAAATTTATTTTCTAGTTCGGAAATTCTTTCACTGACATATACTTGGTAAGACTGCAATAAACAATATTCTGTTGGCATGCCAAAAAAAAAAAAAAAAAAAAAAAGAGTTAGGAATCAAACCCAGATCATTTGCAGAGCAAGTGCTCTTAACTACTGAGCCATCTCTATCCCACCTCGCGCCCATATTTTTTAATACCTCCTTTTTTTTCAGTGTTGGAATAGATTCTAGGACCTCATGAATGTCAGGCAGGTACTCCACCAGTGAGCTACCATCCCCAGCTCATCCCAGACTCCCTGTGGCATCCAATGTAGTGTACATTCTGTACAAACAGGTGTTACACTCTATTGTTTAAGGACTAAAAACAAGAAGATGGTCTGAATATGCTCAGCACAGATAGGACTTCTCCAAACACCGTGGATCTGCCATTAGCTGAACTTGAGAGCACAGAACTCCCAGACACACCTTATCCAGTACACAGAAACAATGGTAAAGGTATGCGTGACGATATCAGTATGCCCCAACAATTACTATGAGATCAAACAAGCATCCACAAAGCACTAACTTAGGGACATAAAATGTTAGAAGGACCTGACACATGTCAACCACCCCTATCACTGCCACTCTTCATTCCCAGTGACCGACGATCTCCCTAACTTTGTCCCACTAAAACACAGATGCCGCAGAGGCCCCCTTATATCTAATTCTCAGGTCAGCCGCCATTGCCCTCTAAGTCTGGTGAACACCCACACCCTGAACACGCTGAACATTATTCTTGTTCTACCTTCCATGGCCTGCAGGTGGAGGTCTGCCAGAGCTCAGAATTCCTAGGATCTACTGCATCTACTGCTTTCCCCATCTACCTTCCTAGACTCTAAGCTTCAACAATCAGAGTCCTTGGGGTAAAAGGTTCCATCTTCAACCACAATCCTTCCCCCAAGCACACTTCTTATTCTTCAGTGTTTTTATTTGATTTTCTGCCATCATCTTTATCAAGCCTAACAGCTGAATTTAAACAGAGACTTTAAAGCCTCTTCCTGACATGGGCAAACATTTTCTCTCATTTCTATTTCTCCCTTTCATCTGTCGTGCCTTTCTAACTTGAACAGAAAACTCAGTGCCATCATTTCATGTCTAAACCAGCAAGTCTTCCTCCTGGCAATCTCCTGCAGCAAATTGATTGGACGGATCCGAATGCCCGCACAAAGCTGGGGTTGCAGCTGGTTTACTGACTGTAACAGTGAGGAGGAATTCCATCCTGTCACTGACTCACTTAGCACAGGCCACTGCTAACTTTGGACTTCCTGAAGTGGGCATCTGTCAAAGAGATAATGTTGTTCTCTACACTGTAAGCTTTGGGGGGCTGCAAGTTCAGCGATTCTCCGGTTCCCATGTACAGGCTGATGGATTCCCAGTCTCTCCCAAAGCTTGAGCTCTGTCCTGTTGAAACATTTATCTAAGAGCAAATAGACATGTCCGTCACAAATGGACTTGCTATCACTGCCCTCCTCACAACAGCTCCATTTCTCCCATGCACCCTCCATCAGCAATTCCAACCAGACACTCATGCCAGAAATCTTAACACCATCCCTACCTTTCTGGAACTCCCTCTGCTGCCCTACCCTATTTCTTATCTTTCTGGATACTCCTTACACTCCAGTTGGCTTTCCTATCTCCAGTCTTGCCCCTCCCTCTAATCCAGTGGTTCTCAACCTTCCTAACACTGCGACTCTTTAATACAGTTCCTTGTGTTGTGCTGACCCCCAACCATAAAACTGTTTTCATTGCTACCTCATAACTGCAATTTTGCTATTGTTTTGAATTGTAATGATTTTGGAGATAGAGGGTTGCCAAAGGGGTCATGACCCACAGGTTGAGCACCACTGTAATCCACTCTCTACCTACCTGTTGCCGGTATGATCTTGCAATCCCACCCAGGCCATTCCCTTGCTCAAAAATGGTCACTGTCTCTTCTTGGCTAGAGCACAAGGATTCTGTCATTTGGCTCCCGGCTACATGTGTGGTGGCAGTTCTCAGATAACCTTCTCAATTTGAACTCTAGCCCCGTGGGTGAACCAGAATAAAGTCTCACTGACCTTAAAAACTCCTTGCCGGACGGACTCTCCCACTCCTCTCTTTGCTCAGGAACTCATGCTGACCCTTCCACAGTCAGCCTAAAAGGGCACCTCTGCCATGGTACCTCCCTCAACTACTCCAGAGACAGTTATGAAGCCACCTTCATATCTACACCTTATCTACACCTGTATTAGGCTTAAGGGGTTGGGCAACCATCAACACACCCTCACCAGCAACTTATTTCTCTGCTAAAATGGGAGAAAAACAGGGAAATCAGCTACTTGGAACCTATTGGCTTCTTAGTCCAGAATCTTAAAATAAGCTATCTTGCCTTCATTTTTATTAATTTCATGCAATTTCAGCAGATGATGGCCTGAAGGTGAACAAGCCCCCAGTTGGCTATGAATTACTGGGCGTCTTGCGGACTCAGTTTACTGTAACAATGATTCACCAAGCAAGTTTAGATGAGTAATACTTTGGACTGGAATGAATAGGAAAAAGGAATGTGAAGTGCCTGCTGGAGACTAGCTGTTCAACAATTAATATTTTATAAAAATGATATAATGCAACTCTGCAGTTTCTTGTTTTCAACAGTGAGGTGAGGTAATAGCTTAACTGAAGGACAGCACTGGTTTCACTTCTCAGAAGGGCCAGGCAAGAGCTCTCCCACTGAGCTAGATCCCTAGTCCTTTGTTTCGATTCTTTAATGGCCTCCATAAAAATTGTTTCACTTTCTTTGATGATGTGAACCATTATCTATCTGAAAAGGTGAACATCATTCTCTTTTGCCAGGGTTGAATTTGGAACTTGAGACTAATTTTTGAATCATCAAATATCACATTTTCTTTGCTTAACATCAAAATTTCTACAGCATCACTGGAAATACTACCCCCCCCCCCAAAGCTAGTAATCTATTGGAATTGACTATCCAGTGATTACTCAGTCATCAATTCACACATATTGGCATATTATCATAAAAGAACTACTAATTTCTCATACAGCTCTTCTCTTCTCATTTTTTACTGGGGAAAAAAATACAGGTAAACACTGGTGTTCCAACGTAAATGAAGTCAAGAAACAATACCACCTACAAGGCCAGTGGGTCACTAAACTTACTCCCCCCCAAAAAAAAACTCACTTCTTAATATTAGAAAGGTAAGTGGAACACAGCCCCGGATGCTTAGAGAGGCCAACAGCTAGTGTTAGACACTGAAACTGTGTCAATGGTTGTCAAGTTCACACTTTTACGTCTCAACAGTTCACCTGTTTTGCACATCTGTAAGCTTCTCAGTCAATATATTTTCTTCATCAGTCAACAGTTTTTCAAAACCTATGTGGTAGAATGGACCTCCAACTTTCCTTTAATTCCTGAATAGAGATTGATAAAAGTCCCCCAATCTTCACCCTCTCACTTTGGTAAAATTAGGGGGGAAAATATGAAAGATTCAACATGATTTTCTGAAAGAGAGTAGGCCAGGCAGCTTATATGTGGATCACAAAGTTAAAACTGTCTTCAAAGAACTTGACAATGAAATTCCTAACAAACACAAATGGTCCCACTAGGTGTCACATTCAGAAAAGCCTATGTGTATCACAAGAAAGGTGCATTTATGTCTATTTTGTTGGGAAAGTGGTTTGGTCTTTTTTTCAGACCAATTCTTCAGTTTTGTTTTGTTTTCAATTATGAAGAAGAGAGCCTCTTTCCTCAGGCTCTTAACATCTGTGCTTTGTAGTTTTTTTTCTCCTCCCTACTTTCAAGAGAGACACATCCACCTACTAGGGGAAAAGTCTCAGACATGAGCCACCCGCCTCTAGGATACTCTAGTGAGGGCAATGGTAGAAATGGAAGAAGTACCATTTGTGGTACTTGGCCACTAACAAAATCTCCATAGTGGCTACAACATTGGACATGAAGACCCTTCATGCTATCAGGGCATTATTCCATGAATCCTATTTTTCATCCTGACTTAAAGGAGATTTCAGATATATCTACACTAGCCTCCTCATTTTGAGAACCAGAAAACTCAAGCATGGAGAGGGAAGTGTCTTCTGTCAAGTGACACAAAGAGTAAGGGGCAGAGGCGGAGAAAGACTGGTCCTTGTTGAGGACCACCGTCTAACTCCATACTGAAGGCTCTGGTCAACATCTGGGCTCGCCTCTCATAGGGATGCTTATAAAATGTTACTCCTATGTAATGAGTGAACTATACTGCGACTCCAACAAAGCATAATGGAGCATGTTCACTGCAAAGATGCAAATCGAGCCATGTTGTCCGCCACTCAGTGGCATCACTTGGTGACTTGTGGTTTAGAAGGACCTCCAGTCCTTAAATAGGTTTTAGCACAAGCAGCACCGTCATCCTGAAACCTAGAAACCAGAGCATGGTAGGTTCCAAAGATGTTTATTGAAGAGACTCCTGGAAGACACATACCAGGCTCAAATGGTGTGCTAGTCTCAGGAAGACCCAAGCTGACAGTATGGACGTTCTTCAATCTTTTCATCAGAAGGAAATGCTCTACTATTTCAGCTGAGATCTTCCTAATCACCTGCAATTGATATAATATTTGGTGCCAGAATTTTAAGAAAACAGTCACATAACAGGGCCTTGTATTAAAAGGGATACAGGGCTTATGCTCAGGAGAATTGCAGTTCTCACACTTCTTCTTGAAAGGAGTGGAGGTTGACCAGAAGACAGTAAACCTCAGCTAAGAGTGGAACTGAAAGATGTTAGCAGAATGTCTGCCCAAAAGAATTTTAAAATGGCATGGCTGCTGGCCCAAAGGAGATTAAGGTATTTCTCACAGCATAGAGGAAAGCCAGCAGTGAGCAGGAGATGAGCACAGGCCTGAAGAAAAAATAGAATTTAGCCAATAGGAAATTAAAAACTGGATTTGGAGAGCATCCAGACAATACAATAGGATATTGTAGACCCTTTCTAAAAAAGGTCCACTGAGGTCTGGCAATATCCACAGGGCTGGAGAATATGGTCCTTATGTGTTATGGATAATAATTTAGTTCTGGGAAATGGGCGAGCCAGGAAAACAGCAAAACCCAATGTCTTTGTATAGTCTGATTTCCATGCCAATAGAAAGAACCAGAAAGAAGGGCAGGAGAAAAAAATGTGGGGGAATTGATGGTCACAAATCTATTTGAAGCAGCTGAAGATAAACAAGAAGAAATGACAGAGGCCAGAAATTCTAGAAAACAAGGCTGGCCAACGAGAGAGCTTCCTATACCCACCCCCTACCTTAGGATACACTGCCCTCAGAGACTTACTCGAGTAATTACTTGAAAATGCCAGGACTAGACTCCCACTTGACTTCTGAAAGCAGCTTTTGGGTCCAGAGAAGCTAAAGCCAAACTCTGATATTTGTCAGCCATGGCAGACCACACCAATTCCTCACTTATAGTTACAGACATTGAAAACCAATCTTAAAATCATAAATATAATCCTGATGATCTAACCTAGTGTTTCACCCTTTAGTATAGTTCCTTATTTTGTAGTGACCCCAACCATAAAATTTATTTTCATTGCTACTTCATAATTGTAATTTTGCCTACTGTTATGAATCGTAATGTGAATATCTGTGTTTTACACTGGTCTTAGGAGACCCCTGTAAAGGGGTCATTTGACCCCCAAAGGGTCGCAACCCACAGGTTGAGAACATCTGATCTAACCTGAAAAGGGGGAAGCCTTCTTTGACTCTCTCTCCATGTCTAATACTCATGTTATCCTGGCTTTATCTCTTGCTTCTTCTATCTCTACTCTTTTCTCTGTGCTCCAGCCTTTTCTGAGGTTTCACCCTCTCACACCTAGCTGGCTGCAATGGCCTCCTAACCTGGTTTTGTGCTTTCAGACACTCAGGAGGAACACAGATTTATTACTCATAATAACAAAGTGATTAAGTATCTAGAAATATTCTGCCTAGTAACTTTCTGCTTAAACATTGCTATAGTTTGAATATGATGTGTCCCCCACCAAAGACTTGTGTGAAACTCTTCACCCCAGCCCATGGTGTGCTACTTAGGAGCTTCTAGTAACTTAAAGAGACAGGTCTCCCTGGAGAAAATGAGTCACAAGGGAAGGCCCTTGGAAGTGTCTTGCCTAGGTCTACTTCTGGTTTCTTTCTCTCTGCTTCCTGTCTAACACAAGGTAAAAATCTCTTCTGTCTCATGCTCCTGACCCCATGATGTTCTGCTCGGAAGCCTGGGGCCAAGTGACCATTCACCTCAGAAACCATGAGCTAAAATTACCCTTTACTTTTTCAAGTTGGTTGTGTTGGGCATTCCATCAGTGCAACGAAAACCTCGTCAGTATCTCCATGCAAAATGATGGGAAGGGTTTTACGGCATGGTCTCTGAACTTGTCCATCTTGGGTTCTAAGTTACTTGCTTTTCCATCTACCCCACCTGCCCCTGCATTTTCTACTCACCTCTTCCCCCCCCCCCCCCGGCTATTGGATCACTGACCAAGAACCAGAATTCCTAGGTACCCATAATCTTACAAAATCAAGAAGAGTCTTTTTTCACCATACTCCCTTCCCAGAGAACCATATTTCCTAGTCTCTGTACCAGTCACCGCACTTGATTTTTTTTTTCAAGACAGCGTTTCTCTGTGTAGTTTTGGTGCCTGTCCTAGATCTCACTCTGTAGACCAAGCTGGCCTCGAACTCACAGTGATCCGCCTGGCTCTGCCTCCCAAGTGCTGGGATTAAAGGCGTGCGCCATCACTGCCCAGCGGCACTTGATGTTTTTACATGCACTGTTTGCCCTCCTTCATTTCTCATTTACTCTTGGATGCATCCTATATATGAGACTCCTCCCAGGGGGCTCTCAATAAGATCATCCACTTGCTAGGCACAATGTCTCCTTCCTAGTAATCCTCTTCACATCACTCTGGATGGTACCGGATGCAGCTGAATGCCTTCTGATCTTTGAAGTCTTTTTCTTCCTTGGTTTCCACTATTTCCTATGCTTCTGGGTTTTACGTTCATCTGTGGGTCACTCCTCAAGCGGTCTTAATTACTTGATGAGTACACATGAGAAACATTGAGTTGCTGTTTCTCGAGCTCAATCTTGGCTTACCTTCTGTTCTCATTCTGTGCTATTTCTTGATGGCCTCGTCCATTCTACCAGCTGCAAATACCACCCGCATCTGAGGCCTCTCAGTTTGCATCTTCAGCCTGGACCTCGTAGAACACCGAGCTTACTGTGATTCAACTGCCACCAGACATGCCCACATGAGTATTTAATCAATAACTCTAACTTAGTAGTATGTACTCCGATCGTTCTTGATCTGTCTACTTGCTTCCTTTTTACCATATCAACAAATAATGACATCAAATATCAGAATGTATGATTGATCAACACTCCTTTTCTCATAAGAGACAAAGCAGACAAAGGCAAAATGCATTTAGAGACAAAAAGATCACTTCAAAAGAATACAAAGATCAATCCACTATAAAGATCTGACGACTGTATATTTAATTCTATTGCCTGGGGATGTGAAAAATTTAAATTGGCTAACTAAAACAAGAAGCTGACAAATTCCAAAAATAATACCAGAGGACTATTCAATACTTCTTCTTATACAATAAGTGAACAAAAGTATTATTATATATAGATGGTTTGAACGATACAATTTACAAACTAGCCCTAATTGACATGGATATGTGCAACTACCTCATATACATTTGTTCCTAAGTCTATGTCCTAGTTTGCTATCTGTTGCTGTGATAGAACACTTAGAACAAAACCATCTTGGTAGGAAAAGATTCGTTGTCTTACAGAAAGATTATAGTTCATCACTGAGGGAAGTCAGGAGAGTAGCTCAAGGCAAGAAATCAGTTACAGGAATTGAAGGAGAAACCATGGAGGAATGCTGCTTACTGGCTTGCTCTCTATGGCTTGCCCAGCCTGCTTTTTTTTTTTTTAAATACAACTCAGGCCCACCTGCCCAGGTGTAGCACTGTCGAGAGTGGGCTTGGCTATCCCACTTTGATCACGAATGAAGAAAATGCCCCATAGACTTGCCTACAGACAATATGATGAAGGCATTTTCTCAGTTGCGGTTCCTCTTCCCTGATAATCCTAGCTGTGTCAAAGTTGACAAAACTAGCCAGCACTGTGTTAGAGGAACATTTATTGAAGTTGATAATTTCTTTTTTTCTTTTAAAGATTTATTTATTTATTTTATGTGTATGCATACTCTATCTCCATGCATACCTGCATGCTCAAAGAGGGCATCAGATCCCACTATCAATGGTTGTTAGCCACCATGTGGGTGCTGGGAACTAAACTCAGGACCTCTGGAATAGCAGCCAGTGCTCTTAACCACTGAGCCATCTTCTCCAGCCCCTTGAAGTTGATAATTTCTTATGCCATAACAAATTCAAAGATTAAAGTAAATTAGAATGTGTTCTCTGAACATATTAAGGCAGACATAGATAACAAAAAGATGGCTAGAATACCTCCCCCCAGTGTTTTTTAGCAAATTATTTCTAAACAGTTGGCTTGCCTTCTGTTCTCATTCGGTACTATTATAAAGGACAGTATATGCCATAGGCTTAACTAAACTTCAAAAGGAATCAATCACTGATAAGATGTGGAGATTTAGCAAATTATTTCTAAACAGTTCACTGACAGAAGGGGAAAAATGGCAATGGTCTTCAGAATATTTTTATCTGGACGGTAAAATACAAAATATCCAGACTCCAAAGTCATTCTTAGGAGGAACTGGATAGCTATAAATACATTAATACATTAATAGAAGACAGTTGTGAGTCTAGTGGTTTAAGGGTCTATTGCAATGACTAACAACTAAAGACAAAAAGCACCCAAAGAAAGGAAAGAGAAGAAGCAACCAATATACAAGCAGAAAATAAGAGTGGGAAACAAAGAATAATGAATAAAGCTGTTCCCTGTGAAGACCAGTGCCTGAAGGAGGAGTAAGTGGTCAAGAACCAAGTCCAGACTTAACAACACTCAAAGCAAACACAAAACACGCTGGTGCACAGTCAATAGAGAGAGCCATTATGACCACTTTTGTTCCAATGAACTTGAAAGCTCCCATAAGATCACCGATCTCCTTGAAAAACATCTTACCAAAACTTACATGAAAAGTGAAGTATAAATACAATTTTGGTTATTAAAAATCTATCAATTGAAATTGGAAAAATCTCTAACACAACACACACACACACACACACACACACACACACACACACACACACACCCTTCCAGATATAAATGACTTCACTTGTGAACTCATCTAAGAATCTGAGAAAGAATGAAGATTAATTTTGTATAGTTTCCCAGACCCAACAAAAAGGGTGATTGTATTATAGTCTCTTGCTGCTGTAACAAAACATCTGACATGACTGTCTCAAAGGCAGTCAAATTCCCTTAAGCTAAAGGTTTTGGCTGGTCTAGCTCATACATGCTCAGCTTCATAAGCATGGAGAGAACATGGTGGCAGGAGCATTGTGCAGGGGAGACAATTCATCTTAGGATGGTCAGAAAGCAGAAAACGAAATACTAGAAGGGACAAGGCAAAACATGGTCAGCAAATACAGGGTCCCATTGACCTATTTCTCCCAGGTAGACTCAACATCCTAAATTTTTAAGAATTTTCCAAAACAGCATCATCAGCTGAGGACCACACCCTAAACATGTAAGCTTTTTTCAATTACATCACATCCAAACAGATATACTTTCAAACTCAGTTTGAGGCTAGAACAACCTTGACTCCACAAATTCAACAAGGACATTAGAAGGAAGAATAATCAATAGCTATCCTCTTTTAAAAGTGCTGATGCCAATATTCTAAGGAAAAATTAATAATTTGATTGCAGTGATATATGAAAAGGACTTTGTTAAATATTAGTCCTTACCAGGGAAATGGAAAGGGACATTATATGCCATAGGCTTAACTAAACTTCAAAAGCAATCAATCACTGGTAAGATGTGGATCTGTACCTTGTACTCTTTGCTGGCACATGTGCAAACTGGCATTCTCAAAAACTGGAGGAATATATCTACAAGAGGTAAGTGCACCTATCTTTATATTTATACACTTCTGGGTAATAGCTAACAGAAATGAATGATTATGCCCCCTAAAAGACATGTTCCCAAATAGCCAATGGGCATTTAGTCACAAGACTGATGGTTAATACTGACTGCCAACTTGAGAGGTTCTAGGTCCCCTATGAGCCAAGCCTCTGGACAATCCGGTGTGAGGTTATCTAGACTAGGTTAACCACAGTGAGAAGAGCCAACTTAATTGTAGGTGGTAACATTCCATGGGTTGGGGCTCTAGATTGAAGAAAAAGGAAAAAGTCAGCTGAGCACAAGAATTCATCACTCTCTGCTTCCTGGATGCAGATGCAATGTGACCAGCCGCCTTGAGCTCATGCCCTGATGACTTCTTCACTATGATGGGCATTTCCCCTTGAAGTGTAAACCATAATAAACCCCTCCTCCTTTAAATAATTATGTCTTGTCAAGCATTTGGTCACATCCACAAGAAAAATGATGACTACGGAGACCATTCTTGCAGCAGCTCAAATAACAACCAGCACCATAATTACAGCATTTCCTCGCAACATACACGTAGCAATGAAAATTAATAGGCTGAAACATACAATAAAATTAATGTGTACAAATAGCACTGATGAATAAAAGAAGCAAGAGATGGGTATATATTATGTAAGTCCATTGATAGATTGCTGAAAACTGGCAAAAAAAAAAAAACCCACAATGAGAGAGTAGGAATGATTACTAGGTATATGGGACTCGGAGTAATGGAGGAGGTCTGTGATCATTTAAAATCATTGGGATGTTTGGGGGAGGGTTTGGAGGATAGTTCCTGTAAAAGTTAAGCTGTGCCTTAAAAAATTACGTACTTTTTAAAACTATTTTTTAAATTTTATTCATGTGTATGCGTGTCTGTGAGAGTGTACGCCATGTGCATGCAGGTACTCACAGCGGCCAGAAGAGGGCATCCGATCTCCTGAAGCTGGAGTGACAGGCATTTGTGAGCAGCCTGGCATGGATGCTGGGAACTGAACTTGGGTTCTCAGAAACTGCAGCAGCCATTCTTAAACCGCCAAGCCATCTCTCAAGCTCTAGTCCTGTACTTTTTTTTTTTTTTTTTTTTTTTTTCGAGACAGGGTTTCTCTGTGTAGCTTTGCGCCTTTCCTGGAACTCACTTGGTAGTCCAGGCTGGCCTCGAACTCACAGAGATCCGCCTGGCTCTGCCTCCCGAGTGCTGGGATTAAAGGCGTGCGCCACCACCGCCCGGCTAGTCCTGTACTTTTAAGTATGCATTTTAGTATAGGCTTTTTAACAAGCTAATTTATATTATTACATTCCCTGGTTAGAGACACTGGATTTCAAAAGGTCATTCATGTCACCACTCCCCAAGAGACAGTACTGGGGCACACACACTATAATCGGCCTTGTAGGGAGTCTACCACAGCAACCTTGGTCATTACTTCCTGCTCATTGTAATCATTCCTAAACTCTTTTTTTTTTAAACTGAAAAATAGAGGCAAGCTATTTTTGCTTGTTTGAAACAATACAACCCAGAATAAAACTATACACGTAACACACTATGTCTTAGAGTTTTAACGGCATTTTAGTAAGACCTACTGCAAGTCATGAGGAGTATATGAATCCCGTCTCCAGGCAACTATGTGTTGGTCCGATAGAGAGTGCTGGAAGAAGCAATATCATGGCCTGGTTTCATCAGCGTCTTGGTGAATAGTTACATATTCAGAACAGACAGAAACTCTACTATTGTAGGACGTGGGGGGTTAGACACATTAACTGTTCATGTTTGCTAGGTTATTCATTCAGAGACGTTGACACTGACAGTCTCCTGCTCAGACCCAGAGTGGCTTCCAATCCTGGGACCCTTCCTACTCTACATACTTCTTTAGACATTTAAAAGTAAACATTGTTAGAAAATGCTCCTTTACACAAAGGAAAAATAGAAAATGAATGAGTTTTTTTTTTAAATATCTTTGTGGATTTTTTTTTTAAATACCCCCAAGGAGTACTAAATTTTAAGTGTTTAAATTATCCCCATTCTCATCCCCTGTAGGCTAAAGACAAAGAAATAGGATAAATAACAGAAGGGTCTTTCTGTCTCACCCAAAGGAGGTCAGGAATGAGCGGTCTCATGAATGAAGTCTTGCACAGATCACTTAGAAAAAAAAAAAAGAAGGGGGGGGGGAAGAAAAATCCAAAAAGCACACACGTCACGTCAGGATTACGTTTCAAACCATCCTGACAAGCTCATTCCGTGAATGATCAGGCAAGCAGAGGACGTGGTCTGACCCTGATGGGTTTCCTCATTGGGGGAGCTTGCAAAGCTCAGGCCTTGTATCTGGAAAGGTCGTTTGTGTCATTAAACAGCTTGGAACGGCTGCACTTTGTGCTTGGCAAAGATCTTCCTGCTGGAGACCAGAGCTGCAGAGTGGAGCTAGGGGGCACAGCCTGGGGAAACGTGGGTTGGCCAGATGTCTGTTTGGTTCCAACAAAACCTCGATATTTCACATAAAGATTCAAAATTGAGTATCTGGGACAAGGAAGAAAAATATTAAGATCACAAAGTAGGATGCTTTTAATGAAACGAGACACGTTTTTGTTATTTGTCTAGTTTGAGACGGCATCTCCCTCTGGCTTATCAGGAACTGGTGGAGATCCTCCTGCCTCAGCCTCCAGAGTGCTGGGATTATGGTACACTCTCACACCAACTGATTTTCTTTTCAGAAAAGCAAAACAAACCAACCAACCAACAAACAAACAAAAACCCCACACAGTACATTGCCTATATTTCTTCAGAGAAATAAGAAGCTATATTTCTGAATGTAAAAGCACATTTTCCATTTTCTTCCTATTTCTTCCCACCAAGGCGAAGATAATACTATATAAAAACTAAAAAAGTGTCTGAAAAGGACAGAAAGCCTATGAGAAGGAACTAGATTTGTTACAGAAAACAAATATTTCTAAAAATCTAAAACACAAGAGGCCTTAAATATGAGACTATTTTTTTTATCCTGAAGACTCACATAAAGGACAATCATGAAAAATGGAGCACTTGGGTCACACTGTAAGTTACATCCATGCCGTTCAGAGACAGTTCTCTCAAGAATACCAGAAAACACCCCACGTTTCCGCTGTATGTAGCTGAATGTATGTTTCTTCTTTCACAGCTCTCAAAAGAGACAGGACACATGGAATGTGCATGTGTGTTTTTATGCCATCTTAAGTTTTATAAATGCAGTGCTACTTCATCTTAACACATCTACTAGTAAACATTTATGTCACCCATGTATTAACTTAACAGCTTTACACTTTCATACTAGCCTGCTTTGAGAGCATAAAGGTCTTATTCTAAATGCCAAGCCACACTGTACATTTTGTTTTCCTACGCCACCTCTTGAAGGCTAAGCAGCCAGTGTGGACCGGGAGAAAGCCCTCGGCATAGGCCAAACATATCAAACCCCAGATTCATCTTTTTGACACATAGGCCCCAGAGGCAACATAAAAGCAGCCAAGGAATTTTCTTTTCTATCCCCCACTATTCTAATTTTTCTCTTTCTATATTCCAATAGAAAGCCAAGAAAGATCAATTATAAAACCACAGAAAATAGACAGTGTACCTCTAGAAATACTAGCCCCAGGGCTTCAGGCAAGGAAGCACCAATGCTGGCCGGAACCTCACTAGCAATTAAGAAACAAAAATAATTTGAAACATCAAGTATTGGGTGGGTGAATGGAAAAGATGAGTTGGTCATGTGACATTCTTAGGGAACATAGAAGTTGAGGGATGAAGGCAAATTATAGAGAAATGAATTACTATGCCATATTATACATGACTTTAATTTTGGATTTAAAAGCAGAGGTAGTAACCCATCAATGCATATTCCTAGACCTGGAACTACCCAGTAATTTCACTCACAAATACCTAATATAAAATGATCCATATTCTGTAAGCACTGATAATACAAAATGAACATGTTTTAAATGTTCCTGCTTCTGCGTCACAAAGGAAATAAGTGACAGGGATGAAAGTACCCATGTAAGAAGCGCTAAGACAGTAACAACACCACAGCTATGGAGTAAGCTCTGTGGGCTAGGCTCCATTCTGGGCTGATGGTGCCAACGCATACCCAGCTCACGCGGGTAGCACGGTCCTCACTATCCAGGGGGAAATGAGGTAGTGCTGCCTTAGGAGCTTACCCAGTCCACACAGCTATGAAGGAGCTGGAAGTCAAGTTCACAGACTCAGATCCCCCAGCTTACCCGTCCAACAGCATCTATGCCCAACCATTACTCAGGGCATGCTTTACAGAATAAGGGAGACTTTGTAAATGTGAACAACACGCTTGGCTCGGGGCAACCTCGTTCCAAAGGTTCCCTAATACAGGATGAAGTAAAGACAGTATTCCCTCTACCATTCATTCTCCAAATACCTACCATGCCCTAAGCATCTCCAGGGGCATACAAAGCACAGGGCAAAACTGAAGCTGGCCCCTGCCTCCCTGGCCTGAGAGTCTTGCAGTGGCCATTGCAATAGCAACCCACGCACAAAGGAGGAGACTAGAGAGGGAATGGAGGAAGGAAAAGAAAACCACTGAAACAGGAATTCACTAAGGGTAAGAAAGTCTGAGAAAAGCGGTTGAAAAGTGCTCTGGGAGCGTGCAGCATTTGGATAAAGACCCCAGAAGGAGAGATGAGGACCTCTGTACTCCTTATTAATATAACCAATGTCCTCATGGTTGCAGCCGAAAGCATACCAATTAATACCTAACCCACCCACAGGCTTCTTGTGAAGGTCTAACAAGAAGAACGGCATGATGTACTTAACGTAGCGCCTGGGACAGTGAGAACTCCGGGAATGGTAGGTGTAACCACCAGGAATGCCGTTGTCTTCCTAGCAGTCATGGAACCATTCCCTGCCCACTTGCATGGGGAGTCCAAGATAATCGCCTAAGTGACTGCTTCTAACATGACACGTGGAGCAGTGTGATTCTGATCTGAAGTATGAAAACGCCTCATAAGAACTTCCCATGACCTACGAAGATCTCTCTCAATGGAGATGACACCAAAAGAATTGTCAAAACAGGTAGTTCAGGCCGGGTGCCAAGGGCATGTGAGGGCATCAATACAAGGTATGTGTTGTCCGTTCCCATTTGCTGACTTTGCTTTTTTGACAAGCTCACGTCTATTATTTGGTTGCAAGGAAAGCATGGATGAGCTTGCCTGTCTCTGGGTTGTAAATGTCAATAGATGGTAAAGAGGCAGAGAAAGAGTTCCTGAAACTTCTGCTTCTGTTAGGAGTTTCTTTATCCAGTGTCAATATACTATCAAGCAACATATGGGAAAATCTGGATTCCAGGCCCAAAGGCAGCTTATTCCATCAAAATTTCCTCAGCTCTCTCCGTAATGACTTAAATATCCACTTTCATTCAGTCTTGCTGAAACGTGTCCACAGGAAGAGCGAATATGAACAGTAGCCCTTACAAATGGAACCCACCTCCTTTACTTGGAACATCGTCTGAGCTTTTTTCATTTTTTTTTCCTGCATGTGGTAGACAATATCTCCCCTTGTTAAATCCCCCATCCTTTTTTTATCCAGTAAAGGTAAGAAATAGTCAAATTGTTTTTCCTTAGTAGATCTTTTGGTTTCAGACATTAAAATGACTAAAAATAAATAAATAAAAATAAATAGATAGATAGATAGATAGATAGATAGATAGATAGATAGATAGATAGATAGATAGACCTAAAAATCTTCTGCCCAGGTAGCAGGATGTAATCTATTTTGGGTCAGGGTACTTTAATATTATTCTTGGCTAAATCACTTTCAGAAATATTTCTCTTTAGTGATGGATATGAAGTTCTATCTTCGTGCCACAAAACTACTGATGCCTTGGTGCTCTATTGGCAGTGGGTTTGTATTTTCGTTCTACACTGTGCATAGAAAATGTACAAGGTCAAACACACAGCACACTTGCTTTATTTCTTGGAGTGGAGCTGTCCAGTGATGACAAAATTAGCCACAAGTCCGAAGCCACCTTGTTTCGTTCACATGGCTACCACTATTCTCAGTCAACATGCTTCAGGAAGCCAGCTGTCCGTGATAGGTCAACTTTGACATCTTCTTTTTCTGGATGAATATACAAGCAAGTAGTAGCTCGTAGTTGGTACCCAAGAAGGGTTTCTATAGTTCCCTAATAGCAGGATTTAATTTTGTGGGGACTGAAGAGAAAATTCTAGATCTCTGAGGTCCAGCTAGGCATTATAAGAGATCCCTCCTCTGTCTTGCAGATCTCAGATTCTCAATGAGTATCAGGATTGTCATGAAGACTAGGAAGAGGCAATCCATCACACATTCAGTCCCAAGTCCTATTATGAACGGTGGGAAGTAACAGCACCATCCTAATTGGCGGGGGTGGGAGCACAGCAGTTGCACGTAGAGTTAAAAACAAAAGCCTTTAATCTTCTCTTTCCAATAGGAAGGAAAAAAAAAGTAATGCCAGATGCGCACCTTACTTTTAAAGCAGAATTTGCCTCCAAAGTAGTTGGAGATTCCCGGTGAGGTTTTATCGTTTCTGTAGATCCCTTGGCCACCTCTTACTGCCCCAGCCTTTCCCACTCCCAATCCACCAGAGAGGTGGATCTGCTGTCACCATCGAGCCTGCACTGAGACCACTCAGTCAAAGCTCACACGTTACATGAGGACTCACATTCATGTTGTGTCGATCTGGTTTTTATTCCTCCGTTGGGAACAAAATTCATGCCGGGGATAGGGCAAAGGCCTTCTGCTTGTCACTTTGAACCTTCAGCCATTTACTGATGGTGCTTTGTCACTTAGGAGTCAAAGACCAGTTTAAAACTAAGAGGCATTTAATGTGGATCTTTCGCTCAAACACCAAGTAACTTTTTTTTTGTTTTCATGAACTCACTTACAGAAGCAGGATAGTCAATTCTGCCACCCTCCTTCATGTCTCCTTCCTTGCTCTAGATCTCATGGTTCCCTGAACTCAACTCTACTTCTTTGTTTATTCACAGGATTTCTCACGTCCTAATGGCGTATATCATTTACCCTCTTAGTTTATTGTCTCAGAAAAATATGGAGGTCGGTTTGGGGGGGGCGGTCACTGAAGCTGCTCCAGTACTTAGGACTGTCATTTGCACATAGTAGGCATTCATGAATGTTTGCTGAGGACTAGGAATGTAACTCTGTAGTAGAATGCTTACCTAGCATGTGTGTGGCCCTTTAAGTTTTATTCCTAGCAACTCAAATAGATAAACAAACAACAAACACACTGTTTGTTGAATGGGTGAATGGAAATGCTTTCTGAATGATGGGATTTTATGAAGGGTTTATTGCACATGGTCAGGAGGCCCTTAGCATGACTGACCAATGGAGGAAAACAAGGAAGGATCCCTAAGTTCTGTAAATCAGCAGTGTTTTATTATTTTGCTGGCTCCTTTGGATCCTTGTGACACCAATGTGGCCGTTCTATCATGTGAGTCAGCTGGAGGGCACGTGAGCTTCAAAGACATGTGATGTTCCCAACACCCCTGGATTACAACACGAATTCTCACTAAGCCTGGACACACGCTGGGTGTGAGGCCAGAGGCAGAGTGATGTGGTCAGGGAGCAAGAGAGGTTTCTCTCCAGGGGCCCAGAGGAGTCTGATGGCTCCCAGTGTTTCTGCTCATTTCCCATGCACACACATTCTGCTAGTGATGACGAAGCCATTCCCTGAGCTAGCGAGTGGACACCATGACAAAATACCATTCCTGTAAATTGAAATTCCGCAATAAAAAATAATAATAATAAAAATTAAAGAGCAAAATCATCGGGAATTTTAAAGTCAATGGATAGAGCAAAATGGGTTATAAAATGGTGATGTAAGGGAAATAAGGAAATTCACTGTCATTTTACACACAACATGAGAGCTCTGGTTACATAGTGAAAAGACAATAGCAGAAGACAAGCCATAACTAAGAGATAGCATGGAAGGATAGAAGACAATATCCACCTAAAGAGCCCTGTTCCCCATGATTTCCTAACACCCAACTCTGGGATTTATATTGTGTATATGTATGTATGTATATACATATATAATGTATATAATGCTATATATATATCACATGATATAAATAGCATGCTACACCATGCAGTTATTTATATATCCACAAAGCACAATTACATCATGTGATTTAAATACAAACGAACAATGTCTCCTATGGAATACATCTCTACTTAATCTTGATGTTCCCCTCCTGTGATATTGACTCTGTACCGGCAAGAACTGTCTTGTACTGTGCCTTCAGAGCAGTGTCTGGTACCATACAGGCATCCAGTAATACTCCAGCGAATGAATTAACAATAACAAATTATTCTGCTCATCCTGCTCCCCAGCCCACTAGAGCTTTGACTGACACTCCACCTTCTGCTCCCAGATACCACATCCAGGTAAGGGTTGACGAAGGACTGATGATGCCCTCTTATGACCACAGAGCTGGCCACGCTGCTTCAAATCATTTAAGACTGAAGATTTGCTTCTTGATCGTCATTAAGCCAGACAGTGACAACTGCCCAAGATACAGGGGATCAGGGAAGGGCCCCACAATTTTTCCCCCCACTACTCTAAGCCCACTTCATTGTATGACTCCTAATTCATTGACCTTGGTAGATGCAAGTGTGCCACTGCCAGTAGTGATAATGGATTCAGCTGCTTAACCAGAGGCTCAGAAGGAAGCTGGTGAATGGACGTGGACCAAGGGTGCCAACCGCTCCTCAGCATTAATACAAACACTATGCACACGAGCTCCATTGCCAAACCCTGATCACATGAGCTGGCTTTGTCCTACACCACAGCCAAGGAAGGGTCGAATGAGGACAGCACTATTGCCATAAGTTTCAGACTTAATCCAACAAAAGAAAACTTGGACCAATTTAGTGTATTGGATTAATCCCTAAAAAACGAAATCCTTACGGAACTTATTCAAGAAGGAAAATAACATGTTTAATAATTAGTTGCACTACCATACATCAGCGTGATATTCTAAAATTACCCTTTATTACTTGTAAAGTGTCCAGTCTGGGGAATATGGAGGGACAAGTATCCAAGAGGGCAGTCTACAAATACAGCGATTCACAAAGCATTAGAAGTTTCTAAAAACACATTTTTGAAGCCAGGCCCTTGCCAAGTAAATGACCAACCAAATTAGAGCTGCAACCAAATTAGAGCGATTATGTAACTCCCAATTTGCAGAAATCAGTGTTTAAGAAGGTACAGGGTGAAAGGAAAGTCAGTACGTCTAAAAGGCAAACACACACGAATCTGTGAGCACTGGCTGTATTTGTCTGGAACAGCAGCTTCGATGGATGAGCATCTAAGACGATCCATCCTTTCTCGGAGCATCGTGGTACAACTACCAGCTGTAGCAACTTCGGCCACGTCTCAGGGAAGGGAAGACTTAACTGCCCCGTGATTTAGAGTGAAGGAAAGAACGTAAGCCTGCATCTTTCTGGAGATGTGGGGATCTGTGAATCTGCCCTGTCAGTGTGAGGCAAGGCAGCACCCTCTTCGGCTCGGGGGAAGATGTATGAGCTCGCACAGTGTCTTCTCAAAAGGCTACAGCCTCGGAGCCCCAGACATAAACTTAACATAAAACACGAAGCACCAAAGCCCGAGTTCCTTGTAAATCTCCCATCGCCCACATTATAATGCTGCCTTCCTCCGTTTCCCGACTTGGGACTCCTTCCAAACCCTTGGCTCTCTTTGCTCCCGCCCCACCCTGCACTATCTTTCTCCCATCGCAGCCAAATCTAGCCTCCATGTTTTGTCTGCTCAGCAGGAGAACAATTTCAACAATCTCCGTTTTATAAGATCAGTTTATTCCTCCCAATATAATAATTGGTTTCAGCTGAACCTGGACGCCGCTCCTCGGCCGGGTTCCACTGTAGTACTAGCAAGAGTGCAGACGCTTCCTGCTGCAGTATTTTTTATTTTTTTTTATTTTCAGAGCAAAGAATCTGGGTACTCTCTTAGGCCTAGAATAGAACATTTACAAGGTACTTTTTCAAAATGCAGTTGAGTCTCACTAACCCACATCTCAAAAAAGATATAACGGACTTACGATCATGGCAATCTTAGCTTACTTTAAGAAATGTTCAGATGTATTACTCCTCCATTTACCAGACTATAATGTCACGAAGAGCATAAAACTAACAGCCATTGCTGTGACCTGCAAACAGGAATGGGTGCTATCTAAATGTCTTACAGTCTAATGGACCTTTGCAGGATCATATACAATGTGGGTAGGTAAGAAGATGGACTGGCTTAGAGGTGAGAACATGAGCGGAATAATGCTAGACACTCTCGGTTCCCAACGCTACAGAGAAATCAAGCAGGACATTATGTTTTATAAACAGAATAAGCAAGGTGACTTCCACAAAGGGTAATTGAAACAGGAGGAAAAAAAAAATGTCACGGTGTCCACCCAGAATCCTCAGCTCGAGCAGATTTCACTCATTAATGTAGCTCGAGTATGTGAACCAACTGTGGGTATTTCCACCGCCACAGCCTTGGGTCATTCTACTTGTAAATGCCACCTATGCTTTCCAGTATGAGCCACCTTGCCATGCAGAAACCTTAAGTCTTGAATTACAAATACCTTTTAAGCCTGAGAGCCTTTTTTGCCTATTCAGCAGAAAGACATCTCTCAGCTTCCTCATGCCCATGGGTTCTCTTACCTTCACATGTGCGGCCATCTGCAGAGATGGAGAACCCTTGTTCGCAGACACAGTGGAAAGAACCAGGTGTGTTCAGACACTCCCCATGAGGACCGCAGAGTCCCGGCTGGGTGCATTCATTAATGTCTGCAATTGAAAAGAGAGTCACAAATATTTGAAAAGAGATCTATTTCATTTCCCTCTAATACCAATCATAGAGGAGGGAAAAATCAATTTTTGAAAGGGGTAGCCTTTTCTTTTGTGACCCAACTGTCCACATTAGAGACCACAAGACAAGTCGAACTGCCAGAAGGGGCAGAGGACATAGGGTGACCCACGTGACAGTGACTGGTCAACCATGTCAACCTATAAAAATAGTCATCTCCAAGGTTTAATCCAGAGTTGGCCTGCTTTAGACATAGCAGAGCCTTGAGGAATATTACTAAACAACCTGAGAAACAGTCATCAATGAGAATGCTGTCTCTTCCCTGTCCTCTCTCACCAGCCCAGAGCAACTTTACTGAAGTCCCTCACACCTGCTTCTCCCCTCCCAGGAGGTGGACTTCCTCAGGGCAAGGCCAGGCATGCCTTGTACATAGTATTTAGCTCATAAATGCCACTCCGTAAATATCGGCTGGGTATATTAGAAATAAATTCCAATTTATATTTCACTGAAAATGAGTAATGGAAAAAAAGAAGAGGAAAAGAAGACCAGAGAAGTTATGAACTGCCTGACTTTATGAGGATGAAATTAGCGAGGGCAAAGTGTCTAGTGTAATACTTAACACACTTCTAGAGGTTCAGAAGTGGCTGCTATTATGGTTTGTACACAGCTGATGCCATGGGCAAAGGGTGAGCATCTTAGGTTCTGTTTGTCCTCAGTGTACATTTGCTTCCCAGGCCAGGGTGACAGAGGCACTCTAAGTACTATCAACACGTGGAGTTAGAAAACAAAATGTCCCTTCAAACCCTTTCTAATCATATCGGCTAACGGTGCCCTCGGTAACGACAGCACAGGAAGGCCAGAGGCAGATTATCTCGTCACAGTGGTGCGGACACACGCAGTGGCCTGTGCACGGCATTGGCCTGGCTGGTTCACACTTATCTGTGGCCCTCATGACTCTGTTTGCTCCTTGAGAAAATCAGGGTGTGTAAACCGTGAGTTCCTTACCCTTTGTGCTGTATATCAATAATGTTGTAAGTATCCGCCACAAAATTTCTGGCCATATCACTACTCTATGAATGGAACGGTGATTGGTTTGGGTTCTTTTAGGTAATTGATGACTGAAAAAATAAAATAGCCCCATGTCTTCAGCACTGTGCAAGCAGGTCACCTTCTATCTTCCTGGAATTCCTTAGGGTCTCTCTTGTCGTTTACTAAAGAGGTCCTCAATATTTCTTCTTAGAAGTTCATCTTTATTTCAGTTCCGGTGTTTTCTGAATGCTCTCTACAAGTGGATGAATGGGACAGATCCCTGGCAAATAGGAAGCTCACAGCAGAATAAGGAGACCGTACATGTAGCTTAACAAAGTCCAGACCTGAGTTCTTCCTAGTAGATTTTAGAACATGCTGAGCTACAACCCCACTCTTCTCCTTAGAAAGCAACCACTTTCTGTGCGTACAGTTCTTCAGGAGGCTCTTCTGATGGTCCCTGAGTAGAATAACTTCTAACATCTTCTGATGGTCCTGCTAATCCCTGTGTAGAGTAACCTCTAACATCTTCTGACTTATGGCTTTTCTTTATTAGCCCCGAATGCTACATCCCTCCCTGGCCACAGAACTTAGATTACTTGGCTTTTCCACTGCTGAAACAAAGAAAGGAAACAACAGACCACCAAAAGGAACAGTCAGCAGAAGAGAGACACATGCAGAATGGGAGAAAGTCTTTTCAACTATATTTCACACAGGAACTTTACACCTAGAATATATAAAGAGCTACAAAAATTAAACATGAAGTAAACAAATCTTCCAATCAACAAGTGGGCTAATGAACTGAATAGTCAATTCTCCAAAGAGGAAACACAGATGGACAATAAACACTCGGAAAAGTAGTCCACGAGGAAAGTGCAAATTAAATTGCCTTGAGGTTCCATCTCACTTTTGTCAGACAGGCTGTCGTCAAGATAACAAGCGACAATGAATACTGCTGAGGACCTATTTGGAGAAAGAGGAACCTTGCCAGTGCTGGTAGAGCATGCCTTTAACTCCAGCACTCAGGAGGCAGAGGTAGGTGGATCTCTGTGAGTTCAATTCCAGCCTGGTCTACAGAGTGAGTTCCCGGACAGCCATGGCTGTTACATAGAGAAACCCTGTCTCAGGGGGGAAAAAAAGTAAGAGGAGCCTTTATTCAGTGCTAGTGGAAATGTAGCTGATGCAGTTACTATGGAAATCAACCTAGAGATTTCTAAAATATTGAAAAATAGATGTATCATGTGACCCAGGTATACCACTCCTGGGTATCTACCCAAAGGACTCAAGTCAATACACTCCAGAGATACTTGCATATTCATATTTATTGCCACATTGTTCACAATGGGTAGGAAATAGAACCTAATGGGTAGGAAATAGAACCAGCCTAGACATCCATCAATAGATGAATGGCTAAAAAAATATGGTATATATAAATACAGTAGAAATTTATTCAGCCATAAAGAAAAGTGAAATCATGGCATTTGCAGGGGAATGAATGGAACTGGAAATCATTATGCTCAGGGAAATAAGCCAGACTCGGAAAGACAAATACAGCATGCTTGTTCTCATATGGGGACTCTAGACCTTGACTTGTGTATATGTGTACACATGTACATGCTGGGGGGGGGGGCGTGTAAGTCATGAAACCAGAAAGGGGCCATGGGAGGGGAGAAAGATCTGAGGAGGAGCAGAAAAATAAGCATAATTGAAGGCATGTGACCTGAAAGCAGAAGGGACGCACTGGAGGCGGGAGCGGGAAAGAGGGAGTGTTGGAAAACTCCACGATGAAACCCATTACTCTGTATGCAAACTTTCAAAGCCAACATAAAATAAAAAGAAAATTGGCAGAAATCAGTTATATTTTCCTCATACCATTTTCCTGTCTTTGAAGGACATGATGCTCATTCTCTACTCGCCTATTTCTCGGTATGATTTCACAGTCTTGTTTTCGATAAAGCCTTTGGTTCTTCTGTTTCTTCCCTACCTGCTGATAATCCATTACATCGGCAATCTGGATCCTAACCTTCCAGACTTCTGTTCTTCACCTCCATCTGGCCAAGGAGCTCGGCTGGCCAGAGCATCAATATCATACACAAGCTCATCCGTCATGCTCTAAGGGCTCCCTAAGACTTCCTTTCTGCTTTTTACTCTGTGGCTCCATGAAGCTCTTTCAAAGCTACTGACACTTTGCAGCTTTGTGTGGTAAACACTGTACACAAAGATTTTGTTTTCAAAGAAGTCATTGGTTCATAAGAACTGTCTAAAAAGTTTGACGACAGGAACTGCAGGCGAATTCCCAGACTTTCTTCCAGGAAACTGCTAAAAAAGAACACCGCGAATATCCGAAGCTAGAGAAACATGTGCGTTCAATTTGGATTGTACTTATTGAAGCGTTCATTTCTGAGCTATGCTGCTAGTAACTCTGAGCTGAAAGCCAGACTATATTTAAGTTGGATTTCTTTCACGGGTCCGGAATGCCATAGAAATTCACAGTTTGGCATGTGTAAGTCAAAACGTGAAACTGAAGTGTGTTCTGAATCTCTAGCGTACCCTGCCACATTCCTGAAGAGACCATTAACAGGGAATTTCCATACTGTCTGCACATCACCATTAGTTGTGTGGGACAAAGAGAAATCTGAAGCACACTTCTGCCCTAAAATGTCTTAACTTCAGAACACTAGGTAAGGCTGCCTAAGTGCAGGCCGATCACATAGTTTCTCAACAATGGCGCCTGGGTAGTAACATTGCCATCCATTACATTTTCAGCATCAGGACAAACTCTGAAACCCGCATCTCTCAACAGAGCACCAATATAATCATGGGGTTAGAGAAGTGTAGGCAGAGTAAATGATCACAAAGCTGCCTGGCAATGGCTAAAGAGATCATATAAGGGAGGCGAGGACGCATGCGTGTGTGTGCGTGTGTGTGTGTGTGTGTGTGTGTGTGTGTGTGTGTGTGTGTGTATACAGCCTAACAGGAGAAAAAGAGCAATAACACAGATAATCTTTAAACAGCACATAGGACCTGCTTCGGAAATGCCAGGGAGAAGGCCCTTGCTGCCAAACCTGATGACCTGAGCTAGATCTCCGGGTCTCACGCGGTGGAAAAATGGAAGCGACTCCTGCAAGTCATCTTCTGACTTCCACATGTGGGCGTGTACACACACACACACACACACACACACACACACACACACCAGAGAAATGCTTATCACATATTTGAACTCAAATTTTTCAAGCTGACACATTCATTTACTATGAGAAAAGAATGCAACACAGAACAGAGTCAATTTACTAATGATTGACAGTCATTAACCTCCACACTTTTGGAGCAGTCACATCTTTGAAAGTTGATCTCAGACCACAGACAGGGATTTTATGTATTGAGAGAACATGGTGCAATTAATGAGTCAGATGACTGGGTGAGTTCTGGGGGATTTGACTCTAGAAGTTAAATGATAAAATGTTCACTATGAGCTTTTGGGCCACTTGTACTGAGACCTGGTTTTGCCTCTATTTAGCCAAAAGAAATTAGAAAAGAAAATATCACTTTTCAGCCAAAAAAAATCCTATAATAAAGATCAGGATTCAAATTTCTTAGGTTTTTGAGTTTTTTTTCATCTCCTGGCATTTTTATATAAATCAAGATTAATTTTGTTTAAAGTACTAAAATGAAAATATTTTGACAGAAACATACAATTCAAATGTTCCCTCTCTACAGCATCAAGTCTGAGCACATTTAATTTCTACAGTGGAAAACTTAAAAACCCAATTTCACTTATTGCATTATGACAGCAAAGAAATACCTACTATCAAATGAAGTACATGGAGTATATTTAGGTTTGGGGACCAAGGAGGGAATTAATTCTAAAAGACCTTGAGGCAAAGGTCCATCCATGTCTTTCACAGCTCAATGACTCATGGGGGAATATGGCTAGAGACATACAGATAAAGCCTCATATTACTCTAGTACCATATCTCAGAGAAAAGGCACCGTCTTGGTCAAGGATATGGGTTGTCTGGAACATACCAGAGAAGAGGTCATTTGTGGCAATCAGTGGTAATACTAACAATAAGAAGATTCATATACGTTATCTTATTTGTTAATATTTTGAATATTATGCACAATTCTCTAATGGCAGAGGAACATAAAACACTTATTCATGAATCAGAAATAAACATACATAAATATAAGTATATGCTTTCAGTGGGAAAAATAGGCATAAATCTGTTCATCATTCAGGCGTTTTTTCATTCATTCATTCATTCACTCACTCTTTTTCCCTCCCCCAAGGCCTCTCCCATACAAGGCAAGTGCTCTACCACTGAGCAATGTCACCAGCACCGCAAAGTTAAGACTGGCAAGTGCAGGTAAATCCGTGGCAGCAGTAAGGTGCAGCTTTGGACACAGGACCTACCACAAAGTCAAAAAAAAAAAAAGCCAACTATGCTTTCCTATAGAAGAATCATTTAATATCACCGTCTTCTTTGAGTATAGGTTCAAATCCCAGCTCCTTACTAGAGAGGAAAGAGCATGTTCCTTAGCTTCTTCGAAGCTCAGTTATTCCCACACAAATGGGATATAAGAAAAGCTACCTTTCATCTTGCTGGAAAAATTGAAAGAGGCACCAACAGTGATTTAAGTTTGCTGTGATGGTGCATATTTGTACTTGTGTTGTAATTACTGTGTCTTTATTACCACCCTGTGTCAACAGTATTGTTGTCTGGAAGAATAAATGTTGATAAGCACTTTGAGAAATATGAATTCCTGCTCTTCCTTATTTTAACCAAATCATTAATGAGGTGTTTTTTTGTTTTTTGTTTTTGTTTGTTTTTTGTTTTTGTTTTTTTTGAAGAGAGAAAGAAATGGTAGGTACTGGACAAAAATAGGCATCATAAAAAGGACAAATATTACCTCTGAGGCAAAATGAAATACATTCATGATAGTCACAAACAAGCTGACCAATAATTTTGAATCAAGTACCCACAAGGCCCAGCAAAGCACAAGTGACCTCAGAATCATACAAAACGAGAATGTGGCTTATGACACGTGCAAGCTTTGTTTAATACAGTGTGGTTCAAAGCAAGACATCCCTAGGCTTGACAGAGACCTCAGAAACACTTTCATCATGCAAAATGCCATCCACTATGCATGACTAAAGCAAGATTCTGTCAGGAAGTCCCGCAGAACTGAGCAACTATGTACGTAATAAGAGGGAAAGAGCAACGTACCTTGACATCCTTTATTGTCATTCAGCTGGAATCCATCTGGGCATGTGCAGTCATAGGACCCCGCAGTATTGATGCAGTCTCCTCCCTGGCAGACACTACTATCTTCTAAGCATTCGTTGATATCTGAAAGCCAGTGTGCAAGTTAGGAGTAAGCAAACAATATAAGGAAGATTATACATGCTATGTGTATATATACAAAATTCACATAAATAGGCATTGTGTTTACAGTGCATGATTTCAAACAGAAGGGTTTGGAGTTTTTTTTTTTTTTCAATGAAACATTTTAAAATAATTTTTAGCTTAATTGTCATTTTGCTATTTTAATGAGAGTCTAGTCTGTTATGTAACCCATTCCAAAACTGTTGATGGTCCTGCCTCAGGCCCCTGAGTGCAAAGGCCATCCAAAAAGATTTTAAGCTTTGAATAAACACAAAAATGATATGTTTGAGACAGCGTCTCACTATGTAGCCTGGATTGGCCTGGAACTCACAATTGTCCTGTTCCAGACTCCTGAGTGCTATATGGAAGTTGTAAACATCAAGTACAATTAATTGGAAGAGGAAGAGTCATGATTTTTTATTAAACAATAATTTACTTGTTGGTGTTCTTCGTGATAAGAGAGAATACATTTTTTTAAAGCACATGTTGCTAAGTATATCTTAAGCATACTTAAGCTCCTTGATCTATGTATAAGATCCGGTTTGAAAGTACTTGGCAAGAGTCCCCACACCAAAGAGAAATGTTATTAAAACCAGAACTCCAAATGCCATTGTATTAATAAAAAATAAACACATAAGTCATTAAATTGTGTTATAGGTCCCTCCAAATTAACATACGAATCATTATAAAATACAATTACCTGACAAAAGAATGTTGCTAAATTTAGAGGCAAAATGAGTTTAGAGAAAAGATACAAGGATCAACAAAGGTCTTCCTAACAGAAAGAATTTACTTAAAGTCTTGGCAATAGAATGTGAATGGGGGAGCTTTGCTCATGGAATCAACTGGTGCAGAGTCCTCGTTAAGTCTTAGCGACTCTCATAAACAGACTGTCTAGATTTTCAGCAACTACATATAAAGCATATGTCCAACTACAAGTGTTCCACAACCAACCAACCCTGAGCTCTGACCATGATGATGTGAGATGGTTTCAGTGATGCAGAGGCTCACATCAGGCAGATGTTTCCGGGGCTGTTTATTGCCACAGCGACTCCTAGTCAGAGATCATTACTCCTAACACACTCCACAAGCCCTTCCTCTGCTGCGTCTGTGCAAGGTTTAAATAATTAGTGTTCAAGAAAAACCGAGGAACAATATGTCCTTTGTCTCCTCGGAATTTGGCGTTCACGGCAATTCTGATGGCTGCTAACGCAAAGGAGAATTTCAAGGTGGAAGCGAATCCCGCACCTCCCCCGACCCGACACTTTCCACTGTCTGGTTCAAGGATGAGGATACTGAATTAAAGTTTTCTCATTGAATCAAATTAAGTAACTAAGGGGCTGCTATACAAAAAAGGGAGAAGGGAAGCTTATCGTCTCATCTTGTCAAGACCAAGTGATGATGAGTGAGTGTTCACGCACATTGGCAATGTTCCAAATACAGCTACTGTAAAATGTAAAACGTGCATGACATGCCATTTCAATGCAACTGCATTGTTGGTTTTTTTGAAAGTCTTTTCCCATCATCTTCTTTGAAGTATAACTTAGGATAAATACAACTATTTTGAGAGTCCAGCTCAGTGCACCAAAACACTGACATATACACCCTACAACCACCACCATGGTTCCACCCCTACCCACCCACTCCCAAGCAGGATCCCTTTGTGTCTTTGGCATCACCAGTTCACAGGGTTTCGGAGACTCATCCAAAGTACTGATTGTATCTTAGAGCTCACTCCTCTTCTTTGCCAAGTAGTATTTCATTATATGAATGTAAGTCTGCTTGCCCCTTCATTTTTTTAATGAGTACTTGGGCCATCGCCATTTTGTCTACTTCAGATGAACATGCATGGGTATGTCTTCATGCGAACATGTACTTTCATAATCTTTGGATAAATTACTGGGGTTTACAATAGTTAAATCTTAGAGTAGATTTATGCTTAATGTTTTTAGAAATTGCTTCCTAAAATGGCTGTATCATTTCACACTCTAGTTTCCTACTGGCAGTGGAAGAGACATTTAATTTTTCCATATGTATCTGGCTAACTCCACCGCTTTTCTAATGGGCAGATGTTGGGAGAGCTGGTTTTTAAATCAACTTTCCCTTCTTTGCTCCTTAGGAAAAGAAGGTAACAAAGTGAGATGAAATTTATTTGATCATCAGCATTAAATTAAAGAAAAAAAATCTCAACTTGAAAATGAGTCATATCCAGAGAATGTAAAGAGCAACAATAAGCAATACCACGTGACCCAGCAATCTGCGTCAGCACAAAGAAGTCTGTGAACAGCGATATTTAATAATCTTATTTTCATTCATATCTCAAAATTTGAGAGGAAAAGATAGCACTGTTTTAAGTGTTTGTAAAATAACGTATAGATTTCAAACCTCTTAAGTTATGATATAGTCAAGGTTGATATGTATTTTTATTCATGTTTGCAACATCCACAACAATCTTGAACAAAACTTATCAGAGTGAGAACCATGCACGGTGGTGCATGCTTGACAGCCCACTCTGGAAGCTAAGGCAGGAGGATGACACATTTGAGGGCAGCTTGTGTTGCCTAATGAGCTTGAGCAAACAGTGGGATCCCGCCTCCCTCCAAGAACAGCTTGGACATCAAGAGTGCTCAACCTGGGACTGTCTCCCATGGGGTGGTGTGAATGGAGAGTCTTCCTAAGAATTAAGGAACACATTTCCCAGAAAGTAACGGTGCAATCAGGTCACTTTCCCCACCACCTCTGCATTGTTCAATAACAGGTCCATTTTTGGTCTGCTTTGCCCAGGAGTCGTGTTTGGCACAGTTCATAATTGTCTCCTCCCCTTGACGCTTTCTCTTTGTTTGGAGTCTAGCTCTCTTCCTTCACATGTCACTTCCTCAGTACCCTCTGCTGGTTCCTACCCGTTTCTATGTGTTGGAAGGCCTAGGAGCTCTTCTCTTTTCCAGAAATACCTCCTCTGGAGCGATCCCACTCAGTCTCACAGCTTTAAACACTACGTGTGTGCTGATGGCTTACAGCCCAGGGCTCGCCCCTCAATTATAGATACTAGCATCGAATTGATTTGCTCTCCATACTTAAACAGTTACTCTGGGATAGAAAACCGAACATGTCATGTGGAACTCCTAATCTCCACGGAGTCTGCTCCTTGGGGCTTCAACACCTGCTATTACTTTGAATGCAATGTTCTTCTCATAAATATTCACAAGTCGATGACTTAAGGAAACCACTATTTCCTTTATTTAAAGTCATCCATCTTTGGAACTCCACCACATATCCCACTTTACAAGTTCTTGCCATTTAACTAGCTCTGCCTTTTGCTTATTTATCACACCCATTGTTAACTTCCTTACGAGAATGAAGGTAGTTCCATGAGAGCAAAGATCACCAGCTTTTATATATGCCCTGTACCTACAATATAGGCTCCTACAAATTCAACACGAAAGGAATGTAATGAACAAATACATAAATGAATGATTCTGACCTGAAAAGAAAAAAAAAAACTATGACTTCTCACTGTTTTTTTGTTGACGTATCAACCACAAAGAGATAAGGGCTTCAGGATGACCCTTCCCAGGTCATCTTCTGAGACTTTGCAGGAGCCTACAGAAAACAACATCAATGCAGGTAGAGAACAGGATCAGGTAGGTGTGGGATGAAGGTTAGTACCAGAAGAGCTTAGCAGGTCGGGAGGCAGAGCCGTTTGTATCCTGAAGGACCTGAGATCTCTAAGAACTGGGACAAGGAGGTCACCAGCATCGTGGTGAGCATGCTGCACACAGCTGTGGGCCAACACTTGAGTTTCTGACTCTCAGAGGGCCCACAGGAAAACAGCGCGTGAGGACCAGGTCTCCACTGAAGTTAAGAAAAAAATTACATATGTAAATATAAAGTCTAACAAGAAGGAGGGTTCTTTCTCCCACAGCTGTGAGAGGTATGTGAACATTCATAGACAGTTAATTATGGCAAAAAACACTCCACCAGTGAGGAACGGAAACAGGACTAGTTGGGAATTAGCAGGCTGAAGTGCTAATGTAATTTCAAAGAGAGCTATCTCTGAATTAGCTGGATGGACTCCAGTCCTATTTATAACCTAAACCCTGGGGAAATTAATCCTGACTTTCAGAGAAATGAGCTTCATTACACATCCAAAGGAAATTTTCTTGTGAAACGTAATTATATCTTATAAACATATATATTAATAATAGAGAGTAAGTTGGCCAAAGGTTTTTGTTTGGCTTGTCATGTAATGAATGTTTTTAGAATGAAAACATTTTTAGGGCCTTCTGATGACATACCTATACACTTTTTAAAAAGCCAGAATAAAAGAAAATACTCTCTTGCTGGGCAGTGGTGTGCATGGCTTTAATCCCAGCAGTTGGGAGGCAGAGGTAGGTGGATCTCTGTGAGTTCCAGGCCAGCCTGGTCTACAGAGTGAGTTCTATGACAGCCAAGGATACACAGAGAAACCCTGTCTCTAAAACTCAAAATAATAGTAATAATTAATAATAACAATAATAATAATAAATTCTGGTGAATAATAATAAATTCTGGTGAATCAAAATTTCAGGCATGGTTGGGGCTGAAGAGATAGATCAATGGCTGCTCTTCCAGGGGACTTAGGTGTGAATCCTTCACCTATACGGCTACTCACAACTGTCTATAACTCCAGTCCCAGGGGATCTGATGCTCTCTTCTGGCTTCCATAAGCACTGCGCACACACGGTGCACAGACATACACACAGACAAACAACCATATCCATAAAAAGCTTAAAAAATACAGGCATGGCCTAGTGACCCTTGTGGCTTGGCCAAGAAGCAAGTCAGAAGAGTCAGTGATGGTCAGTTTAGGTTTTCCATGTGTTTGTATGGGCCTTTATGGTGATATTTTATTTGTGCTGAAATGTGATTTTATTTTTATGTCAATAAAGTTGCCCAGGAGATCAGAGCCTTTAGCTTACCGCTTGCTGCCATCCTTCTCTTGAGAGAGAGACCTTCTTCCTGTGTCCTGTCTTTTTATTGCCTTTCTGTTCTACCTTCTCATTGGGTCTAAACCCAACCACATGACTTCCTCATCACTGCCTGTCTATACAGAACTCCAGGTCTCTATGGTTGGTACTGGAATTAAAGGCGTGTGTCACCATGCTGGCTGTGTCCTTGAACACACAGAGACTCTGCCTGCCATGTGATCAGATTAAGGGCATGTGCTACCACTGCCTGACTTTGCTTATGGCTTGCTGTGACTTCTGATCTCCAGGCAACTTTATTAACATACAAATAAAATTATATTTCAGCACAAATAAAATATCATCATAGGCCTTGCTACTTACTGACTTCCTAAGAGCACCTTCCATAGCAGGTCCTTCACAACACAGCGCTCCCTCCAACCCAACTGCTCCCTCTTCCTTTGATGCTATCATGTCAAATCATTAACCCATACATTGAAGTTCCCCAAGTACAATTTTTTCAGGTATCATCCAGTTCAGAACTTGTTTGACTCCTTGTCCATTTTTCAGTAGAAACGCTGATGATGGCATTTTGTTCAGGTTATTAAACCTTGAGAAATACTATTATCTTAAGGGTAAAAATCCTAAAAACTGACTTACTGGTACACAGACAATACGCATTTTAAAGCCTTTGAAATAAGACCCAAATTGCCCCTTCAAAAGAACTGGGTCATTTTATGCTCCTAGAAGTGTGTCATTGGGGGTAGACTTTGAGGTTTCAAGGGCCCAAGTCAATCCCACTGTCTCTATCTTCCTGCTGCCCGCAGAACCAGATGTAGAACTCTCAGCTACTTCTCCAGCACCATGTCTGCCTGCATGCCGTCATGTTCCCCACCACAATGACAGTGGACTAAACCTCTGAAACTGTAAGCCAGTCCCAATTAAATGCTTTCTTTTTAAGAGTTGCCGTGGTCATGGTGTCTCTTCACAGCAAGGGAACACTGACTAAGACAATGGTAGAGCTTGGACCCTGTGACCGTCTGTCTGTGTAATCTCCCACATAGGCTCGTAAGTTGGAACACTTGGTTTTTAGCAAGAGGTGGTGTCTTTGGAGGCTGTGGAACTTCAAGGAACCTCTAGAGAATTGGAGGAAATGGTCACTAGGGGATGATTCCAAATCTACTCTCTATTTTGTCTCTGCCTATTGGTCCTCAAGCATCTGAGCAACCAGCCTTCGCCTCCTGCTGTTTCTGCCTCAAACAGCTCTGGCTGCCGTGCCTTCTCCATCACGGCAGACTGTATATTCAAAATATGGACCGAAATAAAGCCTTCCACCCTTAGATTTCTTCTTGTCTGGTATTTTGATTGCAGCAACGAGAAAATTAACATCACCTCTCACTCTGATACACTGATGCTGCATGTGAAACCCAGCCCAGATGTTCATGCGTCTGGTTTCAGGACTGACGGGTTACAAAGGCATCAAAGAGGCGGGTAAGCTGGACACAAGTGTTCCTTGGATGGGCCCTGAACACACAGAACGTTCGTGAGTGATGAGTTGGTGGTAAGAGAGAGACAAAGACCTTGCCAGGAGAAAATACTCTCATGGATGACCTGGCCAGGAGCCCTGAACACCTCCTACAGGTTCTAAGCCACAGTCAACTGCCCGGTGCTAGATGTGTGTGGTGTCTTGTAGAAGGGTTTCATACAGAAAATCTCAGCTCTTTAAAGCCAGCAGCTGGTATGAAAAGTTAAGCTGTGTTTGCTTGTTTGGGCCATTTGGAAGACAGTTTTGTATAAGTGAGGTTTTACAGTTCAGAACCATGCGCCCAGATTAAGCCATCCATCACTGGTACAAAGGAAACTTGCAATCTCCTCTCTTCTTTGTCAGTGGAAAAGAACACTTTGCAGGAAGCCAACCCTCAATTACGAAGGCAAAGGTTGAGCTCCTGCACAGCAGGTGGGAAGACCCCAGATTGCCTCAGATCATCACAGCGTGTTCTGGTCCTGAGGTAGGAGGTGATGCTCACCCTCACAGTGGTCTCCAAGCACAGACGCTCTGTAACCCCGGTTACACACACACTGGAAGGAGCCTTCTGTGTTCCTGCATTGCCCATGAGAGCAGAGGTGATGGTGCTGGCATTCGTCAATATCTGTGAGCAAAACAGCACAGAGAAACTGGAATCCATCATTTGCATCAGAAAAGATAGAGCAATTTCTGATTTATAACTGAGCAAAACCTTTCAGTAAGTGTTGTATGCTAAGCTGAAAAAAAAGGGTAACTATAATAGGGAAAATTATAATAAACTTAAAAATGCAAACCATCTGCATGTGTAAGTTTAACTATTTAAATATGGGTAGCAAATAGCTTACTGTAATTTGTGAACCTCATTTTGATATATTCAATTTTAACACTTGCTTTGAAAGCACACAGGCTTATAATAGCCTAAAGCAAAGGTCCTCAAATTGTAGTATACAGGCCAAATTCAGCCTACTACAAATTAGTAAAAATAAAGCTTTATTTAAAACCACTCTGTTGTCAACCTTTGTTTTTAAGTAGCACAACATACACATCCTCATTTCTTTGTCATTTACTTATTGGGCTCTGAGAAACTGGGCTACATTCCTTCCTCCATCCATCCATCTATCCATCCATTCTCATTTGCTCTCTATCTCCCTAAAAACAATGACATTCTGGCCAAATCGAATAGCCCCTCCCCCATTTCTCATCTCACTTGACATCCCACATTGCCACTCACTCACTTCTGCTGGAGATATACATCCTCAACTTGAGTATCATTTGTCTCAGTCACATGATCCTGAGTTCAGGCACTCACCTGTCATGTATTGTATCCACACATAGTGACACAGAATACACTGTATGAACCCAAATACTGTACCCTCATGGTTACACTGAAATAACAGACTTCCTGGGGGCAGAAGTCATATTTACCACATTCTTTAGGATGCCTCAGATAACACCTTGTTGTGGGGTACACATTCAGTTCACACTACTTGTTGAAGGATCTTTTTTTTTTTAAACATTAGAAAGCATTTCTCTTTTCCTGCCAGCGTTTCTATAAGATATAACACATGTATCAGCTCCCACAAGGAATCTGGCTCATTTTTTTCTCCCACACTGTGGCAGTCATATCTTCGGCTAGACTATCACAGCATTTGGCAACTAAAGTGGGTTTTTCCCTGTTGATAATCTGGTAAATGGGTGATTCTGGCTATATCCTATTCATCACTGAATGACACCTGACAGGCTTTGCCAAAGGACTCTGAATGTGGTAGCCTGGTTATATCATGTGCAGATTTTGTATCCACTCATTGGTAGATAAATGGGGTTAGGGATTATAAAGGTAAGCATGTTAAGAGGGATTCTAGAGCAAGTTGTTTAACTTATCCGTGTACACGAATGTGCCGGCATTTACCCCATCACTGCTCCCTCCTAGGTTAGTCAGGTATTTGATGTTCTAGAAGGGGATGCCTGGGGAGGTGACAAATAATAATAATGGAAGATGCTTTTGTAATCACCATCAGATACTCTTGCTTTCATAACGCTGTCCGTGAATGGTTTTGCTTATGAAATAGTCTTCACCTCTGAGAATAAGAAGCAAACTATTTCAGTGTACCAAAATTGGCAAAAAAAAAAAAAGGAGGCTAAATATACACTGAAATTACTAACGTTCTATAGTGTAATACCAGGCCAATCTACTGACTTTCTCATTGTGGAATCACAGTACATAAAACCTCAACCTTAATTTAAACGTTCAAATGGAAGTTACTTTATGTAGTAAAGCATTACAAAGACAGTTTTCCTCCTTAATATGATGCTTAGCCCCCGGTCACCAAGGTCCTATTTTTCTACTTTAACTCACTGCATTTGATTTTATTGACTTGTCTGACTTATGTAAAAGTACCTGGGTTTTGGACGCTCGAATGACTTGGTCTGTGTCACACACCCTAGTCTCAGTCGTTCATGATGGCGCACACCTACCTTCACATTGGTCTTTAGCGGCTGACAGCTGATAGCCCTGTCCACAGGTGCACCGGAAGGAGCCGTCGGTATTTTTGCACTGCCCATTCATGCATAGGTTCCCTTGTTGACATTCATCGATATCTGTTAACATATGTGATGACAACTGGTTTTTAGAACGAGACTCCCGCACAGAAGAACATGGTAATCCCTACCATGTGTTCTGGAGTTATTGTCAACAATTGACAGTACTTTGGCTAGGCACTAAAAACTTTACCAAGTCAGTAGGTTGGACTGTGTAAGTCAAATGATTACAAAAGCAACTTACAGCTCCCCAGTATCTCATCCAAACACTCTGCATATAGCATAAAGACAACATAACAACCTGGAGTTGAAGATGAAAGGCAGAATGTAAAGAACATAGTAATAGCTACTGGAGTCTGTGGGGGCCCACTGCACTGTATGAAAGACAGAAATAAAACTATCAGGAATAAACAAATAGAAATCCTGGCAGTTACAGAAGGCAACAGAAGCATATGCTTTCTTTAGAACTTGAATTATAAGGTCAAAGAGTTGTGTTAAGTAAGACTGACCTATTTTTCAGAGTAACCCGGAAACCATGAAAGATGGTACTAGGGTGACATACGATGATAATGACAGACTGGGAGAGAAAGTGGTATTGGAGGATTTAATAAAAATGCTTTCAGGGAGCCAGGCACATACCTGTAATCCCAGCACTTGGGGAGGCCGAGACAGGAGGGCCATGAGTTCCATCTGTGTAGATACATAGTGAAACCCTGTCTCAAAAAATTCCAAACAAATATCACACATTTTCTCTCTTTCTCTCTTCCTCTGTATATATGTATGTATATGTCCATGCACATAAGAATGTATATTTAGGACACGATGTAGAGATGGGAGGATGGGAGTGATCTAAAGATGAGGGGAGGAAGAAGGTACTAGACTATATGTGACATGGAGCAGTAGGGAGCAATATTCTGGGGAAGAAGCAGAGGAAAGGGAGTAGGGGAAGGGAGCAGAAGGTAAGAGTGAGATGTGGCAATAGTGTATGAAAACGTCACAGTGAAATCCATTTTTAAATACTAGCCAAACATCAATTGAAAAATAAATAACTCCAGAAGAAAAAAAAAAAAAGAGCCTTGACAAAAGATAGAGCAACTGGCTGGGAAAGAATGTAACATTGTAAAGGAATACTACCAAGCATTAGTATTCTTGGAAATGTCATGTATATGAAGTGACAGGACCACAGTAAAACAGGGCTTCATCTATGACGTGGACATTCCCAATAGAAACAGGGTTGGCCTTCCACCTGGTTTCTGCTTGTGGACCGTAATGATTTATCTTGCCTGTCAATTTGACACGCTCTAGCTTCACCTCAGTGACAAACCTCTTGGCAATGTGTGTGTATGAGAGATTTTCAAGATTAGGTTAACTGAGGTGGAAAGACCCACATTCTAACTGCCAACCTGCACAGAAAGGGGAAAGCAAGCCATGTGCCAGCATTCGCCCACCCCACCCCACTTCCTCACTGTGGATACAGTATGGCAGCCATCTTGAGTTCCTACCATCATGACTCCCCATCAAACTATGAGTCAAAATAGGCTCTTCCCCCCCCCCTCTCTCTGGTTGTATTTGTCCCAACAAGGCAGAAAGTAACTAATACAGCTACTATATGGGTCTGTCCTAATTTGTGAATTCTGTCCTGCTTCACCTGCATCGGCCCAGCCTTAGTGTGTTCTGCTGGACAGCTAGCAATGTACAAGAATTTGTAATTACTAAAACGTGGCACAATTGTTCCTCACCACCTGAACCACAGGCCTCTGAGGACGGGAGGAGGGCAACATATGCGAACCTCACTAGCCTTCTCTCTGATCTAACCAGCAAGGCATTGAGCAACTAAGAGAGATGTCAAGAAGCCATGCTCTATGACCGATGCACAACCTACAACTGTTGTTTGCCTCTAAAAACATCTTACTTCAAATGTGTCTCAAAGGGTTTCCCAGGAATTCCCATTCACTGTACAGCCCTAGTATGATTGACAGTTGTCATTTTTCTGAGCAAAGTTGGGTTTCTTAATCTCCAATGTGGTATTAATCCTCTGACCCTTATCCTGAGAAAACTTAGATGTCAAATTATTCCAAGTTTCCCAACATAGCATAAAGCTTCCACATTACGAATACACTTCGGGTTCAAAGACTTGTTTCTCATTTTACTTTATTTTCCATTGCATTTGCTTTCATTGATTAAAATCTTAAAATCGTTTTATCTGCTTCACTGGTTGGGTCAGTGGCTCCTTTTATTTATTAACAATTCCTGTTTGTACACAGAGACATTTAATCATTAAGCCAAGTTTCATCCTCAGAATTAGTTTGTGCCTTCCCAGAATCCTCAGTTTATTAGCAATAGGAGTGGCTGTGGACACCTCTGTGCTTTGTATGAAAACACTTGAGGCATCAGTGCACAAACTTGAGGCCAAAACCAGTTCCTGCTGGATCTCACATTACATCTGACAGAATTTTTAGTGCTTTGGCATCTTTCTGACTTTCTCATAGATGATGGCGAATTAGGTATTCCCACATGAAGGTATTTGCCAAGAGGCTAGGCACTCCATTCCAAGTACCATCAAGGTACGCCAGACATCACTTAAGCTACTTGTTTATGTTGGGAAGACTGCCCAAAGCCATTTATTATAAGCCATGATGCAGACACCTGGGATCTCAAGGCATGTCATTATCTTGCATAAAATGCTCTCTCTGTCTTTAAGGTGACCAAAGGGAAAGAGGCACCCTAGTTTTAGAGATAATTTTTTTCTTTTCCAATGAAGGAGAGAATTATTGAAACAGGGAAAGTTTCTATTAAATTAGGCATTTAGGATACATCTTACTTTTAACAAATCTTATTGTGACAAGTCCTGTCCAGAGAAAAAGATATAGATTGTCTATGACTGTTTATAAAGTTAGGGCATACAATAACATATATATATATATATATATGTAATTGCCCAACTGTTTGGGCAATGGTCAAAAGCAAGACAGCTGTACCAGCCATACACTCAATGTGTTTCTACTCTGAGCTTCATCCCTTTCGAGAGTAGAGGTTGCTAACATTGCATGACATAAAGTCTAGAAGTCTGAGGTTATTCGTGCAGTCTCAGAGTGATCCACTCTGAAAAGCCACTATGAAAGAAGCAGTGAGAACATCACACATATATATATATATATATATATATATATATATATATATATATATAAAATGTTAAGAGCTAATGTTATATATGTTTATATATGTTATATATGCTATAATGTTAAGAGTAAGAAGAAATGAATTAATACATTGAAACATTAGATATACTCAGAGTCTCAAAAAAGCCACCAGGACATTTAATAAGGTAAAGACAAAGTAAACATTAGGAATTGTCAACAAAGCAAGATTGGTGGAGTTCCTTGGATATAAAGAAGGAACAGGTTTATGATCTGGGATGAGCCTAATAATGTAAGATGTTCTTTAAGGAAAAAGTTGTTCTTAGTAGAGAAAGGAAAGGCTTTGGTAGCAGAGTAATGAGAGCAGCTAGCCATGATGCAGATGCCCAAAGCACAAAATAAGAATTTCTCTTTATTCTATCCTAGACTCCAATGGGGAGGCTCAGAGTGGAGGGCTGCGTTGAAAGCCAAGCAAAGCCAACAGCCCTTCCCCAGCTCGATCTCTGCACTGTGCTATTTCCTCCCCCTGGTAAGTTTTCCTCCCCTTGTTTTCAGGATCTATGACCAGGTTCAGACAGCAACGCCTCTTCAAGGCTTTCTCAGCACACAAGCAGAACCAACCATACTTCTTGGATTTAACAAGGCTTTTCTTGTTGCCTCTAATGTCACAAACACAACCAAAACTGTCATGTCCCTTTCTTCATACACATCAACTCATTCTCCAGAAACATCCCCCACCTGGAATTAAAACATGCTGTCTTCACATTGACTCTGGCAGTTAGTTACCATGACTGATCCTTTATGCATATAAGGAAAGTGGCCCACGGTGAACTAAGGGAGCCTATTTAAAACAGTAGCTTATAAGTGTTAAAGCCAAGAACTGGTAGATCTTTTCTCTTTAAAGAAGGTCTAGGGATGGAACCCAGGACTTTTTACATGCCAAACAAGCACAGGGCCACTGATCTACAGCTTCATCCATCCCCTTTGCATAAAAACTAAATCCTGGACTTTGAATTTCACACATTTTTCTCCCAGTCCTCTTCCTTTCTTAGAGTCAACCTAGGGTTCTACTTTGTGTTCGGTTATCTTGTTTCCCAGTCAGTGATATAGCCTGAGGAGCAGAGGCCAGGATCCTATACCATGCCTTTCTTGCGATACCTTTTTTAGGTGATATCTTTATCACGATTAGACTGGGCAGACACAGATTTTTAGAGAAAACAATGTAGACATGAAGTGTTCTGGTCATTGAACACATCAGTTGCCTGGGTCATTCTCATGACAACACTACTAACTTTAGCCTTCATTGTTTGGGTAAGATAGCTACACTTGGTGGAATTAAGTGGGGCTCTAGGGAGACCTGTCAGAGAGCAGAAGGCTCAACTGTTTGGGCCATGGTCAAAAGCAAGACAGCTGTACCTACCAGCCATGCACTCAGTGTGTGTCTACTCCGAGCGTCATCCCTTTCGAGAGTAGAGGTTGCTAACATTGCATGACACACAGTCTAGAAGTCTGAGGCTATTCATGCAAGGTCTCACAGTGATCCACAAGAAAAGCCACTATGAAAGAAGCAGTGAGGAAGGAGGTGGGGATGGAATGTCAGCGACTCATGAGCAAGCACGTGGGTCTAAATAAGCCCGGAACACTCAGACAGCATGATGTTAACTTGAATGGATCAGAGACTACAAGTTGAAGAGAGCAACAGGACAGTTAAATTGGGATATGAGATAGAGACAGAGCTTTCATCAACAGTAGATTAAAAAAATGGAAGCAAAATGATAGGATATGGTTATAAAGGACACATATCAACTAAATATGAATTATCAGTAACATCTAAGGTTCAAGATCTTTGTTCACTGTCACCCTGGTAAGTGTGGTGGGGTGAGACTGAGAAGAGATGGGAGAGAAATTCTAGATAGTTCCTATGTAGAACTTGGCCTGAGAAGATGCATATCTTAAGGAGTCAACAGGAAAGGTATGAGGATGGGTGGGCAGACAGGGGATGGAGAGAAATGGAGACGTGTCTATTGTATGTCATTCATAGGAATTGGCCGGTATTCCACTGTGAGCAAGGAACAGGGCGCCCAGTCCAATGCCTTTGGGGTCCCTGCTGCAAGCAGAGAATGGCTCATCTTCCGACGGAGCCCTGGGACATTCCTTTACTCCTTGACTGCTGCAAGCAGAACTTAATAGCCCAGCTCCTTCACGTAAAGTGCGACATTAACTTAGGAAAGAAGAGAAACTTGTATTTATTTCCTGATTTTGGCCTTAGGAAAGAACATGCTTTGGGGTACAAATGCAGTGGAAGAAAAGTAGAACAATCTATAGTTTGGCTGTAAGGGGGAAAATAATCAATATTTAGATGCTGAGGAAATGGCTGGGGGAAGAGTGCTTACTCCGCAAGCACGAGGACCTGAGTTCGGATCCCCCACCGCCACATCAAAAGCAGGAACGGCTGTGCGTGCTTTGCCACTCCAGCTCTAGAAAATGGACACAGGCCAATCTCAAGAGCTTACAGGCCAATCAGCTTAGCTGAGCAAGTTTTCAACTCAGTGAAAGACTTCTTGATGTCCTGCTGTGGCTTTTACATGTATGTGCATGGGCACACACACACACACACACACACACACATACACACACACACACACAATTACAATTTGTTAAAAAAAAATTATTAAGAGCAAAATTAGGGAAACTACAGACCAATTATACTGTACCATAAAAAGGCATGTCATATATACATGCATGTACAAAGGCACACACACATATATGAATGTGTGTTAAGAGAATATACATGTTTGTTTAAAAATAAAAAGCTTGATAAATATGAAAAGCTATAAATAGAAATGTATAAAGAACAAATGTAAATTGTTAATAAATAAAAGTTGTTGAGATATTAATAACTGCAGGTGTTTAAAGAGTTGTTAAAGAAATAAGGACACAAAAATTAAACTTCTTAGAGTTAAAAGAAATACACATTTAAGAACTAAAATGGATTATTTTCATATTTACTATTGCATATATCCAAATATTCCCACAGTTACAGATAAGTTATTTTAAAGCTGAAGCAAAGGTTTATTTTAAAAAGAGATCTGCCGACAATGAGAAATTGGGGAAACCGTGACAAGATATTAGGAGTATTGTGTGACCTTTAAAAATGACGTTCAGAGAGTTAATAAGAGCATGTAAAATGTGTATAACATACAACTGACAAGGCAGATGAAAACTGCATATCACATCCAGTGTTCAAGACAACATGACATTTATAAATCCATCCTGGATTCACCCACAATAAGGAGCCAAATATGCTTCAAGGAGATCAATGGGGAAAAAAAAAAAACACAGGAGCATGATGCATTTTTTAGGCCAGTCACTCAGTTCTGCTAATGAAAGAAGTTCAAATGCAGTGGAAAGCGTGACCACAGCATTACCTTGACAGTGTCTGTGGTCCGGCGTGGGGCTGTAGCCCCTGTGGCAGGAACACATGTAGGAGCCTTCGAGGTTGGTGCAGGAACCGTTAGTGCAGACCTTGGGCTGCTGGCACTCATCCACATCTTGCAAGACGTTGCGTAATGGAAAGAAACAAGAAGAGAGGAAACGAAAACATGAGTCGAATCAAGCTTGATTAGAGATGGGAAGAGCAGACCTCCGGAGGACCAAGTGGATTCTTGGACTTCTGAGGACGGGACCAAATGAGCTGTAAACAAATCAAAAGAGCATGGAGGGCCTGTTGTAAGTGAGGGCGGGGATGGTAATGTTTGGACAATATGTCCTGCAGAAAATAAATCTCTAGAGAAGGAGATAGGGATCATTCTGGGAGTTGATGGATTCAGGAAGATGGGAGGGCCTTTGGAAATAAAATCTGTGACTCGGGGCCTAGAAAGGCACCCCTGGGCTATAACTGAAGGAAGAAAGTCATACACACCACCACAAGGCATGAACTGGCATGATAAAACCAATCCCAGGCTGCTTCTTGAGAGGCTAATTGGGCAGCTAGAAGGGAGCCTGCAGATTAGACAAACAGAGCCACAGTCATAGTTAGCACCTACTACTTATGACACGGCATATGGGCACAGAATGATCTCTATAACTGTAGCAAGATTAACATGGGACAAACATTTCAGAGAGAAAGGAACTGACACTTAGGGAAATTCAGTATCTTGCCCAAGGTTACAGGGTTAGAAAATGTTGATGATTCTGGGGCTGGAGTTAATGGTTTAACATGTTCATCCAGAGGACCCCAGGTTCAATTCCCAACATCCACACGGCAGCTCACAGTTGTCTGTAACTCCAGTTCCAGAGGATCAGATGCCCCATTCTGGCCTCAGAGGATACCAGACCCACACATAGTGTACAAACACACATGCAGGCAAAATACCCAGACACATAAAATAAAATAAAACTTTAAAAAGAAAGAAAGAAAGACAATGGCGGTTCTGAGATTTGAATCCAAAGCTCATTTAAAAAACAAAACAAAACCCTGTCATGGGCAAACTTAAGTCCTGTGGGAAAAAAACAGAGAGCAGGTGAGTTCAGGTTGCTTTTAATTATTTGCTAACCATATTTATAATGAAAATAATTGTTTAAGTTTTCACTGGTTTCATTTACCAATCATCCATTGAGTGGATGCTCTGTGCTTGCTACTAAGAAGGAAGAGGCCTGGAGAGAGGGCTCAGTGGATAGAGCGTTTGCCATGCAACTGTGAGGACCAGAGTCTGGAATCTCAGAACCCATTTAAATGGGCACGGTGGCCTCCTGTCATCCCAGCACTCAGGAGGCAGAGACAGGGAATTCCTGAAAAAAGTTGGTTAAGCAGAATACCAAAAATTGCCAGTCCTGGGTTCAGTGAGAGACCCTATCTCAATATATAAAATCAGCCCTGACTGCTGAAGACTCCTAAGGTCAACCTTGGGCTTCCACATACATGTGCACACACCCAGGCTCACAAGTACATGTGGATGTGCATATATACTAAAAGCCAGTTTTGAAATTCTGTGTCCCATTTGAATGCTCTTAGGTAAGTCACTCATGGCTGTTGTGGGAACCTACATGTGTGTAGCATCAATAATCAAAAAGGAAAACCCTCAGAATTGCTAAAACGCCACACGTCACTTTAATTTAGTCAAAGTATTATTAGCCTATAACTTAATCAAAATACCTTTTTTAAGATTTATTTTTATTTTAAATATTGTGTGTGTATGTGTCTGTATGTGTCTGTATGTGTGAGGGCATGTGTACATGAGTGGCCCTCTTCTCTACTGAAATTGGAGTTACAGGCAGTTATGAGCCACCCAACACGGGTACTGGAAACTGAACTTAGGTCCTCTGCAAGAACAGCGTGGGCTCTTAGCTTCGAAGCTATCTCTCCAGCCAAATCAAAACATCACAATCACTAAGGCTCTTAAATACATTTATTCCATTTTTCACTGTTCACCAAGAAAGTGAAAACACCGTTGTCTATCCTCTGAGGGCAGCATGCCAGCAGCCCGGCACAGATTTTGCCTTCATTTAGCAACCCACAGCTTGGATTACTCTTAGGCTCACTGCATTTTAAGAAGACCGTTTTCTTTCTTAAGAGAGAACTCAGAAAGCAAGTTAGACTAAAACACAGCAGAGGCACATCTGGGAGTGTGCATTCCATGTGCGTACTGAGGAAGAAGCCATTGGCATTGCCCACGGAGGAGCTCAGCATTGCTTTAAAAAAAACACAGCCCTAATTACGGTGCACTGATCTTCGCTTCTGACAACAGCAAATAGTACTTCCACGCCGCCTCATTACCCATCCTTTCTTTGCTTGTGGGAACCTACTCTGGTAAACACTGAGAGCAAACAACTTGAAAGAAGGTGCCAAGAGTTGGGTCCAAAGTAAATAGTGGAAGAGAACAAGCCTAGACGCGGGGCATGTAAAATTCCAGACGGCAGCAAGAGACTGTCATGCCTAGTATCTGGTTTGGTTTCAAAAATGTTAACAAGTTCAGAAACGTATGGACTCTCTGTTTAATTACTCATGTCCCGGCAAAAGTGATTTACAGAGCTATAGAACGTAACAGCAAAGCCTGTTCCTACGGCCATACTTTATTTAAATTGCAGACACTGCAGATTGCCAGGCATGGGGTCCTTACAAAGTTGACTTTTTTTTTTTAAAGCTACCACCATGATTAATGATGAAGCAGAATGCTGTGTAATATCTAGGACCTTTTCCTATGTTTATCCTTTTCTTTACTCATTACAGACAGAATTGCACAAAACTAGTCATTTCCATAGACAAACCAGTTAGAGTCGAGTGGGTGCGTGGCCTTGATGGAGATTAAGCTCTGGAAGGAATAACATGTAGTAAAATATCCCCCAAGGAATTTCTACAAATAAGGAAGGTAGCTACAGAGCAGCACCCGCCCCAACACACACACACAGCGAGCAGCACCCACCCCCAACATACACACACACGAGAGAGAGAGAGAGAGAGAGAGAGAGAGAGAGAGAGAGAGAGAGAGAATGCTTGACCGATACACGAAGAACAAACTCCATAATGTACATAATGTATCCCGAGGCCAAAACTGACTGCACACTGCCTTTTTATGGTGTTTCCTACATTTTCCTATGGTGCCACCATGCACTCCAAGGCTCATAGCAGAAACCTGGCATCATCCCTTCCACACACCCCCTCTCCCTCTATCTCCACATTCTATGACTGCTGAGCTATTTCGACCTACTTCCAAGGTACCACTCCAGTATACGGATTTCACTTCATTTCATTATTTCATTTCATTTCTATGACTCCCATTTCTTCTCCCCTGGACTGCTGTCATCATTTTAAAATTAAGTTTTTAAAAGACTCACCATCTCTACTCCATTATCTACCTTGTAGCCAGAACAAAGTCTCTAAAATGCAAGTCTGAGCAATCATTTGCTCATACACTGTAACATTTTTCAAAAGTGTCCAGTATTTTAAAATTTAGCCAAGGACAAACAACAACAACAAAAAACAAAACAAAACAAAACCAAAAACATGTGGACCTTGGTGGTATCAGAAGTTTAAGGCCCCATACTTCTTATTTCTAACCTTTGGGATAGTCTCCCACCAATACACCACAGGAAGCGAGATAGACCCTGCCAATCTACCATCTGCCCTTAACCAATAGAAAGAGACAGTCATGTCTTTGGTTTCCCACATTAGAGTTCAAGGCTCCTGTTACTATAGCCTATGGTCATATAGAATATGCATACTACCCCAAAAATTTCCAATGCATAATGAGTTCAAACAGTCTCAGTTTCTTATCTCAGATAGGAAATTTATCAAGAAAAAACAACAAAAAAAAAAACCTTAGACAGATGGGTTCCACACTCCACAATTGGCTGCTAGGGTGTACCAACCTAGTGTCTACCATTCACTGAACGAAACTGAACTTTGCAGAGTAAGAAAATGGCAGCGGTTTACAAAGTCAGACTTTACAGCTATAACAGCTCAAAGATTTATATATACATATTATTATGCAACCACCGGTTCTGAATTGATCCTTATCATCTACAGTGTCCTGAGAGACTGAGAAATGCCTAGTTCCAAACTCAGGATGCCAGGGCAGCAGGATGTGTTGTGTGAGTCCTCTAACAACCCGGTGATGATTTCTTCCTCCTAAGCTCTGGCTGGCTCTTAGAACACCCCTTCCTTTTACAAACCTTCCACACCTTTGTTTGAGTCAAACATTGTGCAGTTCTTCGTCAGGATTGACAGGCAGATCGGTGGTGGATACATCCGCAATCCCACCTCCTTTCCTCTTTCTGGGGACATGAGGACATGCACATCCCTCAGCCCGCAGGCAACGTTCAGGTCTCCACAACTTCACAAAGATGTCTCCCAGCAGGCTAGCAATCCTACCTTCCTAATTCTCACTACCTGGCAATGCCATCCATGTGAGTCAGGAATCTCTTTTGAACTTTCCTAATATCCTGGGAACAGGCCCCCATGGCCTCAAATCCCTCACTGTTGGGCATGAACTACCAGGTGCAGAGGGACTAAGGAGGCTGGGAGGCTGCATCCGCCCAGTCATGTTCATCTTGCTCTTACACATCACCTGTCAGTTCCTTGGAATTGGCTCGAATTTGTCCCAGAGCGGTAATTTACATGCATTATTTCCTGTATTTTCAAGGAGATGAATCTGTCAACAGCATGAGGCAATCGTTTCTCCGAAGCCATCCAACCACAATTAATTCCTTAGTCACCCACATAGACTTCAGGCAATGACATCCTTTTGAACTAAGAAAAAAAGCATCATATTCCAGTAAGACAGCCACATAAATGTGGAGGCTAATCACCCCCTCACCCAAATGTGATCTAACTGTAGTGCCCCCTCAACTATTCTCCATGTGTAATCCTTCACAGGAAGGATAGGAGAATGTATTTGACAGCCAATCAAGCCTGGAGAAACGAGAGACAGATGTTGATTGTGCCAACACGGCGAGACCATCTCAGCTGTACTGAAGGTTCAGTAAATCCCAGGATCTTAGGCCCCCTGTCAATTCTGATGAAGTTAAAAATACGTAACAGCAAGCTGCTGACAAAACCCTGCTACACAATCGACAGAGAATCACTTTTTTTTCTCTCTCTCTTCAGAACTTGGAAGGAGCCAAGACTCTCTACTTCCTATACCAACGGCCAAGGATGACCTCAGAAAAATCAATCCCAAACTGCATCGAGTCACAGGCTTCCTATCTTACTTTCCGAAGGAAGACTACGCTTCAGGAAAACGCTACTATAGTTAAGGGTGTTGCAGAACTACCATCGCTAATTCCGGAACCCCTGAGCCATAACTAGCACTGTTTACAAAGGCCGACTCCAGCCCATGTAGCTTTTTCCTTCTATGAAAAATTGAATTCCCTTATCGTTTCTTTTATATTGCTTTGCTTGTTAATTTTCTTTCGTGTAGAGGAGGGGCACACAGATTTTATACAGATGGAAACACTGGATTCGAAGAGAAAAGACCTGGGATTTCATTTTCATTCTTTTACTTACTACATGTAGCTCCCACTAAGCTGAATAACCTGCCTGAGAATCCATTTGTGTTTCCATCCCATGGGCTGCTTGCTATGAAGACCAAGTGAGAAAATCATATCAAAGTTCCCCAACAACTACCTACATAAAGAGAAGTTTTTATTCTTGTCATACAGCTGTGGTTTCTGCATCCAATAATAGAAATTTCCCCCCAAGGAGGTGAAATAATTCTATATCGAAAACAATAAACACTTTTAAAGAAAAAAATGGAAGAAGACAGCAGAAGACGGAAAGACCTCCCATGATCATGGGTTGGTAGAATTAACACTGTGAAAACAGCCAGATTTCTGAAAGCAAACTGCATATTCAATGCACTCCCATCAAAATTGCAATGACTTTTTTTTTTTTTTTTTTTTTTTTTACAAAACTAGAAATACATTCTAAAATTCATATGGAAGTGCAAGGGACCACAAATAACCAGGTCAACCCTAAGCAGAAAGAGCAATGTGGTAGTTACCGACAATATCTGATCTCAAATTATGCTACAGAGCCAAAGTAACAAAACTGGTACCAGCACAATCATAATCAGTCCAATGCTCTAGAACAGAGAGCATTGAAACAACCCATGCAACCACATCCACCTAAATTTTGACAAAGGTGCCCCAAAAATATAGTGGAGAAGAGAGCCTCTTTAGGAGTGTTGGGAAAACTAGATATCTGTAAGTCAAAGAAGGAAACCAGATCTTTATCTCAATTAAAAATAGATCAAAGACTTTCATGTAAGACCCGACACTCTGAAACTGCTAAGAGAAAACATAGGAAATACATTTCAAGACATAGCATGGCCAGAGATTTCCTGAATAGAACCCCAAAAGCACAGGCAACAACCCCGAGAATTGACAAGTCATATTCCATAGAATGATCGGGATTCCGCATAGCAAAAGAAATAATCACAAAATAGACAACCTACAGAATTCTGAATAAAAAAGTCTTTGCCAACCATACAGCAGACATGGGATTGATTCCTAGAATATATAAAGAACTACAAAAATTAAGCATCAAAACACAAGTCATCCAACCAATAGATGGGGCGATGAAATGAATAGACAGTTCTGAATAGAAACACAAATGGCCAATAAATATTTGAAAAAGTGTCAATATTCTTAGACACAGGGTAGATACCAAGTAAAACTGCCTTGAGATTCCATCTTACTAGCTATCAAGAAAAGAAATGACAATCAAAGCTGGTGAAGATGTGAGGAAAGAGGCGCTCTCATACATAGCTGATAAGAATCCCAACTGGTATAGCCTCTGTGGAAATCAGTGTGAAGACTCTTCAACAAACTAAAAACAGAATTACTGCATGGCCCAGATACACCAACCCTGTGTATAGTTCCAAAGCAACCTAGTACAGATAGTGGTACTGCCCATCCATGCTTACTGTCACACTATTAATAATAACTGGGAACTGTAACTAGCCTAGATGAGTAACAACAAGTTAATGGATAAGTGTGGCCATATATGCATGGTATTTTACTCAGCCATAAAGAAAAATAAAATCATATTTGTGGGAAAATAGTGGATCCAGAAATCACTTGTTAAGCAAAAATAATCCAGGCTCAAAAGACATATATGTGAGATGTGTGTGTGTGTGTGTGTGTGTGTGTGTGTGTGTGTGTGTGTCTGTGTGTGTGTAAGTGGGACCACGAGAGGGGAGGAAGAAATCTTAAGGGAAGGACAAGGCGGTTGGGGAATTAAATGAACACACAAGATAGGAAAGCAGGAATGAGGACTACTTAGGGGGAAGGGAACCAGTGAGAACGAAGTGGGCAGCGTGGGGCTGGGCAGTGGTTCCTGGAAACAAACAAGAATAAAGTCTCTTGACCTCATGTACCCAGATGCTATCAGGAACCCCACCCTTTTGCATGACACATTAAACAATAACACAGTGTAGGGACTTTTGTTGTTTCCACACTTTTGGGTCTTCTCTCTCACCCAATGGACACACAGTCAAGGGCTCAGTAGAGACTGACGAGAAGATTCCTGTGCCACACAGTGACTGAGGCATAAGACTGGTGTTTGTGTATTCTACAAAATGTGCTCATCTACCATATGAAGCAAAAAAGGCTTCTGCAGTATCAAGTCTTCGGTTTCAGAGCAGTCTAGCAATGCTCACATATTCTGTAAAAGTTACCTCTGAGGCCTGAATTCTGAAAACAAGCTGTAAACAATGTGCTCTCCGTGTTTATCCCACTAGGGCTCTGGGCCTGGTCAAGACTGTGGACACAAAGTTATTCTAATGCCTGAGGCCTACTGCACTAAGAAGGCTTTCATGGAAGCCAGGCTGTTAACCCAAAAAAGATTAACCAGGAAGTAATACTCCAAAAACGCATGCTCCCGGGTCATGTGGTCTGCCACAGACTCAACTACAAAGCAAGACAGTAAAGTGAACCTAAGAAGGGTGGGCTGCACATACCCAATTGGTACCAACATTCTGGGCTGTAAAGGCGAGCAAACAGAATGATGGACAAAGACAGGAAACAGCAGCACTAATATAACAGCCCAATCCATCATAAAGCCTAATGCTTATTAGGAACCATTATTGACTCCACAGAGACATACTCTAACCTTTAAGAAGTATATCCCAGTCGGGCGGTGGTGGCGCACGCCTTTAATCCCAGCACTCGGGAGGCAGAGGCAGGCGGATCTCTGTGAGTTCGAGGCCAGCCTGGTCTACAGCACGAGATCCAGGAAAGGCACAAAGCTACACAGAGAAACCCTGTCTCGAAAAACCAAAAAAAAAAAAAAAAAAAAAAAAAAAAAGAAGTATATCCCACCAATATGAAAGTACTAAAAGGTTAAAATGAAACCACAAAATTAGTTCATATTAGAGAGTTCATATAGCAGAAGGAGAGTTAAAAAAAAAAAACAACTACATGCTATGGGCTTGAAGAAGCCAAAGAGTGCATAGTTACACAAAACATGTGACAGTTTACTTAACATAGCACTGCTGTGTTTGTATTTCAGGACAACGGTAATAATGAGGCAATATGGTCAGGGAGTCATATTTATTGGACCCAATCATATGTCAGACCACACGCTTCATATTGCTTATTTAATTCTGGTGACAGGTCATCCAAAGATGTTTTAATCCTTCTTTGGTACATTACAGACAATGAAAGTAAATTTCAGGGAGGTCACATGGCTCAACTCATACCTAATCTCAGAGATACTGACTGTACCTATAAGCAATGAACTGTCAGGGTAGTCCCTAAGGAATGGCTTTCATCAGGCTAGCTGTAAGCAAAGCCTGTAAATGGATGATCTACCAGGCTGCCTTCCCTTATAAGAGGTCCTGGTTTAAACAGACCCCTGGAACTGGCTATCACCCAGAATGATGAAACAGACATTAAAGTCAGGACCAGCTTGGAAACAAGGGCAGGTTGAACACCAAGTCCATGCAGTGCAGTGCCCAGTGATGAAAGGGGTCACTGGGAGAGGACTAAAATCAACAGCTCATGAAGTAGCTATGGATACAGAACAGCCAAGAGGAGCCGACAGAAGACACCGAAGAATGATGTGCTAGGTAGAGCGTGGACCCCAGGGATGTCTCAAGTGGACAATAAATGGTAAAGAATGGAGACCTATGTACCCTGAGCCAAACAATAGGAAAAAAGACAGCCCCCCACCCCAGATGATACCTCCTGATGTTTTATCTGTTTTGACACAACTTCTGTTCTGATTTTATGAATCAGAGGGCTGCATTGATAGGTAGCATCAGATTATACTACATATACACAGGCCGGTCATGAGTAACCTAAGCAAGTTCAGCCTTTACTCAGACCCAATCCCCAAATTACAAAACAAATCCTCAAGAATATTAGGGCTGAAATGGACTTCATTTTTTATTTATTTTATTTTGGTTTTTCGAGATAGGGTTTCTCTGAGTAGCCCTGGCTGTCCTGGATCTCACCCTGTAGACAAGGCTGGCCTCAAACTCACAGAGATCCACCTGGCTCTGCCTCCTGAGTGCTGGGATTAAAGGCGTGTGCCACCACCGCCTGGCCTTCATTTTTTAAATTCATTTTTAGTTAGCAGGCAAAATAAAAAGTTCCTTTATGCCATTTCCATGTACCTCATTTCCTTGTATGGACATAGGCATTTTTTTTTTAATTTTTAAAGGGATTTCTTCTTTAAGATTTATTTTATTCTGTTTTGTGTATACGTATTTAAGTGTATCCTGTATGTGCAATGCCCGTAGGGATCAGAAGAGGGCGCTGGATCCCCTGAAATCGAAGTTGCTGATGGTTGTGAGCAGCCATAGGCATGCTGGGAACTGAACTTTCGCCCTCTGCAAGGGCAGCAACTGTGCTAATCAGGAGCCGTTCTCCAACCCCAAACAGCCATTCCTAATGAAGCCTCCTGACAGAAACAGAAACAAAAACAAAAACAAAAAACCCCAACCCAGCCTAACTGGCATGCATATAGACAAGATCTGAAGAAAGACAAATTCTATTAATATTATATAAGACATAGGAGTTGTTTGAATACACTAATGTATAGCCCATGAGAGTAGACAAAGACCACTAAGGTGCTGAAACACCACAGCCATGTGGTCAGGGACTGTCTTCTCTAGAGATGGGGACTAATGAGTCCCGAACCTAGGATTTTCCTCAAAAAAAAAAAAAAAAAATGTGACTACAGGACATCCAAAGCTATTAATGTTCTTAACACAAAATTTTCAATTAAAAAGGAAGGGAAAAAGCAGATTGTGAAAATATCCTAACGTATCTGAAATCGGGGGATTGTTACAAAACAAATATCAAGCTGGCAAGATAGCTCAGGAGTTTGTCCTCCAAGAATAGAAGACCTGAGCCACTACAGGAGTTTGTCTACCAAGATGGAAGACCTGAATTGGATGCCCAGAACCCACATGGAGGGAGAGTATTAACTCTCATAGGCTGTCCTCTGGCCTCTCTACATGCATGTCACGGCATGCTTACCTGCATAATCATGCACATATACACAAGTGAAAAAAACACAGTTATAAGAATTTTCTATCAAATATTAGTCACTGGTAACCACTAAGAGATAGAAATAAGCGATTCACAAAGATTATCTTATTACAACATGTCTGAGCACTCTGAATACCCCAGAGTCTCTAGCTACCTCCCTTTCTTCTTCAGGCTCTACATAAAACTTACTGTATCAGACTCCTGTGTGATTCACTTGCTGACTTGTGAAACTCAACACTAGAGTACAAGTGAACTCAGAAGAGGAACTTTGTGTTGTTCTCTCTCAACCTCTGCTGTTCTGCAAACCACCCGAGGCTCAGAAGGCACTAGAAACACTGATTAAACAAACAACAAACAAACAATGAGACGTGGAGCAATTTGCTCAACTCAAAGATACCCTGCAGCTTTCATCGGGGGGCGAGAGGATTGGTTTTGGATTCACAGTCTCACTCCACAGTTCAGGCTGGCCTGGAACTTGCTATGTGTCTCAGGCTCTCCTCAAATTCATATTCCTGTTGCCTTGGCATCACAGGAACTGGGCTTAGGGCATGTGCCATGCTTGGCTAATACTGCCCCTTCTAAAAAGTATTTCCGAGTACCCAAGGATGGAGCTGAGAACTGAAAAGTACAGGTGCAAGACAGGAGTGGTCAGCATTCATTAGCATTGTCAAAAATTTTTATACTTCTAGCCAAATTGCTGTGCGTTCTCTCTCCCTCTCTCTCTCTCCCTCTCTCTCTCTCTCTCTTCTCTCTCTCTCTCTCTCTCTCTCTCTCTCTCTCTCTCTCTCTCTCTGTCTCTGTCTCTCTCTCTCTCTCTCTGTGTGTGTGTGTGTGTGTGTGTGTGTGTGTGTATAAAATGAGCTGGCACAAAGGACATGAAGTTCTAAAAGGAACAAATAATTTTGATTGATCCAAACTACCCTAATAGGATTTTAAATAAAATATATGTATGGGTATGTAACATATGCTTTCCATCCCACTCAAATTTTCAATACTAGAAGCTCTGTTACCAATAAAAAGGTTAAGATGGAAAACTGGTTTCAGTGTAATCTATAAAAATCCCTCACGGGAAACTGGAAAGAGTGGCAAGTTCAATATACGAACAATGATGGAATGGCAATTCTACTTTGGAAGCAAGTCCTGATCTATATATGATAGAGCCTGACATGTTACCCAAAGCAGAAGGGAAAAGCATACCACCTAATCTTAACACAGGGAAATATGAAACCTTAGCAATGCAAACACACAGAGCCTGAGTGTGACTTTGGTTTAGGTGAGCAACAGAGTAACCTATAAGAACCCAGTGTTGATTTCTACTCAAGAACCATCACCTGCTCCTTCACCAGTTTAGACATATAACATTAGTGAATCTAAGAGTCAGGATGTGTTGACACTTTTGCTTCTGGTTCATACACTAGTATGTGAAAATGAGAACACACACACACACACACACACACACACACACACACACACACACACACACAACCTGAAACCGATGCCAGATGGGAAAATTAAAACCAAAAGCACTCTCTGAATAGCACTAATGACACAGACAACTGCTTGTTAATAAACAATGGACAAACAGAAATCTTTTCTGCTTTTCCTCAAAGATACACATCTGAAGATCCCATTGGTTAGAACTTCTTGGGGATGCAATTGAGATGCAGATACAAATGGGGATAGATATGGGAATGGAGATGGGGATGCAGATTGGGATAGAGATGGGGATAGAGATGGGGATGCAGATAGGGGTATAGATGCGGATGGGGATAGGAATGTAGATGGGGATGGGGATAGGAATGTAGATGGGGACTCAGATGGAGATGCAGATGGAGATGCAGATGGGGATGCAGATGGGGATGGGGATGCAGATGATGGTTTAGGGCAGGGGCATCTATACCAGCAACACAGGCTGCACAGGTCCTGACACCTGCTGATGAGGCCAAAGCTCCAACATTGGGAGTGCCTGTTGCCAGCTTATCTTCATCCCTCTAAAGCACCTAAATGTCTTCTCAGAGTTAGCAGAATAAAATCAACGTATGTAACTGGGTAGAGGGGCCCTTGCCTGTTCCATCCCCACATTTTACAGCATGTTTTCTCTATTCTCTGGGATCGATTACATTGGCCTGTTGCACAACCAGCTTCATTTTTCAACAATCCCCTTGCACACATCTTGCTTGGTCAGAAATGGTCTCCCTTCCATCCCGACCTAAATGTCCACTAAGGAGCATTTGAGGGCAACACGTTTTATGAGTTACGATACTTCAGATTCTCTTCCTAATATGTTCTCTGCTGATCTGTCCTACTTGGGAGATGTTTGTGTATGAGACAGTCTTCTCCTCTCAGAGAAGTAAGGGCCATGAGGGGAGAAGGGATAGACAGGTTTTGTTCCTCAATATATTTAAGTATGTGAAACAATTCTTTGTGTGTGTATGTGTGTGTGTGTGTGTGTGTGTGTGTGTGTGTGTGTGTGTGTAAGTTACTATACAACTAGAGAGAAATGAAAATAGGCATGAATAAGATATTGAACTCACATAATCAGAGTGCTGACATGGAGTGGAAAGACATCAACTTCTAAAGAAAATTATTTTCATTCTATGTGTGTATTTCGCTACATGCTTGTATGTGTACCACATATATTCAGTGTTCCTGAGGCCAGAAAATGGGAACAGAGCCCCTGGCACTGGAGTCAACTAGAGTCACGGGGAGTTGGGAGATGCCAAGTATGTCCCAGGAACTGGACGAGTGTCATCTGCAGGAGCAACCTATGTTCTTAACAACTGAAACAATCTCCCCATACCCAAGAGCTCAGCTGAACACAAAACAATCCCAGGCACAGGGATGCCGAAAGGAGACCTCAGCAAGCAGACCCTTTTGTAGATGTAACCAACCATCTTATTAAATAAGAAACACAGAAGAAAGCCAAGAGATCAGAGCTAAGAGCCTTACCTGCCTGCTGCAGCTAGCCTCTTCAGCCAAGAGACCTCTCCGAAAGAGACCTACTTTCTGTCTGTTTGTCTTTATATAGACTTTCTGTTCTGCCTTCTCATTGGTTGTAAACCCAACCACATGACCGCCTCGTCACTGTCTGTTTGTACAGACCTCCAGATCTTCTATGGTTAGTATTGAGATTAAAGGCGTGTGTCTCCAATGTTGGCTGTATCCTTGACCACACAGAGATCTACCTAGTTCTGCCTACCAAGTGCTGGGATTAAAGGCGTGCGTCATGAACGCCCAGCTCTGTTATGGCTTGCTATTAGCCCTGACCCCCAGGCAACTTTATTTATTAACATACAAATAAAATCGCATTTCAGTACAAATAAAATATCACCATACCCTTTCTCAAGTCGCACCTTTGTTTCAACTCTGTGTGTGTGTGTGTGTGTGTGTGTGTGTGTGTGTGTGTGTGCGCATGCGCGTGCGTGCATGCGTGCCAGCTTCTTGTCATGCCCCCTTTCCCATTCCGCCTCGCTTCTTTTCTTTCTTTTAGTCCAGTACTGGGGATTGAACATGGGGACTTATACAAGCTAGGCAAGAAAGAGCTCTACCACTGAGGTCCATCTCCAGTCACTTTCATTTTGAGAGAAGATCTTGCTATGTACCTCAGGCTGGCCTGTAACCTGCAAACCCTCTGCTTCAGCCGCACAAGTAGCTGGGATTATGAACTTCTCTCTCTCTCTCTCTCTCTCTCTCTCTCTCTCTCTCTCTCTCTCTCTCTCTCTCTCTCTCTGCCAACTCATTTTCTTACATTCTCCATGATTGAAAATTACTCAAAACTGTTCCGAGAACCACGTGAATTTCTCATATTTCATCTTTATTTTCCAAGGAACAAAAGCCTTGATGGGAGTGTGGTGGTACCTACCCAGGCACTGGCCATTCCAGCCTCGGAAGCCTTCTGTGCAGGGGATGCACTGGTAAGAGCCGGGGGCGTTCACACACTGCTCATCAGGACAAGTGCTTGGTGTCAGACACTCATCGATATCTGAAAAATTAGGAAGTTAGGCGGTGAACATTTTATCAGGAGGCCAAAACACACTCTGAATCTCATCATCGGAGTGAAGAAAAAAGTCATCTTATTATTTCAGGGAAGAGGATAAGGAAGGGGGGGTCTGGTTATCACTGGATTAAACAGCAAATATTCAACAGGAACACACAGAAATAGATAGATAGATAGATAGATAGATAGATAGATAGATAGATAGATAGATAGATAATAGATATATAGGTATAGATATAGCAGGGTTATATTTACATACATTGGAAGGGTGGCCTTCTCCACTCTAGGAGGCAGTGGGTTCTTTGAGGCCACACTGGGGACCAGACCTTCCAATGATAGCACTGCTTGCCAGAAAGAAGCAAGAAATGAGGATGAGTGTAAGGAAATCACATATCCATCTGGTAGAGGTGCTCTCCATAGATAGGAAGTCTCCAGGGAGATCTTTACTTTGCTTTTATGGACCAGAGGACATTCTAGGTTTGAGTAATCTAAAAATCTTTCATATTAGATGAATTCCTTAGAGGCAGAAAAAAGAATGAGGGGAGAATGAACTTATCAGATACTTCAGAAAATTTTCCAGAAATACTTCAGAAAACTGACCGTCTATAAATACGCTCTACTATAGATGCCACTTTTACCATCCACGGCTAAAGGATGTTATTAATCATAATTATTTTCAAGTGAGAAATCACTTTAAATATGGTTAGGATTTTGTCTGTGTGTGTGTGTGTGTGTGTGTGTGTGTGTGCCCCATAGGTGAGAGGACCTGTGGGAATTGGTTCTCTCCTTCCACCATGGGGGTCCAGGGACTGAACCCAGGTTGCCAGACTTGGCAGCAAACACCTTTATCCGCTTAGCCATCCTGTTCCTCCTAAGCATGGTATTGTCCTTTTAGGATACTAAAAAGAGGGAAGGAGGGAGTTCTAGTTTAAAATGGTGCCAGTCTGGGGTCACTATCTCCATTTGGTAGAAGTCTATTTTCCTAGAGGAGGATTTTGCATTTTAGAGAAGAACAATTAATGTCTAAGTTTCCCAATACAAAGTGTACGGGACAGAGGACCTCAGAACCTACCAGTGTAAACACACTTTTAGGATGCAAGCCAAAACACGAAAGTAAACATAAACAGAACTGGCTCACTAATTAGACCACCACAGGTATTTGGTGTCTTCCTTTTAGATGCCTTTAAAACCACTTTGTGGGGGTTGGGGATTTAGCTCAGTGGTAGAGTGCTTGCCTAGCAAGCGCAAGGCCCTGGGTTTGGTCCTCAGCTCCAGAAAAAAAACAAAACAAAACCACTTTGTGAAAGATGCTCTTGTGGGAAGATGCTTAAAGTGAATAAAGATAGTTTAAGACCATGGGAGCACCGGGGCGTTGTTGTAACTTTTTTCTATCAGTGAAAATTTCATAAACATGGCACACAGTATTCAAGCTCTCTCTCTGTCTCTGTCTCTCTCTGTTTCTCTCTCCTCTTTTTTTTTCCCCTTTTGGTCCAATGTTCTGGGACTTCTCACAATTACGTTTACCAGTTTCATTTTTCCAACATCCCAGTCTCCACTGGACGTGAATCTTTTCCTTTTTTACAGTAGAAATGCACCAGCCAAATCGGAGATTGTCGTTCGCCCGGCCCTACAGACAGCTGGCTTTGTGTGGAGCAGCAGCCCAAGGCAGCACCTGAGAATTTGCCTCGGCACTTCCTGCTTGTCCTCCAGCTCCGCATCTGGGGCCACCTGCCTTGGGACATTTTCATGTGACAAAGTAAGGGCAAATGAGATAATGTCTGAAAATAACGATCGGCTCCTTGGAGACACAGCTCTGTTTGAAAGCAGCTCACTCACTCCATGGCATCTGAGACAAGCTGCGGGGAGCCAGAGACCTGGGGACCTTTGGTTCGGGTCCACCACGGAATTAGAAAACAGTCACATCATTTGGCCTCTTTTTCTTTCCAAGCCTTTTGGAGGAGATAGAATGACACACACCCAGAGCACCCTGGTGACATACTAACAAGCGTTAAATAATTTGCATAGATTATTACTGACCATTCTATCGGCTATTAAATTACAAGATTTTAAATGTTCTAGACTCCTCCTTCCTGTCATTATGTAAATACCCTCTCTCTACTTGGGGACTGCAGACAAAACACAATTTAGTGTTTGATTTCTTTGCATATGAATATTCATCAAATAAATTCATCTCCATTTTTTAGCACTGTTTGTGCTCGGGCCAATAACGATAGAGGCACAGAAGAGACTTAGGTGAGCCTAAGGAGACAGGGAAGAGGGTTTGAAGAAACTTAAACCTGAAAAGTAGAAGATGACAGGTGTCATACAGGCTACAGCCACACACATTTGTGTTCGCAATGACCCTGCCAATTGATTTCATGGCTCTCCTTTTACAGACAGCGAACTGAGATTTAGACCAGACAGTTATGACGAAGGACTGCTGCCAGCTTATCCCCATCCAGGCTTTTCTATTCTCACACTCTCTATTCCAGAGGGAGGATTCCCTCGAAGAGGACAGTGGGGTCACTTTGGTGCCTGTCCAATGGCATCAGGCCATCGATGGGAAGGTTCGTGGCTCTGCTCTGATCCAAACTGATCAGACATCCAGCAACATACGACGACACTCCCACTCGTCTCTAGAATTAGAACCCAAGGGGCGGAGGCAAGAGGCCAACAGGACAGGCAGGTATGGGCTGCCAAGAAATGTCTAATTAGCTCTCATTCCAGGCCTAGGTCATCTGAGTGTGAAGGGAATCAACACGCAGAAGCCAAGGGACAGCTGAGAGAAAACTGGCCCACTGAGCCTGTCCCTCCGTAGCTCGAGAAGCCCGCCCACAGCAGACAAGATGCAGAGATACGGGCAGCTGCAGGCAGCCATGTAGGGAGCGCCAGGACCCCACACCACATCGAACTCTAAACCCTTCAGGCAGCAGGTCAGGGAACCCCGTCTTCGCTCTTGTGGGGCCATGCCAAGACTGAAGTTACTTTATTTCTCTGGAGAAAATAATCACTGTCTCCAATCCCCCCCAAAATACTATGGAGGTTTCACAAAGAACTGGTGTAGGGTGAGTATCTGCATCAACAGAGTTGCCAATTAGAACGTAATTCTGACCATGGCGATATGGTTTCCAAAACATTTCGCTCATGAGCATCATCTCCGTAAATGTAATGAGGAAAGCTTATCTAGCATGGTCAGACTCTGACTCCAAATTGGTTGGACAGTGCTTCAAATGGTCCGCGAGAAAGTTCTAGAATACACGTAGAAGAAGACAGCTAAGACAAAGGAATGTAACAAGATGGGAAGGGGGAGAATGAAAAATAAACACAGGTTACACCTGCACCACATTTACAGATGAGCGAGCCGCCAGACGTCGTAATGAGGTCTGGCCTCATTCCAGAATAATCAGCAATTAACTATGCTCACAACTCCAAACACCAGGAAAGACAGATCCCAGCGTGAAAAATAATGAGTGTATCAAGAGAGAAAATAAGGCAGACAGAGCCACAGAAGTCGGGCAGAGGCTGTGAGCAGGGAAAGAGTCTTTGAGGAGTGTGAAGAGACCTGGGACCCACTGGCTCACTGACAGAATGGAGAACAGAAAGAACTATGGAAGCTGCCTACTAGCCATGGATCTAGACATAGGCCGCCACTCATAGTCCTGGGACACACAGGTCGCCCAGTCTCATGAGCACACTTACCCTCACAGTGTCCCCGCCGCGTCATCCGGTACCCACTGTCACAATATTCACAGCGAAAGGCCCCAACGGTGTTGATGCAGCGGCCCTCCCTACACACGTCGGGCCTCAGACATTCATCCACGTCTGTGTGGAATGCAAAATATGGTCCAGGCTTATTAACTTATTTTTACATATGTTTTTTCTTTAGTTTATACTTAGCATACCAAGGAGTAGATTTCTCCGGTGGCCTTTACAAAGACTCTTAGTTTTTGTTTTTATTTCTCACCCTCCAACCTGCTCCCCTTGCCCCCATATTCCTGCTGCTTCCCTGACCCAATGTCCCCCTTTCTGCCTTGATGTCACACATTTTGTATGAGCCCCCACAACACCCCCTTCTTTTAAAGCTTCCATTTCCTCCTTCTCATGTGTCCCTTTCTGGTTTCCTGGCCTCTAGCCACACTCATGGCATACAAACACACACACATACATATATACATACATACATCACACATACATACATATATACATACATCACACATACAAACATACATACATACAAAGTTAGGAGTTGTATATAAAAAGGAACATGCAGTGTTTAGTTTTGTGAGTCTAGGTTAACTCATTTCATATTTTCTAGAAAATTTAGTAATTTCATTTTTCTTTAGAGATGGAAAAAACCCTTCCATCCATATATATATATATATATATGTGTGTGTGTGTGTGTGTGTGTGTGTGTGTGTGTGTGTGTGTGTGTGAGACACACACATATATGTGGTATACATATATATCATATTTTCATTATCCACTCATCTATTTATAGCTATCTAGGCTGGTTCCATTTCCTGGGTACTGTAAATAGCACAGTAATAACTAAGTGTATATGTGTATCTGTACAGGAAATAGAGTCTTTGGGGGTATATGTCAAGAAATGGTAGACCTGGATCACATGGTCTTCTGTTTGTAGGTTTCTTTGTTTTTGTTCTGTTTTGAGAAATCTCCACATTGATTTCCAAAGTGACTGCCCCAGTTACATTTGGCAAAGGTACCACTTTCAACCTCTCCCAGCTTTACTTAAACATGAGAATGAAATGTCTGGTGTGTACTGTCATCTCTTTGATGCTTTCAGCACGCTCTCAAGTTGCACGGTTTTGATTCATGTGGTGGTGGTGGTGGTGAACCCCAAAACAACCTCTTCTCATCTCACATCTTTGATACTCTACCTCCCAGAGTGCTGTCCCCCCAGTACCCAAGCAGATTGCTACACCATAGTGGATGTTTAATAAAAGAACGCTGGATTATTTGTATAAGCACTGAACTGGCCCCCCTCCTTCTCCTCCCCGATCCGACATCAGGAAGAACACCGTCCTTACCTATGCAGTTGGTACCCTCCTCACTGGCCATAAACCCTGCTGGGCAAATACACAGGAAACTCCCCTCTGTGTTCTCACAGCGACCCTGGGAGCAGAGGTGCTGGACCTGAGCACACTCATCGATGTCTGTTAACAAGAAAACAATGGGTGAGATTCGGGCTGTGGAGCTGTGTAGCGAAGACTCCGTTTCCCTGTTCTGTAAAACACCAAATAGCTATTCTCTTGAGATCAGAGAGATTTTTATAAGCAAGAAGAACAGTAAAGTGAATACTGTAATGTAATACTGCAGGAAATGTGTAAGTTTCAAGGAGTAAAACTTAAAACAAAACAAAACAAAAACCACAAAACATAACAACAGCATTTCAAAACTATAGATTCCAGCTCAGTAGAGAAGGCTGGCTTTTCTGGCAAGCAGGGTCACCCAAGCACTGGAATTGACCTTCAACAGGACAGTCAGGGACAATCCCACCTGCCATGCACTCAGAGCAGTGTTGGGTCATGATCATCTCTATTACCTTTCCTACTTAGGTTCTAAAGATGACACACGACATCTGTCTGTCTACACATGACAGATGCACTGGAAAGCAAACAGGTGTGAAAGTGTCTCTTTTACCTACCCACATGAAATGCACACAGTAAAGAAGTACTGGGTGTATGTTCTTGTTGCTTTATTTATTTTGTCCATGTCTTAAAACATAGTAAATTTTCTTTTAAAAAGAATTAAACTTAGAGTTAGCATAATTATTTACTAAATTCTATAACACCTCTGGAATAGCTCCCTCCAGAGTTCCTGAAACATAAAGTTCCCTCACTTAGAAATTCATTCTTCATGCTAGCATGTAGTGATTTTGAATTTAGAAATCCCTATCAGAAATCAGATTTTGTATGTATTTATGGATACATTACTGCAGCATGCATCAGTGTTGATTTGTTTGGGCCAAATGCACGATTGCTGGTAGCTATTGCTGGAATTCATATTTTATTTACATTTGTATATCAGCCCACCTTTATGCAAATGTCCTACCTATAGCAAGGGATAAGGCATTACACACGAAAGAAAAGGAATCCTGCCATTTGGGCAAACTACTCCTTAGCTCCCTTAAAAAAAAAAAAAAACTAAATAATAATGTTTTCCCAAGATGATTAAACTTAAGGAACATTCTATTTCTGTTTCCCATTCAGTAGTCTATTTACCACGCATGTCTCTTACCAACACACTTCCTCTGCTGCTCACTGAACCTGTAGCCATCATAGCAGATGCAAGTGTACCTCACAGGCAGGTTGATGCAGTGTCCTGCCCCACAGATGTCTGGGTTCACAGTACATTCATTGATCTCTTTAAAGGAAACAAAACAATGTGAAAAACACCACAGTTGTAGGCATTTCAATGTACCCATGCAGCAAGGCTTTGTGTTTCACGAGCAGCTGAGTGAACCATTGCAGGTACAGATCTAGAAGAACATGGTGGGCTATGACTCCGACTATCAATCCACACAGCTACCACCGATCCATTACAGGTAGATGCTTCCTTTGGAAATGACTGGCATTTAGAGCTCTCGGTTTGTGAATAATTGATATTCCTATATACATTATTTTTTCTGGTCATTTTTCTTGAAATAGGGAAGGCCAAATTTGCAAAAGTAAAATGAATTCATCATCATTAACATACTAGGGCAGTGATCCAGAGCAAACTAAAAGGCTACAAAACTAGAGTTTATGCAAAAGGTTTGACCACTGCAGTACCCTCTCATGTATCCCAGTGTCTTGAGTAGCAGATATTTGCTATTTTTAAGGCATAACTATAGGCTGGAATTTTAACACACATGAATAAAAGTCTCCAAAAACATATGATGCTGGCTGAGACAGAACTCAATACATTCCCACACCACGGTTCATCAGTGTATTCCAACTATTTCTCTTATGCTTGTTCTGTTATGTCCTGTTAACTATCTGCATGAAAAATGATTAACAATGCTAACTCTTTCATCATGGGAAATGAATTGAGTAACAGTGGCCTTTCCTTTCAATCCTGCACATTATGTTAGAGCTGAGGGTTGAAGTTACACAGGTGAAGAACACTTGGGGAATTTGAGTTGACTTATCTTCTGCATTAGTCCTGGTTGACGAGGCACTAAACATGCATGGAACTGCCATGTTGACACCACTAGAGAATATTAGGAGATGCATCAAGGAAGAAGGGAGGGAGGGAGGGAGGGAGTGATGTAGGGAAGGAGGGACAGAGGGAAGGAGGGAAGGAGGGACAGAGGGAAGGAGGGACAGAAGGATGGAGGGATAGAGGGAAGGAGGGATGGAAGGAAGGAGGGATGGAGGGAAAGGGGGAGGAAAGAAGGAAGGAAAAAAGGAAGGAAGGAAGGAAGGGAGGGAGGGAGGGAGGGAGGGAGGGAGGGAGGGAAAGGGGGAGGAAAGAAGGAAGGAAAAAAGGAAGGAAGGAAGGAAGGAAGGAAGGGAGGGAGGGAGGGAGGGAGGGAGGGAGGGAGGGAGGAAAGGTCGGGCCATTCCTACAACACACTTGATTTCTTCATTGGTCATCTTGTTTTTACACAGTGATTAGTTATTATAACTTCCAATGTTTCCTCCTCAAAGACTGCTTTCATTCACTTACTTAGCAAGATCCCACCCTCCTGGACAGAAAGAGCCTCATTCACCTTGGATATAGCCTATCTGCTTTCTACTAAGCAACCACCAAAAGATAGTCAGATTCAGTGTTTTTCTGAAAGTTATTATAAATTGGCTAGGATTGGCATCCCATTTCTAGAATTCCAGTACTTGGGAGATGTTAACGGGAGAGCTGAAGGTTCAAAGTCAGCCCGAGCTACATGTTGAGACCCTACCTCAAAAGGCTAAACACTGGGGATTTTAGCTCAGTACTTGCCTAGTATGAGCAAGGCCCTCGGTTTGGGTTTGATTTCCAGCATGCATACATGAGAGTACACATCTCTGTGTGTATGTGTGTGTGTGTGTGTGTGTGTGTGTGTATGTGTGTGTGTGTGTGTGTGTGTGTGTGTGTGTGTATGTGTGTGTGTGTGTGTGTGTGTGTGTGTGTGTGTTTAACCTTTTTTGTTTGTTTGTTTTTTTGAGACAGGGTTTCTCTGTGTAGTTTTGGTGCCTGTCCTGGATCTCACTCAGTAGACCAGGCTGGCCTTGAACACACAGCGATCCACCTGGCTCTGCCTCCCGAGTGCCGGGATTAAAGGCGTGCGCCGCCGCCGCCGCCGCCGCCGCCGCCGCCACCACCACCACCCAGTGTCTTTAACCTTTTAAAGTATGTCTTCCTCACATTTCCCTCATTCCACATTAAGTTTTTCATACTAAAGAATACATACAGCACACAGAAAGGTGAGTCCCAAGGATACTGCCTTAATAGGAAAAGATCTCTGGTTTTTCTGGGTTTAATGGCAAAGACGAGATGCTTTACATTTGCCTAAGAGTCGCTCACCTGCAGGCGAGTGAACTCATTCCTACAGGATGGGCCAGTTTATGAAGAGACACACATTCCTTTCAGAAACTGTCTACAGGAGCCATGGCAAAGCACTGAGGCCAGGCCTCCCAGGCAGGGCTCACTCCTACCCTCAAGGGCTCCCTGGTAAAAATGAGTATCTTTTGTTCCAGAGATTGTTTGGTGTCTCAGAGAGCTGGTCAAGTGAGTGCCCCCTGGACTCTTACCCATGCCCTTGAAAATGCTTACACATGTGCCACTTGGGTCACAAGACAGTTCTGCCCCCGATACAATTTCACCTTCACCAGCTCAAGAATCTTATTCTATTCCTTTTTTTTTTTCTAAAATCCACTGAGGACTTGGAAAAAAAGGAACAATGAGCAAAATCCAGTGGAAAACCAAATGCTCTGTGTCTCTCACCAATAAGGTCCACGGTAGATTCAACACCTCTGTGTGTTTATTTTCAAAAACTCTGCGAAAAGGGGAGCTTTGGGCCAGTTGTAAAAACCAGCGAGCTGATCCTGAGGTCATTTCTTCATCGTGTGATTAGTCAAAGGGAGGGCTGAACAAAATCAGTGCCCAGACAAAGGAGCTGGAATAGCCCAAGGTGAGAGCTCTATCCTTAAATAACCAGTTCATTTCTCATTGGCATAGTTTTTTGCGACTAACAACAGCAGGAATATGCTTCGGGGACAAACATTTCTGAAGGGGTCAACTCTGAGTCCTGGAAAAATCAGACTTGCAAATAGTTTTTAAACCATTCTGGCCATGGTCACGCTGGAGGTTTCCATAAGGCAGTTGTGGGGGAGGAAGAGCAATTCCTGGCTGCTCTGTAAGGGCCATGGAGACAGTACAGGAAGAGCCGGAGCAAGGCATCAAGTATTAACTCATGGAAAGGTTTATTAAAATGCCCTGGCTTCCCAACTACCCCAGGAGGAGCAGACATTGTCCCACAACAATTGAAACAGATGTTTCCACTTTGTAAATATTTGCTAGAGAAATAAAGGTTTGATTTTTTCCAACCTATCCTTCAGCTATTATGACACTGTGCAAAATCGGGAATTTATATGCTGAAATGCATGATTGATTTGGAAACGGTAGGCCAATAACGTTGCAAGCCACCAAGTCAGCTGTTCAGAGTGGAAACTAATGCTTCCCGCAAATAGTCTGCTCCTTGTATAATTACTCCATGTTCAAGGGTGTGTGGCTAGATCCAAAAAGGCTCCTTTCCAATCTCGCAATCACAGAGATATCATCACTGAGCAACACGGAACAGATTGTGTTTATTATAGGATCTTAGATTAGTCCATCCCTTCCTTCAGCTATGGGAGAAAACAGCAGTAAGACATGGCATTGATGGTGCCTATTCTTCAAAGGAGAAAAATTACACAGCGGTCTTGTGATAAATGATGTGAGGCTTCCTTAATTCTATGTCTTTGGTCATCACATTAACTACCAGGAATGTTTACATTTGGGTTGGAGATGGAATTTGGCAAGAAACGGTATTCTCATACTATTGTACCTCATGTTTACGTTACAGCTCCAAAGTTGCAAATACATCCATTAGGAGCCTCTCTATTTATAACTGTCTCCCAAAGGGTGGATTCCTTCCAAAAAGTTATTTCACTAGCGGAAGTGGAAACACTAACGACTGTTCCACAAAACGGGGGGAAAAAATTATCAGGGTCACTTGCTTCCTGGAAGGAAATATTTGCGCTTCAGACATGTGATAGCAGATGTTCGCCCTGAAAATCTGCCAGACTAAATTGAGCTGTCTTCTGACAACTGCATAGAGCGGGGCTACATCCATTTTTCTTTCAATCAGCTCCGCAGTTCAAGCTGAAGCCCAGAAACTCCCACTTGTTACTCCTCACATGTTTGCATTTAAGTGATGAAACCAAGACCATGAAGGCCAGAGAGATGGCTCAGTGGTTAACTGCGCATCTTGTTCTTCCAGCGCCACCCACGTCGGGTGATTGACAGCCACCTGCTCCAGGACTTCTTTTGGACTCTGCAGACACTGCACTCACACGTGTCCAGACCCCGCACCCCCATCTACACACACACACACACACACACACACACACACACACACACACACACACACACCTGAAAATAAAACAAATCTTTATTTGAAAAAAAGACATCCACAATCATTTCTATAGTTTTGTTTAATAATGAAACCTCATTCATCTAGGTGAAATGTAATTAATTTCTGTGAAACTAATGTGGAAAGAGATTTGTCCACTGACGCCAGATACCAAGTAAATTTACCTTCACACTGGGAAATGGAAATGCAATACTTATTTAGAGAAACCTATGAGCTACATTACCACACTGCATTTTATAACACTGAGGTAAATAATTAGAAGGTTTTTGTTCCCCTAAGGAGTACATTACATGCTTATATGTCCTCAGATGATCAGGGTAGATGTACATATATATGGGCTCAGAATATGGAATAATTTCAATCATGCCCCTTTAAAAAGTGTCATCATTTTTGTTAGATCACAGAGCCTGTATTTCTATTAATATCTCTATCTACCATCTTATCATCTATTCTCTCTCTCTCTCTCTCTCTCTCTCTCTCTCTCACACACACACACACACACACACACACACACACACACACACACACACACGAAGCCCATCCCTCCCCCACCCTGCAGTCTCTCTCAATGGACCGAGTCTACAAGAACACTGTGAGCTTATCATTCTCACTTTCTCTTCCTCCTGGTTTGTAGCCCCGGGATAACTTTACATCCTACACAGTGCCTGCCTACATGTTCCTTGGCACGAAGGTGAGGCGAGGTCATGTAGCATGAAACTTTCCCATCATCCCTGAAAACCCTCGTCAGCAACTCCCCCTTTTCCTATGGTATTGAAGGCCCTTTCTCCCTTCCAACCCCGTTATGATGTTATGGGGCAATCTTCTCCTAATGGTCTCCACGTCAGAGTCTCATCATGGCTGCCTACGTCTAGGAGCCTATACCTCTTTGAGGGGTAATTTCCTATGAGTCCACCTTCCTACAAACCTCTTCTGATATAAGTTATAATGGCTTCGGTATAGAGCTCCAAAGATATTTAGAACTGCTCACATTTCTATAGCACTTCACTTGGTATTAACAACAAAATCCAAGAGGAGATGCCATATAACCCAGGGAGGGCCAAGGCCTGGAGTGCAAGCTTGTCTTGATTCTAGCACTGAACTAGTTGAAAGTGGGTGGTTGTGTCCAGGGCCTGCCACTTTCTTCGTCACTTAGCATTTAATTCTCTACAATGGGATTTTTGGGTTGTTTTCCCTTTTCTCTACTATAGATTATGTTGAAATCCTTTATTTATGCTTCTCGGTATCATTTTTCCTGTGGATGATCTTACTACACTTCCCCACTATCCTATTATTAAGAACATTAACATTTTAGCTTTTTCTCATTTGTTTCCAAAGCAATGCATTGCTGGAGTTTTTTTTTTTTTGTTTTGTTTTTGTTTTTTAAATAAGGATTGAAATATGTTTGTTATAAGAATTTTTAAAATATACAAAAGCATATCTAAGAGCATAAAGATTACCTATAACCCTGTTCCTCATCGTTGGTAAACACGATGCCTTTCTTTCGGTCTCCTTTTCCATATTTGTAGACATTTAAAAATAAAACTGGCATCACGACATTGTGTCCTACATTTCTTAACAAGTATTATTACAGAAATATTTCATGAAAACATTAAATGTTCTTTAGAAACGTTAATGGCTCTGTAATATGCTACTGCATATGTACCCTGATTTACTTACGCACACTCATTTCCAATAAATTTGCTGTGATAACTAACCTGGTCATGGTCAAGCTCATGCATTTGATATTACATTTTAAGCGCTGTCTACACACGTATTTTCATAGGATGCAGAACACAGCGAATTCTCCACTGACCTGTTACTTGAGTAGGAGCAATCACCTGACTGGCACTAGATGTGGAAGCTTCGGGAGCTACCTCTACAGGCCCAGGGGGTGAGGTCTTTTCAATCACAACTGTGTGAAGAAGGGAGAGATACAAAAAATTAAACCTTGTTATGTACACTGACATCCTGGGGCAAAATGGAAGTCTAACTTACTCTAAATAAAACAGTAGCTTTGTTCAAGAACTGATAACAATCTTGAAAGCTCATGGTGTTAATTCACACTTCTGGTTTGACTGTTTAGTTAAAAAAAACTGAGAAAAATTCAGAATTCAAAAAAATGACCATTTGATAAATAAAAAGTTTCAATATTTGCACAGTGTATACTAGTCCTGATCACTGAAGATAATGAAAGGCTGATATTTCCTATTACACTACATATATTACTCTTCTTAGACGAACATGGTTCTAGTGTAGGAACGTTCTAGATTGTACATTTCATTGTAGGCATTTCACAATGAAATTCAATGATACATTAAACACAATCAAAGACATAGGCATAAAAATTCCAATGATTTTTTTTTTCAGAATACCCTTATCAACAACACATATCAGCACAGATTACCTGGAAACTGTGGATGTAGATGAATTGTTGAAATGCCTGGGGAGAGCTGGGGTTGCCCAGGTTCAAGTCTGGTTTTCTCTTGATCCAGTGAAGGTATTTCCTGGTGGTTGTTTTTCATAGAGAGGTAGAGACAGAGACATAAAGTGGGAATTACTTTTATTTTTCTCATGTCGTGTTATTTTTAGTTAACTAAATGTATTCTCAGAAAGGCAAAAATATCATAGGATCAGATACACACCTATGTATGTGACTTTAAAAAGTAGTGCTGTTACAATGTCAAATTCTTATTTCAGCAGCAATGTTAGCTACACACATGCTCTCATCCATTTCCTTGGACTTCAGAGTCAAGCCTTGAAAGCAATGCCCTTGGCCCAGAGTTCCACATTTGATCTCCAACTGGGCAACCCTAACCCTAATTGGGAACTGAACATCTATGCCAGTCACAGGGGGCTCTGCGCCACATCCACATTTTACAGATTAAATGAATGATGGATGTAGTAACTGAGCCATAAAGAACATCCACTAAGTTTAAGTCCATTGAGCCAGGCAGTCGCTGTGGCCTTCTTTAGCCCACAGCTAATAAGGTAACATCCGCCTGTTCTCTCTCAGCAGTGGTAGGTTGTCATAGCAATAGCAGCTGCAGTCTTGAAGGACTTGAGGCTTCCTAACTCAAGCAAAAAAAGAAATAAAAAAATCCAACCATCATCATGGCTCAGCTTTCAGCGATAGCTCTGTAGGGGCTCATGCCAATGGGACAGTTAGTCTAGTTAAAAGGGTCTGCCCCTTTACTCATACCAGTGTGGGGCCAGAGAACTCACAACACCTCATTAAGTGCATTCATCAAGTTACTTCCTCACTGTTACCCAACATCTTTCCTCTCTGGCTTAACTTGCAGAAAACCCACTTCCTGACCTCAGTTTCACTCTTGACCTATCTCCTGGCTTTAGTTACTACCTTTTATGCTTCCATAGTAGATATCCTCACAGACGATTTCATCGAAACCCAATTTTATAAGTATGAATTCCTACAGAGTAACTTTGGACATGCTACAAATTCCACAGACTCCCATGCCTGACCCCTCCCCGACAAAATCCACCAGCCTCCGATGCTAACTTCATCTTTCGGTCATTGCCAATCATTCATCCATCCCATCCAGATTTAGTCACATTTTAGGGCCTCCTCTTTCGTTCCGCACCCCCAAACCTGTCCATGTGCAGTATCCTTTGTGGTGATCCACCTTTTCTAATCCATGGTCCTCAGTGCCGCAGCCTGGATTTGTTTCTCATGCTCAGCTAATTGTAGCATCTAACTGGCCTCTCCAGCTAACAGTCTCTCTACCACAGTTAATCCACAACACATCCATTCGGGAAACACTGACCACTCATTACGTTTCCCCACATGCCCTTTTCTCTCTCTGAAGGCAGACTGACTTTCTGTTACTTGTGAGAGACGGCCTCCCTCAGTCTCTGTGACTTCTCCCCCATAGCCCACGGCAGATAGCAACGAAGAGCAGCCAGCATTAACTTGCTTTATAGGCAGGATCTCCCCATCCACCTGAAGTGTGGCCCTCCTAATCAATACCACTTCTCCATTTCACAGGCAGGGACTCAGTTCAGCAGGCACTTCCTCACTGATTACAAGTGTAGTTCAGTACTTCCAGCCCATCAAAACGGGACCATGTTCCCTTTCTAACCTGATTTTTTGCTGCTGTCAATGAAACCTTCACTCGTAAATGTCTCACCCTTGGACTAACCTCCTTTCCTCACGTCTGTCTTTAAGATCACGAGGCCTTTGTAAACTATCAATCCTAAACAGACCCTGATTTCATTCCCCTTCCCAACTATCCCCTTTTAAATGAAAATGTACGGTCTTAACTGTACATGGAAAATGGTCAAATGAAGTTAAGAGTATATAAGAAAAACGTTCGTGATCTCTTTCTGATTCAATTCCCCATTCCTTCTCTCTCTCTCTCTCTCTCTCTCTCTCTCTCTCTCTCTCTCTCTCTCTCTGTGTGTGTGTGTGTGTGTGTATGCATGCTTCCGTACCCATGCACTCACACATGCATGCGCACACGCACTTGTGCCTACAACGTATCTTCACCTAGGTGTGCGCGCGTGTAGGGGCCAGAGTTTGACATCAGGTCTCTTCCTTGCTCGCCCTCTGCCTTATCCTGGAGACAGTATCTTTTCTTTCCCTATTCTCAATTCCATTGCACTAAACTACGCCACAATAAGAGAAGAACAAAGCTGAGTTATGAAGGGTTTGTTTAGGCAGCTGACTGGCATACTTACAAGCTCACTGAGTTTTTTCCCCCCTTGGATCAGACAGAGCTAGACTCAAAAATCAACAAAATTGTAAGCTACCGTACATCACCCATCATTCAAGATGCTAACTGAGCCACAGTCGTGCTAGTCAAGTCTGGTCCATTGTAGTTCTTTCAGGCTCAATATACCATGATATAGCTCAATATAGCTGTTATCATCCCACAGCCATCATTTCCTTATTCTGGATTCTTTTAACACTCATATGGTAACATATGCTGCATGTAACAATTGAAACACTATTTAAAACAGTTTATTTCTACATCCTTTCCCCATAGGAGTTTTAATGCCTAATATATTCTTGGCAACTGGATGAATGATATAAAAATGAAAAACACTTAATAATTACATAATTCTCATATTATCAAATAAAGAATCAAGGCAGAAAAAGGGGCAGAGAAGATGCAATATTTCATGAACAGGACATCAATTCAGCAAAAAAAAAAAAAAAAAAGTTCATATTTCCTGCTATTGAGTCTTACTGTTTCTACCCCCATCTCCTCCTAAACCCCAAACTGATCAAAGTTTCTCTAAAACTTCTAAGAAACAACATTTAGGTATTTTATTGTGGCTTTCAATGGTAAGCGCTGTTTTTAATCAAATTTGATCTAATTTGATCCAAATGCTTGTGCTAAATTTTAGGTAGATTAATTAGTGTCGCACTTAATTTTATACACATACTGAGAATACATAATTGGGCGAACACAAAAGAGCCTTTCTTCCCACAGTTAGTCCAGGCAACTTGTCGACCCTATGAACTCTGCTCATCATTTTCTTCTCTCCAGAATTCAGGCAAGAGATGGTGTTCCCCACACAACCCCAGTAACCTATTAGCCATCACTTTCTGAGCACTGAGAATGGCAACAGCCATTTAGGAAATCCTGTCATACGATTTCTTGTATTAATGAATTGTGTTTCCTTACAGAAAATGATCTATAATATGAACATCCTAAAATTTTTTAAAAATCATATACATAACCTTAAAAAGTGTCTTGAAGTAAAAAAGAGAGAAGACTTAAAAAACAGTGAATGAATTACCTTCTCAGGAGACGCTGTTACCACTAAAACCAGAAAAGAGAGATGGGAATTAACAAGCACAATCCACTCATCATATTTCAATTCTCGAAAGGCATTAGAAAGCCATTATCTCCCCCAAACAATCACGAAGCAAATTAAGTCAAATGTGGAATTCCTGTCATCTGCCAATTGCGAGAATTTTACACATGAGTGCAAAGAACTTTCTGTGCTGTTTCACTGTCCTACTATCAAAGTTCAGAGACCAAAGGTTCAAAGTCTTTCATTCAAAATTAAGGAAATTAACCTCAATTTTAAAGAAAACACTTTCTGAAACATTGCTTGATGCTTAGTTTTTAGTTTGGGGAACTTCCCGTGTCTTAGAAAACAAACGCCTCTAGTATTCACAAATCCATCCGATGTCAGTGTCAAAAAAGAATATTTTTCCACTGAGACATGAGAATGGGTACTTCGTTTTTCATATACACCAGTTTCTCATGAAGCCTTCTGATTATTTTCATGCAGACATGCTAACTAAATCAAACAAAAGCCAAACCCCATAAGCCAAGAGGAGACAATTATAAATTCGCATCAATATAATTAGCAACTCCAGTATTACACAGTCACTCGTGTTGGTGTGGTGGGGTGATGTCTTTGTGTTTTGAAATGTTCGTTTCATTAAGCAATTCTTAGCACTGGTCCTCAACTTTGCTTATTACTTGGAATTTTCTGAGTCAGTATGTCTCCTTAACCATTAGCAAAAAGCAAAAAAGGTTGGATGCATTAATTCCAAGAAGCAATGAGGTTCCCAGAGAAATTAAAGCCCCTGCTCTTTCAATGGGAGGAAGCTAACCTACTTATGACCCTATGAAGCCCATTGCTAGAAAATTCTAAAGTCAGAGCCACATTTATGCCCATCTCCTTCTTCTACACAAAGGATGAACACCCTAGGTCAGGGGTTCTCAACCTTCCCAATGCTGCGACCCTTTAATACAATTCTTGTGTTGAGGTGACCCCCGCCCCCGACCACAAAATTATTTTTGTCGCCACTTCATAACTGTCATTTTGCTACTGTTATGAATCGTAATGTAAATATCTGATATGCAGGATGGTCTTCGGTGAAAGGTCTAACTGTGAAAGGGCAGCTTGACCCCCAGAGGGGTCCTGACCCACAGGTTGAGAACCACCGACCTAGCTAGACAGAGACAACACTAGGTGAGGTCTTACCTGCTCTGCCTATCCAAGGAAGAAATAGAGGACAGAGAGTAAAAGAGCAGAAAGAGCTAGGCCAGAAGGCACCAAGCTCAGAGCCCAGAAAAACCCCTACCACCAGGGAAGAAGGTTATGCCAAGCTCCCCACAGGATCCACAAGTGGGCACCCCAAATCCTTACCTAAGTATCAATGGCAAAAACCAACAAGAAGCTTTTTTATCTTTTTTTTTTTTTTTTTTTTTAGAGGAAATACATACATGACTTACAGACCTAAAACTGTTTTCCAGGAACGAGGCTTTTCTGTGGTAATCAAAATAGTCAGAATACTAGAAATACTGCTTTATCCACCAAAGAGAGAAGAAAATCTCTGTCAAAACTAGAGCCCTTTAGACTCTGTGCCCTTAGCCATGAGTCCCATTATACACTTTTTATGACACATAGCAAGTCATGTCTGTTTTGGATTTCTCAGAAAGTAAATGAAAGGACCTCACATTGACAAAACTAAACATCTTACGACACCCAGCTTCCTCATCTATTCAAGAATTACACATTAGAAAATGTCAGCAACATTAAGGTTGAGAGCCATGCTCCAGAAGGGTCAAAATAGACACAGAAGTACAGATACAGAGATGGGCAGCTAGAACCCACATCCAGCATGTAAGCTCACCTTCGGGCTCCGCCACTCCCGGCCCGTGTTCCCGCGAGGAGGTCAGGGCCTCCACTGGCTCTTCCTTGGCTGGGAGAGGTGGAGGATGAGTACTTTTAGCAACAGGTTGAGTGTTCTTTGGCTTGACAAACACAGCTTCTTTACCTATATGCTGATGGACTGGCCTGCGTCTATGAACGCCAGAAACCGTATAACCCATTCCACCAGGACAGATTTCCTTAAAAGCAGCTAGATTTGGGATGGGAAAATATTCCTTTTAAAAATCTAACAGTGCAAACTTATACAGAGGAAAATATCATGATGAATATCTTTTAATAAGTCATCGCTAATATAGATACATTTCAAAACTTCAGAAACAGATGCAAAACGTAAGCAAATGGTTTAAATTCCTGATAAACTTGTGTATTTACTGGGAGGAAAAAAAATGCTACTTTTACTTAAACATTTATTCACCTATTAATTCTTTATCCTACCCAATTAGGATATAAATGCATGTGTGTATACATATAAATTACATAGGATATATATTTAGCACTAATTTTATATATTGTATTTATGTACTAGTAGACAATATGCCACTATGTAGACGAAATTATATATGTAAACTCTATTACAGGAAAAGATATGTAATATACTAGCAGTCATTTTAAGTACAGGTGACAAGTGTCTCATATGTGACTATGGAATATCAACAACAGTCAGGTTCTCTCCTGTCCCCCTGCTTTTGTGATTTCATTGGTTATTAACGAAGAGCTCAATGGACATCTAAGTTAAATGACAAGCACTATATCTAGGAAACTGGGGGTGCTGAAACCCTTCTGAATTGTTTCCAGTTGACAAACCCAAGGACTCGGCCAGAATGGAGTGCTACCACTGGAATGGGGGTACTGGTGAAGAAGGAGCAAAGAGGGGTCCTTCAGGTAGTGAGAAGAAATCCACGAAGTGGAGAGGCTACAGACAGTAGCCACCGCAGGAAAGAAATGCCAGCGTAAGCTGTTGCTCTCTATATGAGCAGGACAGGGATGACAATTAGCAAAAGCCTGGTCAGTTTCACGACCCAGAGGACAACGGGACATTCTGTACCATGTAACTATTGCACTCGCCAGGAAAAAGGAATCTTTACAATGTCCTCTTTTTTTTCCCCCCGCCTCCAAGTGGACTGGGTATGGTGCATGGTTTGCAAACCTCCAACCTCCAGCAGCAATCTCCAAGAGTGGGCGGAGGGAAAAAAAGACAATGGTGGTTGATGGTGGTGTATGGCAGAGGCAAACTCCACATACAGCCTGGGCTGTGGGTGTTGGAAGCAAATGACCCAAGGCAAACAAGGGGGCTTACGGTCCAGTCTTTATTTCCACTGTTAAAAACTGGAAGTAAAATTAGTCATTTCTCACTTTCACCGAACAAGAAATTGTATTGAATATACAGGGCCCAAAATGATTCCTTAAGGAAGAGGACACTTTACAGTATTCCTTTAAAGCATGCTGAAATATTGGATTTTCTAGGGAACCTGCTAGGACAGAGAATTCTTAAAAAAAAGGAATAGTTCCAGAACAAAGCATGGTTTCCTACCTAAGCACATATTTAATTAAACCATCAAAGGAGCAAAACTTAGAATGAAAACTGTATCATCGATATCATTTTTGAATGTAGTTACTGTATTTTGGGAAGTAGCCCTGATGTACAATCCCCATCTGGGTTATACTTCGTGTAAGGATTAAAACGCTGTCAAGATTGAACTTCAAGAGAAATGGGTTTATGAACAGGAAAGCTTTTTTAGCAATAAGTGTGTTAGACTGCACGGCAGGGCTGTAGAGCCTATGGGAGGAGTCTAAAAACCATCCACTCTATTAATTCACCAACAGCAACAACATCACTCTTGCCTTAATTGTTCCTTTGGATCCTAACCACTACGAAAGGTGAACTACCATACTGAAGTTTACATCTACATTCTGTCTACTGCTGTGTAATTTGCTGCTTTCAGACGTGACATGGCCCTAGAGATACAATGCCCTCCCCTACCTGGGAAGTGTCTCAAGAGTAAGCAACTAGCGTCGTGTTTCAAAGCTATACCAAGCCAGTAAAAAAGAGACCACGCCTTCCTTGCCCATAAGATGCCCAGCGCTTGCAGATCATGGCTCTTTCTCTTCCCTTGAACTCCTTTTGACTCTGCTTGAGAGTTTATTGATTTTAAAAGTAAGGCACCTAGAGAAATTTACCCTCTCAGAGCCCTGGGTAATTATGAACCCAACTGAGGAGTAAAGACTTAACTTATTGACACTTGACCCCCTTCAAAGTTCACAGTGGCTTTGGCAAGATCCCCTTTAGAGTTATCTTCATAGCGTAAATACAAAACTGAATACAATTCTTTGTATTTCTTTGTATTTCATTAGCCAAGTAAATAAGTCAATGTCCACAAGGCCGTTATTGTGAAACGATGGGCGGTGGACCATTAGGAACGCACATGGCCCTGTACAGCTTTCTGGTTTTTATACTTAAATATCAGTCTTTGAGTTCTGGAAGCTGAGAATAAAATGCAAGGGTTTATCTTCTTGGCTTAACATTCAAAAGGAAGTCTACTGTTGCCCAGAAATAATGGGGAATTCCTTTGTGCATTTTTTTTTTCTGATTGGAGCTTCTGCAGCTAGGTTTTCTTCAGTAATGATACAAACACATTATACCATTAAAAACAAAACTGGGAAACCAAAAATGACCCAAGCTGCTGAAGTCATTTTTTTCCCGTGGCTGGGAACATTTATGTGTGTGTGTCGCTGGCCATGGCTTACCTGTACCTGGGAGCGGACATTTCTCACAGTGTGGTCCCCAGGCCTTGCCCACACTACAGCAGCAGATCTGCTTGGTGAGATGAACAGAGAGAGGGTGCATACACTGCCTTCCGGGGCTGACAAGGCGGTAACAGGGCCCCTTCTCTTCTGACATCACAGGGGGATCGGCTGAAGAAAGAGACAAAGCCTAATGTCATTGAAGAAACGAGTCATCCCGACTTGTAGTTAAAATAAGATGGCCCTTAGAGCACAGTGAGAGACCATGCTTTAAGATAAACCCATCTAGGATAGGGCAATCATTCTTTTTGGCTAAGAGTCCATTCATTAAATCATTCTGGGAATCAGAGCACCAAATGCTATAACTAGTTATTCCTGTACCTGTCTGGATTCTATTTGTAACAAATATTAATATAGGAATGTGTGTATAAGTTAAGCATTTCCACAAATGCCGGCCTGTCCAACAAACCTAGTCATTTACGATTAATCACAACCATGACCCATGACCCTAGACTGCCCGCAGAGATGGTTCTAGGACAATTGGTGAATGTCTAGGCAACATGAAAAACAGGAGTGTGGTTAGTACCATAGACCAGCAGCTGCCCTGTTCAGATGGAGAGCTGGTGGGAGCTCAGAAATAATCCTCACCTAAGGCCAAAGAATATTAATGGCAGGCGGGGAGTAGCTGCTGACCTGCCGAGACACACAAAGTCCCAGTGTAGCAGAGCAGACAAGGTCTCAAGACCTCATTCTGTGCTGCAAAGACAACCAGGCTATGACCATCCAACTCCATCCTTCCCATTCTGATCTTCTACTATACATTAGCAGTGGATGGTTATCACTCAAATGCCTGGCGCACAAGGCAAACTTGAGAGCATGTGTATTTCCATATCTCTTCGCTCTCATGGTATCATCCCGATCTGCCTTCCCTCTAACCCCTGGTTCAACTCATGATTCAACCCAAATTCCTGCCCTTCTCTCTTCGACGCACATTTCCACCTTTCCTACCAGACTGACTTCCCAGGTTAGATGCTCTAAAAAGAATCTGAATAATTAAGCTGTGCAGCAGAGGAAGACGTAAGGGACATGACTGGCTCCAAAGTGTGGATGACCACTTGCCTGGTCCCCTAACTTTTAAGAAACTTGTTGTGATGGTTTAAATGGGAAATGTACCCTATAGTGTATGGCATTTGAACCCTAGGTCCCCAGTGGGCAGTGCTGTTTGGGGAGGTTTAGGGGGTACGGCTTTACTGGAGAAAGTATGTCACTGGGGGCAGGCTTTGAGATAAAACAAACCGACATTACAAGTGACCTGAGGGTTGGAGGATAGGGTTAGATGAAAAACTAGAACACTCCTGAAGATTCCAAACCCACACATGTGCTGAGGGCATGGATCAGGGATAAAGCACTTGCCTAGCTTGCACAGGGCCGTGAGTTCAATCCCTCCGTATGGCAGAAATATAACAAAACAAGCAAAATCACCTTCACAAAATATGCCTAATAAAGGCTGCTCTTGCTGCGGTTTCTAAAAGAAGTGGGTAGACAGAAAAGTCTGCAACTCTCCCACTCTCTCTCACACACTTTCTGGCTTCCGTGCAAATAAGCTAGGGAAGGTCAAAGGTCACAGACTAAAAGTAAAAGAAAGCTTAGCAGCAGGGTACTAGACTCCCAAAGGAGAGTAAACCCTTGGAATGATTGATGTTGCTCACATAATACACATGGGCACTTATGAGTGTGCGTGCACACATGTATATATACTCATGAGAACCCACACAGAATTCTCATGTAGCTCACAGAGGATTTTGCTTCCTCAAATGACTGAGTCTTACTTATAATCCATATTCACACAGAAGCAATGTCAAGACCAGAGCCTATTTTATACACAATGGGGCTTAACTATAAAATCAATCACATTAGTGCTGCTTCTAGGTCTGAGGGCCACGGGCAATTCAGAGCAGACCAGTTTCTTCCAATTCCCAGCATTTGTCCTGTGACGATCAATATCAATTGTTGTATTCTGAATGGGAAATGCCACCCACAGTGTGTCTGAATGCCTGGTGCCCAGCTGGTGATATGGTTTCAGAAGGCTATGAAACCTTTACAAGGTGGAGCCTTGGGAGCTCTCCAAAATTACATAATGGTCGCTTGTCAGTTCAGACCATTTCCTTCTTCCTGACTCAGCCTAGGGAGTTCTGGGACTTATCGGCCATGTGACTCTCTGCAAGAACCTTACTGTAGTCCTTTTCTGCCTCAGTTTCTTCACTTCTAAACCAGGAAGAACAAGCATACATCTCAGGGAGATCTCATAAACACTACATGTGACAATCTATGCACAGAACCTACAGTAAGGTCAGGCACTTATTAAGTACACAATGAAGATTATCGCCACCACATTTTCTCAGAGCAAAGGAGTAGCAGAGACCTGTCTATCCCCCAGGCCATGGTGTTTATCTGGGAGCAAAGGAGTAGCAGAGACCTGTCTATCCCCCAGGCCATGGTGTCATGGCCTATAAGGAAAGATAGGGTCCCTGAGCTGAGGTAGCCATAGAAGAGGTAGAAAAAATAGGAAGCACAAGATAGATGATGAAGACGGAATGACTTCCTTGAAAGCCAAATGAGACGAAAGACTTCAAGCTGACAGACTCCACTTGGTGGCCTGAGCCAACAGTGTGTATGTGGGCAACAAACAATCAAACAAACAAACAAACAAAAAAAAACCACTCAGTTGGCCAGGAAGCCTGATTTAGAGGGACATTAGGAGAGTTAGAAGAAACTCTATTTCACTTTCTAAAACACTAAAAGTAAAATCTAAGGCGGTGGTTCTCGACCTTCCTAATGTTTCAATCCTTTAATACAGTTCCTCATGTTTTGTGACACCCCCCCCCCACCTAAACCATACAATTACTTTCATTGTTTCTTCATAACTGTAATTTTACCACTGTTATGAATTGTAATGTAGATATCTGTGTTTTCTGATGGTCTAAGGAGACCCCTCTGAAAGGATCATTTGACTCCCAAAGAGGTCATGACCCAAGGGTTGAGAACCACTGATCTACAACTATGCAGTTCAATACATCAAGTAAGAGGCAAATATTACTAAATAAAACTTATATAAAATTAAAAGTTCAGTTCCTCTGTTTGGACTGACTAATGTCTTCTTTAGACAGCAGGGATGCAAATATTTCTACTGCCTCTGATTGTTCTACCAAATGGCTATTCAGCTTAATGCTCAGCATACTTTTCCTGAAATGGGCCAGATAACAAATGTTTTAGGTGTTGTAAGCCCCACAGTCCCTGTTCCAACATCCTAACTCCACCATGATTACTACAAGGGCAACCTTAGACAACATGTAAATGGAGATGGCTATGTACCAATAAAACTTTATTTACAAAACCAGACAGTGGGCAGATTCGATCCATGGACTGCAGTTTGTCAACTGCTGACTCAGAACCCCTAAATCTGGATGCTCCAAATCCTAGCATTAAATCTCAACTGTTGATTATTAGCTATGTGATCTGAAGAAGTTTCTAAAACTCTCTTAGCTCTAATTTCTAGTGTGTGAGACACAAACAATATTAAGACATTTGATAAAGAGGGTGGAGAAACTAACTAGAAATCATATATATATATATATATATATATATATATATATATATATATATATATATATATATGACTGGCTTTTTAGAAAGAAGCTCCTCTTCTTTGTCTCATGACCTCTGGGGCAATGGCAGAAGTTCCTGAGCACATCTCCTTCTTGGCTTCCTGTTTCTCTCAGTTAACTCCAAGTTCAAGGATGGAGAATACATAAAACCTCAAAAGCCCCAAGGCAGATTTCTTTCATCTGGGGCCCTTTCCTGAGCTTCAGCAGCAGTCAGTATGGGATGCTTAAATGCCCACAGAAAAACAAGTGCAGCTTCAGAAGGCAGAAAGTCTTCCTTGATGTATTTTACCTTTCTTCAAATTATTGTGATAAGCCCACACTTTCCACTTTTCCCCATAAGACAGGCAGGGGCAGGCTTGGAGTATACTGTTCCAGCACCCTCAGCCACAAGCACAGGTCAAAAGAGGCAGCAAACATCAGCATTCTCCTCCTCTCTTCTTTTTGACTCCATGAAGTCAAGGACAGAGAGTGGGCAAGGCAAGAAAAGCAAACGGCTGCACCCTTTGGCTGGAGTCAAGGAATGCAGAGGGGGTTCACCTTGCTGCACTCAGGAACACAGAGAGCCTCCCAAAGCTCCTCAGGCTTTGCCAAGTGCACTTCCTGAAGTTCACAAAGTCAGCCACGCATTCATGGCCTGGATGTATCCTAATTTCATGCTGCTGAAGCAAATGTTGTCGGTCTCTACCACATGCTTGTACACTCAAGCCTTGGCTGGCATGTGCGTGCGTGCGTGCACGTGTGTGTGTGTGTGTGTGTGTGTGTGTGTGTGTGTGTGTGTGTGTGTAAGCACTTGCTCATTTCCTAATCCCCTTTGCTACTCTCCCATGACTATGAGGCTACACTCTCTGTCCCCACTTATTGAGAACATCACAGTTCTCCTCGGATTCTTTCCAACTGCCTTCAGACTCTTCAGCAGTTTCTTCATCAACAAACCGGGACAAATAGGTACAAATCACAAACCCTGAAGGAACTGGACACACATCCGTGATACCACATGTGGTAAATTCAGAGAAAGAAAAGAAATACATCTGTGGACTCCAATGCTGGAAAAGGGCTCAATTTTAACTCTGAGTTTTAAACTGGAACACTTAACTAGCAACAAATAAATATCCTCTTAATACTTATCATTTCAGCTGTTGCAGCTGAACCGTAAAATTGAATTATTTATTTTTCAAATAAGAATGGATGGTTGTTTAATAAGTTCAGAATTATTTGGGCAATGACAAGGAAAATAAATTCTAAGGAACTGTTCAAGTGTTTCAAAATTCACATTGGCAGGTCTCGACGATTTCATTAAAGCCTGGACGTCTGCCCTGATGTCATGCTAGACATCAGATCTTGTCACACTTTCACAAGTCTGTGGCCAGTTCTCCAAGTTTACCTAATCTGCAACCTTCCATGTGAGAATTCTAACCAAACTATGTCAAGTAAAAAGTCACTGACAACGAATTCTGCATCAAAGCTCTTTACGATAATTGTTGCTTACATTAGAAACCTGTTTAGAGGTTTATGTACTTCAAAGTAGCTGAGAGACACTTGTAAATGACCTGGACATTATCAACAGTTTGGCTTGCGCCCTAACATTCTAAATCCTTACATCATGTTTTCAAACATGACTTGTATGAAAACTTTACAGTCTAATTTAGCCACCTCCAAAAAGCCCTCTGGTTAGGTGCCTGTCTGCTTCAGATCAGAGCCTCCCACAAAAAGAACACAGAAAAGAGAAAGAAAGAAAAAAGACTTACGTGCACAATTTCCTAATCTGCATTTGTCAGTTTGTAAAGGAAAACAGGAGTCATTAGTAACAACGCTTCAAAAGGCTTACATCCACCAAACAGGACTTCCTTTCGTCATTTCTATATCACAGCTTAGACAGAGTTAAGCTGCGCTAAAGCTGAAGGACCATGTCATTGGGAAGAAGAGTGTTTTCACTTGATCAAATGTGAGGCCAGAAAAGCAGGCTGCAGCTTAATAAACACCAAGTCCACATTAGAAGAAATTCAAAGGACCTAGCTGGACGGAAACATGCAGAATCACTCTTCAAGTTACCTTTGAACCATTGTACACAGTCTTTGTTAAATGTGCATTGTCTATCTACTTTCCTAATAAAAGGGTTACAATGAAATATGGCTATCTTTGAAAATTCTGCAGTTGGAGGCCTGGAGAGATGGCTCAGTGGTTAAGAGCTCTGGTTACACTTCCAGAGGACTGAGATTCTATTCCTAGCATCCACATGTTGGCGCATAACTGTCTATAACTCCTGTTCCAGGAGATCCGGTATCGTCTCCTGGCTTCTGTGGGCACCAGGCATAGAGATGGCACACAGACATATGTGGACACAAAACATCCATATACGTTAGAATACAAAATAATATTTTAAATCTGCATTTAAGGCCAGGGAGAGAGCTTAGTTGGTAAACTGCTCACCCTGCAAGCATGAGATACTGAGTCTGATCCCAAGAATCCATGAAAAATCCAGGGGTGTGGCTCCTGCTTATAACCCCAGTGTTGAAGAGGTACTTCAGCACAGAGAGATGGGGATCCCTGGGAGTCACTGGCCAGACAACCTAGCCTAATTGATAAGCTCCAGGCCAATGAGAGTCCCTGCCCCCAAAGGGTGAGGTAAATGGTGCCTGAGGTATGCTCTTTTCTACAGACAGACACACATATACACACCACACACATGCACACACACACAGGCTATACTTTGGAGGCCTTTTTACCTCAGGTGCATCCAATCCAATTGGCATACAGATTGCATAATCTATGTTGATTATATAAATACCCTAGTGAATATAGTGGATTCATTCTCATGAAGGGGGGCCTCTTGGGTTAAATCGTATTTCAATGTTAGAATATGTGACTTCATGGGAGACTTTTACCTTTACTATATAGGAAAGAAAACCCCAGGGACATTCCCCCCAAAACCACTAGCGTCCCTTTGGGGGACCTTTTGTAGATTCAGAGGACATTAGAACAGGGCCAGAAAATCTGAAATGCATGGGCTTCAGAATGATTTTTCCAGGCTTTTCCAATTGAGAAAGTACAGTGAAACCTCATAAAAACAGACTCTGGTGACTCAGGATTTGCAATCATTAAAGGCAGGAGCTGAGACCAAGTCTGAGCTAGCCTAAAGAAGGCTTAAATATTCATGAAGAGGAAAAAAAATCCGTTTTTTATCTCCCAGAACCACAAAGGACTGATGTACCTATTTCAATAAAACTGTTTTCTCCCCACCCTCCTTTTTTTGTTGTTTTTTGTTTGTTTGTTTGTTTGTTTGTTTTTCAAGACAGGGTTTCTGGGTGTAGCCCTGGATGCCTGGAACTTGCTCTGTAGACCAGGCTGGCCTCACCTGCCTGTCTCCTTAGTGCTGGGATCAAAGGCATGCGCCACCACTGCCTGGCTAACTTTTCATTTTTATCCAAATCTATTCCCTCTTTATGATTATGCTCTATTCTGTGTTTTTGCTGTGAAGGACTTTTGAATGCAGTTAAAATGCATCTTGGAGACGGTCCCGTGATATGGATTTAGTTTACCATATTGGCTTGGTCTCCCTGCTCTTGCTCTTATTATTTATGACATTTTCTTCCATATTTTCAGCATCCACTTGAATATTTTCTTCTTTTGGATAACCCCCGCCCCCCCCCCCAGACACATGATCAAAATATAAAAAGCCAAACTGATGATTACTTACGAACACAGCTTGAAAAGGTAGGGTCGGGCCCAAATCCCATTTTGCAGGAACATCGGTAGCTGCCCATGGTATTCAAACACTCACCATTAGGGCATACACCTTGTAGCTGACATTCATTAATATCTGCAAGAAAACAAAAACTGTTCAGAAGGAGTGGCCAGCCAAGCCCTGGTACACAGATTCCAGCTGTTCTCATGTTCCCTTTCTGCTTCGCTGCGATAATCTTGGTTAAAGTAAACAAAGGGAGAACACAGTAGGGACAGAGGAACTAAAATTAAAATGCCTGTGTCTTCATTAAACATTTGCAGTTGTATCACTAGTTCTGATGCACATACGAGTCTTAAGTGCCGGGAATGCACCAGCAAACAAAACTAACCAACCAGCAGGGCCATCTTCACAGAGCTTTTATATTAGTGTATGCTGAGCATTGTGGAGCACAAGGTGAGGCAACAATCCTTATTCTGGAGACACTGACAGCCCAGCTGTGCATAGAATATGTGAACCGCTAAAGTAGTCAAGAATAGTATGGTACCCAAACTAGAACTACTAGAAACTGACATTCAGTTTGGAAACTGCCTATACAGACAGTCAAGAGACCCTGAAAAAGGTTAGAGGCAGTGTTGGGGATGTGTGAGACTTCATCAGGGTAGAAGTTGTGTGTGTGTGTGTGCGGGGGCACTGGGATGGAAGGAATATTTACATGGGTAGAGACTGAAGAATGAGCATAGAGATGGGCCAAGGGAAGGGACTCGGGAAATGGTGAGTCAAGCCACTGAATGGAAATAAGATTTATCAATAAGATAAATAGGATTTATCAATAAGATAGATAGCTGCACACAGAGCTGGTACATGCCCGGCTGGACTTGGATTCAATCTTACTGAGAACAGAAAGCTATATTGAAACATTTTGAGTAGGAAAGCTCTGTTATCAACAGTAGACACCAGGGTAGTTCACCTGGCCAGCCTATAGCTTGGTGAGCAGAGGACACAGGACAAGTCAACTGAAAGATGACGAGCCACAGTGATGAGTCAATGATGAGCCACGTGGGCAACAGTCAGCATAACCAGGAAGATGAGGAAGGTACAATTCATTTTTTAAAAGAACAACTGACAAAGTAAAACACTTGACCTGGTCACCCAAGGCTAGACAGAAAATAGATAAAAGGACTCGAAGATGTCTGGAGAGCTTTAATATGAGAAAAGAGGAAAGGCTTGTGAAAGGAGAATGCTTGAAGATGAAGAATTCAGTTTCGCAGTTAAAGGTCATATTGTGACACCCAAGCAGAAATATCCAGCAGTAGAAGATTCTGGAACAAAGTGAAAGAGATATAGTATGCCTGGAAACATAGAGACTGCCCCACGGTCCAGTCCCAGAGAAAATCAAAATGAGCTGAGAGATAATACACAAATGTGGTGAGTAAAAACTAAATCAAAAGCTTATATAGTCCCTTGTAAATGTAATGAAAAATGAAAGAGAATGAATAAGTTAAAAATGAAAAGCCAGTAGCCATTTTTATTTGATCCAGTGTGGGCTATGAAGCTTAACAGTTAACAGATGTTGGCTGTTAGAGCTTCTACGTCAAGTAATATTTACGTCTTTCCATCAGGAATTCTTTGGCAATCTTTTTTTATGCAGGGTCTTAAAATATTAATTTCCTAAATTAAGATTGGATGCAATGTTAGAAAAATATTACAGAATCGTCATATAAAAGTGAAATACTTCCCTTGATTAAATCATTATTTAAGAAAATATTATTTAAACATGGATGCTAAATGTTCTAAAAATTCATACTTATCTATGTTATACATATTTCATCTAAGACACACACTTTTTAAATTTTTATTTTTTAATCCTTTTCTGTGTATATTCATTGTATGAGGTATTAGGTTCTGTGAGGACACTTTCATATAAGTATATGTTGTATGATGAACAGTTTTTTAGTTAGGGACAAACTGGAACTTGGTACATGACATACAAATGAGAAATTAGTACAGACATGTTATATAAGCTCTACAGACTGCCAACTGGAATGGCAGGAGACAGGGGCCGCTAGATTACACCCAGAAGAACACCAGGCCCAGCACCTGGTGGTCTTCTTCTTTATCAGGCTGTGTACTGTGCTGTAACAATCATTTATGTGTGGCATGTCATTGAAAATATTCCCCATAACTCATTCTTCTTAAGAAAATCACCATGAAGGACCAGGAAGAGAGCCAAGTCCAGCTGGAGCTTACACAGTACAAGCAAAGACCTTATCATAGGATCCAAGCAAAGCCTGAGGTTTGGGTAGCCAGCCAGTCGAGATCAGAAACACCAGACCAAAAAAAAAAAAAAAAATTCATTTTTCTATTTCTCCCTCATGTCTCTACTGGGCTATGATTGTTAGCCTTCTATTCAGTGGCATTTCTGCAATACATTCCATGATCACTTCTTGGGAATCAGAACCTTCCTTTGTTACAAGGCGTTTAAAGGGCCTTCATCTAGCCTCACTGTTGCTCTCAGGTCGAGGTTGAAGGTCCTCCATCTTCTGACCCATAAATGCCTCATTTATAACAATTGACATCCATCTTCTGATTCATGAATGCCTCATTTATAACAATTGACATGAACTCCTTTCCAATGCTTCTCCTTTGGACCTTCCATAGCACAGATCACAGCCTTAACCATGATGCCTTGGGACATAGGGACTAAGAGTTCAAACTAAACAAGTAATAATAAGGACCAAGAGACCTATGGGTGGAGATATGAACAGGCAAGTTGAGAGCGGGAGTCACGGAAGAGTCTCCTGATTTCTACTACTCTAGTAATCTTGGGCCACCATATCCCAACAGCCACTGACCCAACTGACATTAGGAACCTTGAAGCATGACCTTTCTGAACACACTCACAGCTGCCAGGAAGACTCCTACCTCCTTCAGCAGCTGATTGGTTCATATCTTAGCATATATTTCTTACAACATCATGACAAGAGATGCATTATATTTATCTTATGTTTCCCCTATTTATTTTACCTGCACTAAAGTATCTCCATCTGAAGTACATAGTTAAATGTACTCAGGTGTGTTGGCCCATGACTAGAATGCCAGCAGCATTTGGAGATAGAGACAGGAGGAGTATATATTCCAAGTCAGCCTATCTCCGAAAGAAATGCATGTGTTTGGAGAGCAGGGAAAGGTGTATGAAAGGGTTTGGAGGGAGGAAAGGGAAGGGAGAAATGCTGTAATTAAAATACAGTCGCAAAAAATAAGTAAACAAAACAAAAGAACAGCATGTGTGCATATACTATTATGTAGTCACCACCAAGGTCATGATTAAGAACATTTGTTCAGAGGCTGGAGAGATGGCTCAGAGGTTAAGAGTGAGTACTGCTCTTGCAGAGGACCCGAGTTCAGTTCCCAGCACTCTTGTTGGCTACTCAACTCTAGCTCCAGGAGACTCAACACCCTGTGGCCTCTATAGACACCTGCACTCACATACATGCCCCACACAGACATGCACATACATACATATAACTGAAAATAAAGAAATAAAATTAAAAAAAACATTTTCATTGCCTTAGGAAGCTGTACCTAGCCCCTTCCCAGGTGAAATCTCTGCCCCCATGGCTGGTTATTATTCTGATAGCTGCCAGTTGCTTATTCTTGTGAAGCATGTTGCTTATTTTATGTAATTTATTTTACTCTTTACTATGAAGGTTTTCAGTATTGTTGCACACAGTAGCTCAGTCTTTTCATGGTGTGTCACATGTTTTTCTGTGAGGAAACCAAACGTAACCATTTTAATACTGCATTTGGTATTTTTTCCCCATTTGAGGCTATTATTATCAATGGTCTGTGAGTATTCATAAACACGTATGTGTACACACATACACACTACAGTATCTACCTATATGTACACCTATAGGACTAGACAGGAAGACCTCAGTACTCATTCTCTTGAGCCTATATTTAAGAGCAGAATTTCCAGGCCACTAGAGAAGGCTTATATTTACTTTAAAAAGCTGTCCAGGAGTTATGCCAACTTCCACTCCCAGTTGACAAGTCCTTGTCAACTTAGTATCAATCTTCTGACTAAATTCAGTCATTTTGGCAGAGGGCAGTGCTGTGACCTTGAGGTTTTAGTCTGCTGTTCTCAGATGAGAATTGACGCCGAATATTTTTTTATATACTTCTTAGCCATTGAGATGTAAAACATCTTCTGCTGAAGTGCAAACACTTACAGGAAGTGTTTATAAGTTTGGAGGATTGCTGCTCTTTGGGTTTTGCTCGATTCTGCTTGAAATGAGGTCTCACTCTGTCATCCCAGGCTGACCTAGAATTCATTGTGTAGCTCAGGCTGGCCTCAAACTCACAGCTATCCTCCTGTTCTACCATCCTAAGTTCTGGGATTTTAGGTGTGAGTCACACGCTCCTATCCATCAGAGGGAGGATGGTCTGTGATCCTCAAAGGGAGATGTGATCCACTCCTGCCTAGAGAGCATCTGGCTTTCACGAGGACTGGGAAACTCAAAGAGGATGGATATCAGGGACACTAGACATTCCAAAAGCAATATCCTTGACAAAGAATTGCTCTGCCCAGACTTACAGAATGCACCGAACATTTCAGACATGCAAAACAAAGCATTATGAAATAAGGGAGGATGAGGCAGAGGTAGGAGCTGGCTATGTAAGACAGTCTGGTTTACTTCACTATGTTTCTATCAACAATGTGCAAATCAAACTTTGGGAAGAATTACATTCATAAATTATCAGCATCCATAGGTAAACTATTACATCAAAAACTATACAGACATGCTCTCTCTCTTTTTTTTTGCCATCCTGTCTTCCATCCCCTGTTATATTCTGAGAGGTGTATAGATGGTCTATTACCTTTGTGTTAAAGGAAAATAAAAAAGTCAAAAGCTTGTCACGTATGACTGCTCATTTAGTGTTTCAGAGATCAATAAGAAACATGAACTATCATTCAAAAGACCTTCTGAGGGAGTCAAGTTCTTTTGACTTTTCTAAATAAAGGGAAAGGAACTGCAGATCCACAGGCAGGTGAAGGACAAAACATAGGTTATACTGAACATATCCCATCCAGATAAAATAAGCTTATGGACCACTCTAAGTGAAGATGGTAGGGGGCCAAAGTTTAACAACCAGATGAAATGTGACTGGCAAATTGTGAATCATAATTCCACCCGGACTTCAATTCCAAAGGCTATTTTCCTTACTTAAGCTTCTCCCAGCACCACACACATTCAAGGAGAAAAATCTTCTAACTCGATTATAAAATATAAGTAACTGACCCTTGCCAAATACAATAGAGATCAGAAACCTCACATTTTATGGGGTCAACCACATTTCTTTAAAGTACTCAGTCTAAGCCAAAAGTACTTTCATACTCGGTTTAAAAAACAAAAGAGGTAAACAATTAGATTTATTCCTTATTCTTCCTCTGCAGGCCACCATGGTCTCTGACAGTCCATGGGGCCCAATTCTCATCAGGAACAGCAAGTGTTATGATACAGTGGTGGGTGGAGCCACACAGACAGCACTCAGTGGAGAGTTTTATTTAGTGGAGAGAAGCAAGAGGGGAGAGGGAAAGAGAGAGACAGGGAGGGGGAGGTACGCGCTACCTCGTGGGGGGAAGGGGGAGAGAGAGAGAGAGAGAGAGAGAGAGAGAGAGAGAGAGAGAGAGAGAGAGAGAACAAAGGGGGAGGAGTCCTTCCTTAAAGGGAACATAGGATGACATTACGACACTGGGCGGGCCAGGTTATTAGCCGCTTATTGGCCAGGATTCCAAGAAGTGGGTCTGAATGCTAACAGCAAGAACACCCCACATAGCACCACTCACTTGGCTCAAGAACCAAAGCTAAAGTAAAGGCTGAAGGAGACACACTCCTACAGCCACCCCTGCACATACTCCTGTCTCCAGCCCCAGTGCTGTGAGGGCAGGCTAGGAGTTCACAGAGGCCAAGGGAAGAGGCTGACAGGGCTGCGTCGAGAAAGCAGAACGCATGAAGCCACATCCAGCTCACAGAAAGATTTACATGTTTCTCCCCTTCCTGAAAACACTTGCAAGTGGTTTTACCTCTACAGCCTACCAGCGCAGCTCTGACTTTCTTGGGAGGATTCAGAATAAAAAAACCATCTAAGTGGTTGAATATTGGCCAAATCACATAACTTAACCTAAAGACGAATGGTCTTCTAAGGGATGGGGATGTTACTCAGGGGCAGAGAGTAACTACTTGGTATAGATGATGCCTTTAGTTTCATACCCAGCCCTGAAGAAAAAAAAATGTTAAATAGTCTATTGTTGAGAGCACAAAGGTCCTTGTGCTCACAGACAGCGCTAGGGAAGGCAGGAATGTTAAACACACAGGGTTGTCTTTTCTTTTTCTTTCTTTCTTTTTTTTTTTTTTTTTTTTTTGGTTTTTCGAGACAGGGTTTCTCTGTATAGCTTTGCGCCCAGGCTGGCCTTGAATTCACAGAGATCTACCTGGCTCTGCCTCCCGAGTGATGGGATTAAAGGTGTGCGCCACCACCGCCTGGCTGTCTTTTCAAGAGAAAATATCTATAACTTGTTTTCTGGCCAAAAGGCTGGAAATGGAGATGGCTAATAGCCTAGGTATCCATTGTGCTATCTTTAGGGCCAGGCCATACCTACCTCTCTCAAACACAACCAGAACTGGATGTGGCTAACAGCTCAGATGACCTCTGCTCTATCTGAATGACCAAGACCACACCAGATCCTCCCTTACACCCTTAAGATGACACGTATAGCCTATCTATACAGCGCATCTTCATGCAAGAAGTGACATGTACTTTGAGAAGAGTTTTGATGTAATCATGCCTCCTTGTACACAGGGGATTGTGTTACACCAGGAAACTTGAGGATCTTTATACAGTGGGGAAGCCATAAGGCTTTCTAGAGACCCAGTTGTGTCTGCTTAGCCTTGATGATGGAGAGAAATCCTAACACAGAATTCCCTCAGCAGTAGGACTTCCATCTGAAGACAGAGAAAAATGCCTTGAGACCAATGTTTTCCTCCGTGAGATGGATGAGTTGGCTATTTAAGATGGTACATTGGTGTGCTAGATAGTTTTATGTCAACTTGACACAAGCTAAAGTCATCTGAGAGGAAGGAACCTCAACTGAGAAAATCCTCCATAAGATCAGGTTGTAGGCAAGCCTGTAGGGCATTTTCTTAATTAGTGATCAATGGGGGAGGGCCCAGCTCATTGTGGGTGGTGCCGTCCCTGGGCTAGTGGTCCTGGGTTCTATAAAAAAGCAGGCTGAACAAGCCATGTAGAGCAGCAAGCCAGTAAGCAGCATTCCTCTATTGCCTCTACATCAGCTTCTGCCTCCAGTCCCCTGCTCTGTCTGAGTTCCTGTCTTGACTTCCTTCAATGAAGAACAGTAATGTGGAAGTGTAAGCCAAATAAACCCTTTCCTCCCCAATTTGATTTGGTCATGGTGTTTCATCACAGCAATAGAAACTTTAAGACAAATGAGATGGGGGAAATGGTTGTCTGTAAAGTGTTTGTTGCACAAGTGTGAAGACCTGAGTTCAACTCCCATCACCCACATAAAAAAGTTAAGCAAGCCTGCATTTCCAGTGCTTGTGAGGCAGACACAGGAAGATCTTTGGGGCTGGCAGGCCAGTTAGTATAGCTGAATCAGCAAGCTTCAGGTTTAGTGAGAGACCTTGTCTCAAAAAATATTTGGTAGAAAGCAATTGAAAAAGATGTTCCATGTCAGCCAGCCTTTGGCCTGCACACATATGTACTCACATGCTTATATACCCACATGAACACACACACATACATACATACGTACATACATACACACACACACACACACACACACACACACACACACACACATACACACACACATGCTTCACTTAATTTAAGTAGGGAAGACTGCTCTCGAAGAGGGCATAGGTATGTAGCAGGGCTGCAAGGAGAAGTCAGTGAAGAATACAGCAAAGGAGGAGTGCTGTGGGATGGTCTGTATGGCAAATGTGTTGCTGATTGGTCAATAAATAAAACACTGATTGGCCATTGGCTAGGCAGGAAGTATAGGCAGGACAAGGAGGAAAATAAAGCTGGGAAGTGGAAGGATGAGTGGGAGACACTGCCAGCCGCCATGATGACAAACAGCATGTGAAGATGCCGGTAAGCCACGAGCCACGTGGCAAGGTATAGATTTATAAAAATGGATTAATTTAAGCTGTAAGAACAGTTAGCAAGAAGCCTGCCACAGCCACACAGTTTGTAACCAATATAAGTCTCTGGGTTTACTTGGTCAGGTCTGAGCGGCTGTGGGACTGGCAGGTGAGAGAGATTTGCCCTGACCGTGGGCCAGGCAGGAAAACTCTAGCTACAGAGGAGGGGCTCTGGGGATGCTGTATAAAGACAGCAATCGATAGCATCACCTCAGCAGTCAAAAATAAAAGCTGATTGGCTACATGCTGTTAAGTGAGAGAGGACAGACACAAAATAATACATACTGGGTTGGGCATAACGGCACAAGCCTATACATATTCAAGAGTATCCCGGACTCCATAATAACTTTGGGGCCAGCATGAACTACCTAGAAGGAGCCTATCTCAATGAAGGAGGAGGAGGAGGAAGTAGAGGAAGAGGAGGAGGAGGAGGAAGGAAAAAAGAAAAAGATGATGACAAAGAGGGGGAGGAGGAGAGAAATAAAAAATAACAAATTTGAAAATTTTCTAAAGATACAAAACTAGTCTATGGTTGCAAGAGTTAGAATACTGATTACATCTGGAATAGAGGAAGAAAGTGAATGAAATTCCAGGCAGGAAACAGGGCAGTTCCAAGGTACAAGCTATATTCTGTGGGTTGACCTGGGGAATAATGATACAAGAACGTTTGCTTTGTGATAACTTGTTGAACTAGACAATCTTTTGACTCTACCTTGGTATCTGTGCACTGGTCTACCTGTGGATTACACACCCATAAAAAGTTTGTAAATGAAATCATTTCATGTATAATATAATCACCAGGTGAGTCTTATTTAACAAATATGATTCTTAAAAATGTGTAAGTTTTTTTTTTTTTGAGTCTAAATAAAATTTGGTCATAGGTACACTTTAGGGAATACCTATAAAGAGCCAGTCAGTGGAAGTTTTGGCGATGAGTATCATTGCCATGAATGTATCAGTTTTGTTCATTATTTTGTTAAAGCAAAACAACCAGTATAATAATAAAATGCTAACAAAAGAAAGGGCAACTCCTTTGAGAGGCTCATCCTGAGTCAGTTATAACTCAGTGAGTTTGGAGAGTGAATTAAGCTAATTACATCCTGCTGACTCAAATTGCTGTCTGAGTGTAGGAACAATATCTTACCCACAGCTCATGACACAGCCTTCTATACAGGGCAGGAATGCCCCATCAATTAACATGTGTGGAACAGTGAATCACTGGGAAGGTTTTCAAGACTATCCTTGAAAAACTAACATTTATACCATCAGTGATAAAAACTATAAGATATCTTATATTTACATATTTTGACACAATCTGTACTATTTTTGGCAGGTGATTTTAAGGTAGAAAACAGTTTTGGGTTTTTTTTTTTGTTTTTTTAGTCTGTAAACTTAGTCATGAAACTGGTAAGTGATTTTAGGGATGCCAAGAGATGCTTGCTTTTAAAAATTATTTAGTTATTTAGCTGCTAGAAGTACATCTGCCATGGTTTGGTTTGGGGGACAAGGTCTCATGCAGCCTAGGTTGGCCTCCAACTCACTACAGAGATGAGAATGACTTTGAATGACTCATCTTTCTACCCCTAGTTCCTAAGTGCTGAGATTACAGATGTTGCCATCATGCCCAGTTTAACGGTGCTGAGGACCAAACTCATGGCTTCAAAGATGCTAGGCAACCACAGGACCATCTGAGCCACATCCCTACTACGTTCTGCATTTTAAATACTCCTATCTCATGATTGGGTGAGGGGTAGTGAAGACACTATTGGAAGAGAGGAAGTGTCTAGCATTTGATAATGCAATCAAAAAGTAGGCGTTCCTACTACTAGTTCAAGACAGCACTATTTCATTTATTTCTCCTTCTATATCAAACCACTGGCAAAATAACCAAATGACAGATGAAGAATGTCACTCTAGGTCCACCAGGAAACCCAGCCGAATTGCTTGCTATGATAGATGAAGCAGGTTATGCCAATTCCATCACGCTAAGGAGAGAGGGGCAGCTTTCAGAGCGGCATGTGTGGGGATGTGCAATAAATCATTCTCTTGAAAAGATAATTACTGACTCACTAGAGAGGAGAGAGGGAAAAAATCCTTAAGGGTCACGATTTGAAAGCTTCTCAAGTTAACATGTGCATAGTCGGTTCTTTGTTATTCAGCGCACATTGGTAAAAGCTGCTTCGGGACCTGAAGGGAATAATGTTACTCTAGTTATTAATCACTTTAATTTTCAATGTGCTTTGTAAACAGAGAGGACTAGAGAGTGAGAGGACAATGTGGGAGGCACAAGCAATTAGATGCTTAATGGGTTCCTTTTGAATTTCTGTTGGGGATAACAAAATCAAAAAGCTTCAAGGCTCTAGGAAACCCGAGTGTGCATACGTAATTCAAGAAAGTCCTATTTCATCTTGCCAACTAATAATATGACAAAGGGAGGGAAATGAAGCCTTGCTCTCAATAGTAATTACAATAGATTATGCTGAATGAAATCACATTGTTTCATGAGTCCAGCTTCTCTGTAGTATAATTTAGCAATGCCTTCTTGAGGCACCATGAAATAGAATGTTCTGTGATACTTCCATCCAGAATCCTTGCCAGAAAGCATAATGCTGCTTTGCAGGCCTCCTCCTGAGACCATCATGAGCCAGGATTTGGGGTTACTAACCAACCATCAGAGGATTCGCTCAGCATGCACCACACTTGCTAAAGATCCCTCGGCCATACCAACAGAGGAAGACACAAAATGCACAAGCATCTCCTGAAGATTCTCCAATCTCTTAAAATAATGGCAAAGCTTCACCTATACTTTTCTTTTCTTTCTTTTTTCTTTTTTTTTTTTTTTGAAATCCAGGCAGGATCTTTGTGTACAGCCCAGTATGTGGTAGAACTCGCTAGGTTCAGTCCACTGAGTTTGATACCTGTACTGAACAATTATCTAACCTCTATGGACTCCAGTGTCTCCATCTGCAATACATACACAACATCACATACATCACAAAGACATTTGCGGGGAGAACAGATATTGCTGAATAAATATATCGTACCAGACATATGACTGGGATAAAATAAGCAGTTATTAGAATAAAATTAACTAATTGTTAAGAAAATTCAAGTTTAAGGCCAGCCTGCTCCTTATATTTCAAAAAAAAAAAAGAAAAGAAAAGAAAGAAAGAAGGAAATTAGTTATTTGTTTACCACTTTATAAGGTTCTGGACACTGGTCTTAATGTTTAGACACAAAATTTATCAAGAATCACCAAAAAAAACTTAGTTTTATCCCTAAGCCATTGGTACTTCCCCCAGTAAAAAACAAAGCAATAATAACTCTCTTATCAATCATAAATAAACCCTTTCTTCACTCACACTATTTTTAATCTGTCATGAGCTCTAGATTCTGAGTTCATGAATCAGTAAGGCTGGGATCTTAGTTGGGGCCAATCAAAATCTACCCAGAAAACAAACTTGGAAGCAAATTCTTAAACCACAACATAAAGAAATAATTTCAGGACTAGGCAGTAGGAAGACATCCTTGCTCTGCCTGAGCACTCTTGGCAGTGATCCCACCAAGTAACTAAATCAAAACTTGATGATATTGAATACTAAAGTAGGCACTGGTCAAATTAAGATATGGTTTTGGCTCTACTCAGCCACACAAGAGATGCTTAACCTTTCAGCATAGCTTTAGTTTCTTCACTCATAGGACCAAGACTAGATGAATTATGAGGTATTCCCTATATATACAGCTCCCCTAGTGTGCTAAGGAAATGAAGCAAAAGTACTCAGGGCATCTCTCATTGAACTCCCTAGCTTTTCTGACTGCCTAGGGGACAGAGGTTCATGGTCATATTTAGTTGTTTCATAATTTGAGATGAGCAGCAATATATTCATGGGAGGAGGAAGGGGAATTCTGTTGTGAACGATGAGTCATCAGTGAAGTACCTCTGCCAAGTGGGTATAGGTACGGGTACCCACTCATCCATATGACATGACCAGCGTGGGGACCCAGGGTCTGCTCAGTGCCATCCACACTCCTGCAGGTTTTTGCCATAAGTTAACAAAAGGTAAGAGTTCCAGAAGTGTTAGAGAGTAAGGAGGCAACTTTACTAATCGCACATTAAGCATCAGTATGCCCTTAGTGACATGGAAAGAGCAAGAAGTCATCCACCCTCCATGTAACTGTAACATGCTGAACCCAGGGGCATCATGTGGGAGAACAGCTCATGGTTCCAAAGTGCCAAGACACCCATCAAGACCACGTCAGTAACTTCAGGAAGTCTTACCTTGACAGAATGTGTTGTTAACACGCTTATATCCTTGTAGGCATTCCATCATTTGAGTATATCCATGGTAGGCTGTAAGTGGGGGAAAAAGCCTTCATTATATGCGCAGTTTAAATTCTGATGGTCTGAAACTGCTAGATGTGGTACCATTTATGGCACCAATACAACAGATTTATTGTTTACAAGCTATCGATACCAATAAAGAACTCTACAACTGCTTCCACCCCCTGCCTGTTTTCGGTCTACTTCCTATTTTGCAATAACTGTAGTCCTAGGAAGTTGCCAGCAAATCTTTATTGTGTTAACGGAATCATAAGACTGTTTCGTATTATCTCCCAATTAGTGAATAAGTCTTCCTATCACAAGACGCATTCCTCTGCAGTGATTTGTTTCAGAGAATGGAGGGTTAAAAGGGGGGGAAAGCTGACTTGTGGAAGTTGCTCCATTCATCAGTTGGCCTCACGTCCAGTGTTGTCCCATATAATGAAGACGCTGACATGGGTGCCTACAGAAACTGGGACCTCAGCTGGGAGTCCTTCAAAGACAAAACGATCATATTCAACAGTCTCTTCAAGAGCCAGGCCAGATCATCCCTCAAAGTTTTCCTCTGCTTATGATTCGATGTTAATTTTCTCCTCAAACTGTATGAAAGCAAGAGACTTGTTCGCACTAAGCACATTGCTAATAGATGACAGACTAGTTAATGAAATCATTTACAGATTTAAAATTAAGCTTTCAAAGCAGAAAAAAATTATCACCAATGAAAGGGTTTTGTATGTGGCTAAACAAAAACTTCATTAAATAAAAGCCACTTGAAAGTTGAAGTTTAAACTATTTTGGGTGGAAAAAGAAAAAAAACAAGGGCATGGAACCGAAAACTATCATATGTAGCGGCCAATGGAAGTCTTCTCTGTTCCAACATGAATATGATTTAGAGAGTAGTACCAACCAAGGGGAGGAAAGTTTTTAAGAAGAATGTGACCTTGACTGTGCTTCTCGGGGGTGAGTCACTCTAGACAGTACAAGCAGAAAAAAAAAAATGCCAAGATGTTAGAGTTCGCTTCATTCATCATGGCCACTGGCCCGGAACCAAAGAGATCTCTTCAATTCATACATCAAATGAGTCAACCTATGGACTTACTTTCACCGACATTTGGTTAAAAGAGCAACTTTGTCCTTTCCCATTCAACTGAACTCACCACCAAGACTGAACTGTGGAGCTAACAACAGCATAGAAAGCAGCGAACTCGCTCTCAGATGATGCAATGCCAGATATAAATGACTGGAGGTCAGGGATGACCTTAGGAATTAAAAGGGCAGGGGTGATAAGGACCCCTTTGCCTCTGACCCCTGACATCTGTCACTCTGGGCTCCTTTGGAATTTAGAAAAGAGAAGAAATAGAAATAGCTAAGATTTGTAGAGAAGACACAAAGAAGCAAGCAAATGGGGAAAGAAAACAAGGAGGAAGATGGGAAAAGTGTCTTATACTAAGATATATACTTAGACTAAAACCCAAGTTAGAGGATCTCTTCTCAGACTCATCCTTAGACCTAACGGTGGGAAACATGTCACCACCCACAACATTACTAGACAAACCCACACGGCAAATGAAGGGTGCATGGCTTCCAAAACAGATGACAATGTGTTTTCGACAATTTAGATGCAGATTCCTGGTTAATGACTCCTCAGAATCAACAGCAAATGACAACAGTGGCAGTCAAGTTCTTATCACCCCAACTCTAAAAGCCATGTCCTTTAAATAATTCCAAATAGATCCCAGAGATCCCTTCAGTCAGATAACCAAGATGATTTAGGCAAACAGGTCTTCAAGTAAGGTGAGGTCAACATTCACCCAGCTATCTGGAAATCTATACTGCTAATCATTATTCAGTCATCTTGAAAAAAATCTATTCTTTCACTATTGAATAGCTCATGTGATTTTTCTCCCTCTTCAATGAAGAACTAACTTTCACAAACCTTAGCAGAAATTTCTATCAATGAGTCCTCTAAGAAACATCTACATGATGGCTCACACCATGCACAACTCTACTTCCAGGAGATCTGACACCCTCTCCTGACCTTGTGGGTATAAGACACAAGTGGGGTACACAAATGTGCATGCAAGCAAGACACTCATACATAAAGAATAAAATGAATAAATCTTAAAAAGGGTTGAAGACAACTGAGACTGTCAATCCAATTAACCATTACTTAAGATGAATAAATAAAAATCATCTGATTGAAGCAAATGAGAATAAGGGGGGGCAATTATAAAAGTCTTCAGCTCTATGAGACAAAGACTGATGAAGGGGTGTGTGGGGGGTCACATTTTGGCAAAAACAGAAGTGTAAGAAAACTTGACCTAAAACAAGTGTCATCCTTCTAAGAAGTGCTTCTCAGAAATGTCAGCAGGAGTTAATGCTACATTCAAAAACTAAAGTTAGAATCTGTTGTAGAGAAGAAGGTAATGGAATGGCGTGAACTTGGATTTATTCAAGTAGCAGTTTCCGCAAAACACTCCGAGGGCAAATTGCAGCATGTTGGTATTGCAGCCACTGAAGACTGGATCAGCACAGCAGGAGTGCTAAGAAAAGGGAAGCAAAAGACTGGGCTCCATGATTACACATTTCTTTATTGCAAATCAGTAAGTCAATTCCTCATCTGAGCTTTTTTTCATGAAAGGCAGAGATGTAACCGAATGAAATCTGTAGCCTAAGTTGTGGCTACTCACAAAATTTCCATTTAAGGAATCTCACCTAATAAATAGTAACTGTACTGACTTTTTAAAATAGGGTTTGAAAGACTTGTTCCCCATCTTAAAAGCCATCTATTTCCCAGGGTCAGAAGAGCTGACTGTGCTCATCAACTCTTCACAGTACCTCCCCAACATAAGAAATTAAACTGAAGAAGGCCACTGATAGCTCTGCATGTTTTAAAAAAAGAACTGATATAAAAGTTTTTTTTTGTTTTTTGTTTTTTGGTTTTTTTTTTTTTGGTTTTTCGAGACAGGGTTTCTCTGTGTAGTTTTGTGCCTTTCCTGGATCTCGCTCTGTAGACCAGGCTGGCCTCGAACTCACAGAGATCCCCTGGCTCTGCCTCCCGAGTGCTGGGATTAAAGGCGTGCGCCACTACCACCCGGCCGATATAAAAGTTTTAATAGTCTTGCAATATTTCTAGAAATGCAGGTTGTAGCACTATCTTCTGGAATGCAGCCAGAGATTTCTCTGAAGGTCTTGGAGACTCATCATTAAGAGTCATGGTAGGAAAAGAGGTATGCTCCATTAACCAGCAAAGGAATGATGACATGTCACTTACATGGCTTCTTGGGGCATTTCTGGCATTTGTTAAAGCCCCAGGAGGTCCCCACTGTCCCACAGCAGTCCTCTTGCTTGGAAAGGCCAGGGAGCGCTTTGCCGCACTGCAATGAGGTGTGAAATGCGTAGGTTAACTGAGTGCAGGATGCTCAGCCCCAGAGCTGGGGTGCTTCACAGTCACTTTATAAACAGTTCCCTCGATACCGTGCAAATTACAGAGGAAAAGAACAGCTATAAAACTTGGAGGCCAAAGACTAGGACAGAGTCGATACAAGGCAGGAGCGAACAAGCACATTTCCACATACGAACTCCTTTGCATTTTTAAAATCTTACGTATATCCGAAGCAGCGGCACAGGTCCACGTACAAGGCTTCTGGTTTTTACCGCTTGCCTGGATTTTCCCTGACTACACCCTGTCCCCTCACCTGGGGAATATATGTCAGCTTTCGGGTAGCCCCACAGCAATTGCTTGTTCAAGCATTCCCTCGCTGGCTTGTTCTTTCACTGTTCCTTTGCTCTGTGTTTAGTGAGCACTTGTAATATGTCCTGAGAACTGGGATACAAAAAGATGGACATGTGCACTACTGGACTGAAATCGGTAGCCAGAAAACTACAGAATCAACTGGGAAGTAGGCAAGGGAAGAATCACGGAACCTGAGGAGAATCAAGAAGGGGCAATATAAGAGATGGCTATAGGCTGAGCCAGATCAGTTCTGGCAGAGACTAACGCTCCAGGGAGATCAACCAAGCTAGGAAGGGGCTGGTAATTTTAATCAAGACAAGCCCAGGTAGGCAGAATGGATACCCTTAGAACTACAGTTCCATATTGTCAATCTCAAGGTCAGGTGAGACACCTAACCGACCACAGATCAGATGACCCTGATCTGAAGTTACTTAGAACTACCTAGAAAATCGATCCTGTCCTGCAAGATCACCCAAGGACCAGAAGGCAATGAGACTTACTTGACTCTCACTCCCCTGCTGCACAGGATAAGACATGCCCATGTCTTTGTCTAGTGTACAGATGGGGAGCATCTAAGGAGTTTCTCTGCTTTGCCAAAGAAGATTTCTCAAACGGTTTCCAGAGTCATCTTTTCTAAAGGAAATTTGATCGCATAATTCTACCAACTAACAACCTCCACAACATTGTCTGACATCCCTGGGCAGGACAGAGAAGTCCCCTCTTGTCACACATACTGCCTTCCACCTCTGAGCATCTATTTAGGCTTGGCAAAGGACCCTTCATTGTCTGAACTCAGGTCTGTTTGAATGTTGTGTTCTCTCTCTCTCTCTCTCTCTCTCTCTCTCTCTCTCTCTCTCTCTCTCTCTCTCTTTCTCTCTCTCTCTCTCTGGAATGCTATTACATTTTTTTCTTTCCTCCAACTTTGTTTCTAAACAAGAATCAGCACTGGCTCCTCAGATCGTGACTCATTTTCCTGACTTCAAAGATGATTCTACACAGGTCCATGGCTACCAATTTCAGCCCAGTGCTTATGTTTTAAGGACTTCTTATCTTTCCATCCTCACACACGGCACATTTCAAGTGCTCAACAATGTTGAGTGGAGGAACAATTACTATGGGAAAACCCATCAGAAGTTAGCAGACATGCCCCAGGACAGTCATAATGCGGAAAGTCAAAGCGAATGGTGACCCTAAGAAGAACAAGAAGGTGTAGACACCACCTGGCAAGCCTCCATGGACAGTGTTTCCTTCCTGCTGGGTCCAGGCATGCCTCCTTCTGAGTAACTACATACGCAATCCATAAAGCGAAACCACATCAGAGAAGGCCAGCTAGGATAACAGAGTTTTAGATGTAGCACGGTGTCGATGGCCTCAGGCTTTCGTGATTTTATACGATTTTAATAATTTTGACAAGTGTTATATGCTTTCCAAAAGCAGTATGTGATGGTGGTTAAAACAGTAACTGAGACACTCTAGAGACCTGGGTATGAATTCTGGTTGTAGGACTCCATACGCACACAGTTAGATGAATTTTCTTATCCATAACATGGAATAAATAATAGCCCCTTTCTACATGGTCATGAACTTGAAAGGTAAAATCCATGTACAATGCGGAGTACTAGGCCTGACATGTGTAAGTGCTAAGTAAGCTATCACTCCTATTACTATCATTTATCATTATCATATCGTCGTCGTCATCATCATCATCATCATCACCATCTGAAAGTTCCTTATTCTAGATGTCCCACATCAGATCCAAGTGGTCAGACTCTTCAGGGAGCAGGGGGCACATGAATAGTTTGGAGTGGACTGTGAGTGTTCTGTGAAACAACCTGGTTAGTTTAACCATCCACTTCAAAGTACCATAACCAACAAGAAATGAATTGCTAGGACAAAAATGGATTTCCCTGGAATAAAAGGTAATCCTGAAGACATTTTGAGTTGGTCTATTTTTGAGAAGAACCTAAATATATATATATATATATAATAGCATCTCAGGGCAAGTGAGCAAGGCCAAGGTCACCACATCCATGACTCCTAAGAAGTCACTCCACAGACAGGATGAGATAGGCATGCTTTTCTTGAGAGAGGCAGGAAGGCAAGCCAGTTGGTTGAGCCGACATTGTTTGACTGTTATAAATCAGTGCACTGATAGGGAAGCCTGTATGCAGGTAGCTCTTTGCTAGCTGAAGGCACTGCATGGAGTGGGAATGCTCTAATCCCAGATCTGGATCTGCTCCAGGTCCAAGACAGGAAGCACACACACACACACACACACACACACATTCGCGCACGCGCGCGCGCACACACACACACACACACACACACCACATAAAGAAGAGAAAGAATCAAGGTGAAAACAAATTATCCGAATCAAAATAGTTGCCCAACTCCTTGATCTTAACCATAGACAATTAAAACCCAAAACATGGTTAGGAGCAGGAAAGGAAAGGGACAATGACTCAGGAATAAGACAAGAAACAAATAAAATCACAGAGGGCTCCATTGCTGAAACCTGGCTGCCAACATCTGCTTAGCATGCTCTTCCAGTTTCATAAATTGGTTGGGCTTATTTGAGACACCAACCACTTTGCACACAGCTCATTCTTGTACCAGACTCTGGGTTCTTCCCTTAATCAGGCGAAGCACTCAACACTTGCCGATTTTATATGCTCAAAATGTTAGTAGCAGTTAAAATCCAATTTTCACCTTGGATTCCTAGAATGTTTTATTTGGTAGGGCAAAAATAAATCATTTCCCTCTACTGGGCCTCCAAAAAGGTACAAGGTTTTCATTACATGATCCAAGCTGCTTTATCCCATGGCTTTGTTTTTGCAGGTCTAGAGCCAAGAGCAGCACAAGCCATCCAAATTGATGGAATAAATGGGATGCGTAGGTGGTACCATGGAACTGTGTGCGTTGTCTCGAAACTGGGTCCACACGGGGTAGGAATGAGCTATGAGGGATGAAGTCATGGTTATAAGGTACAACGTTTTCTATCAGTCCGATCAACTGTTTAAAAATAGAGGCTTCAGTGTGTAGGAAGAAATGTGACATGAAAGATCTCTGTGGCCACACTCAAGGCTTTTTACCCAAGAGGCCACTGGATGCCAAGAATCTTATCTGAGTGCAGTCAGAAGTACCCAGAGGGGGGCAAAAAGTTAGGCCAATGGATGTCTCTCCCACATCGAAGGGCCACAGGGGAGAGAATAACACGGGATAGAATGAGGTTGGGATGCTCTGCTCTAAGACTGGGAAGTTCTACTTCTCAACAGGATGTGCTCACATGGACAGTGGACATAAGCCTCCCCTAGCCACATTCATATGCAGGAATCCAGGTGGTTTTTTACAAGTTAAAAACACAAGAAGACTAAGCAGACTTTCTCCCATGGAGTTAATCACCACATTCCCAAAGAAAGACTGTCAAACATTTCAGAATCCATCTTATATAAAGCAATCCAGTGTTAAATGTATGTATTTAACTCTACCAAGTCAAATAGCAACATGTCCTAACTCCTCAGAAAACCCCCATATCCTTCAGTGCTAGTGAAGGGACACCAACCCCAACTAAGGCAGGGCAAGCCGAGTGTTCAGGCAACCTCCTGTGAAGGCCAGCTGAAGAACGAGGCATGGGTAAGTCTACACATGGACATGATGGCAAGGTGGAGATATGCTAAACAGGCCTATTGCAGGCCGAAAGTTTTCAGCAGGCCTGAAGACCCAAAATCACTGGGAAAGAGGATTCCTCTCACAGTGCAGACAATCTTCCCACTGTAAATGTTCCTACCTAACGGGAGATAGTGACCTCTCTGGTAGGAGCTGAGCCTGATGGGTCATCTCTTAGGAATGCTCAGAGGGCAAAGCAAGTGACCTTTATGGTTTCTCGCAGGCTTAAGATTCTGAGGTCAGTATGTGCTGCTAGGTTACATGACTCCGTTTAGAAAATACAGTCTGGTGTAGGACAGAGCCAAGTTCAAGGACTTCTGTTGTTATAACAGGGCCAAGGGCCAGGTCTGGGTCAATGCACTCCTAGCCCTGTCCTTTGTCTCATCTACTTCCTCCTCTCCGGAGTCTTCACCAAGTCTAAACCTCTGCCTACTAGACATAGGCAAACAAGACAAAAGAGGGAAAAACAGCTCTACTGGACCTTGATTTCTGAAAATGGAGTCGAGAATATAAGTCTTAGACTCTTCTTCTCCACCTGTCTTAATGGGAGCTGTACTTCAGAAGGTCAGGTCACTGAAGAACCATGGACTCTTCATACAATCCATGCGGTTAGAGACACCCTCATTAGCACTGAAGGTTATCCCGTGGACTCTTTATACAATCCATGTGGTTAGAGACACCCTTCATTAGCACTGAAGGTTATGGGAGTTCCTGAGGAGTCAGAGTATGTTGCTATTTGACTTGATAGAGTTAAGAGTATAATTATTTTACAACATAAAATAACTATAACCAATGGTATAAAGGCCTTTAATTGTGTGGCTAGCTATCAATAATCAACCAATTATGGGAAATGCACTTAAATTTTTTTTCACCTGCTTGAGAATATACCTCTTCAGACTTTCACCTCAGTTTTAAGGTAAAACCACAGAACTTTGCAACTGAAGTTAAATTGTGATCATGGTCCCCTTTAGATCCTCCCAAATCCGGGAGTGGAATCAAAGTTCAAAATTCACCATCTGGCAATCCAAGTTTATCATATTTTTGATAATGAAAAATCTCACTATTAGAGCTGCTTGAAAGATGCATGGTAACTGGGAAAGGCTGTTATAGACATTAGAGCTTGGCTTATGACATTTCAGAGTAAAACTGATACTCATTCCAAGTGTTTGCTTCACTGTGTCAGGTCCTGGAGAAGGAAAGCCCAGTAGTCAAGAAACGCTATGAGTGTTGGTTGAAAACCACTAGACCCCAGTCAACACCCCAGCTTTCTTCCTACCAGTGGGGTATTCCACAGATCATCCTGCCTCTCTGGACCAGTAATGAGACACTAGAACAGTAATCCCTGACCTCAAAGCATAGTGAAAGCGAATGATGAATGACTAAGCAGGTGTGGTCTCAGAGCCCCGTGGGATATCCTACACTATACTTTGGTGAGCAGAATGTAGGTTGAATCCAAGGTCTCATTCACCTGCTCTCCAGCATGGGTAAAACTATAACCATAGGCCTGCCATCTTATAGGCTCTGAGAAGACTTCTGTTAAAACTGTTCAGATATTTCACTATAAGAAGGGTCACCCTCATGAAGACAGCACAACACCAAGGACCTACTGTTTAGTCTCACTAGTTAAGACATTTAAAAACGACAATACAGACACATTCTTAGAAACCATCCTTATCACATGTATGTTAACTCATTTGGTTATCAAGAACCATTCTATAATGAAGAATAAATACTTGGAGCTAGAATAAAGGACATCTTCTCGCAAAGAAAATATGGCACTAAGCCAAAGGAACAAATAAACTTAAAATGTTAAAGCAACACAGAGTTTTAAAAATACTCCCAGGATTTCACTGGGGGAAAATACAGGGGAAAAATAGAAGTCTGATTCATTGTAACCCTTGCAAAAGTGCACAGGTCTGGGCTCAGGCAAGTGCTGAGACAAGGAAGTGACTCAATGGTCCTGGGGGCGGGGAGAGACTCCAGAGGGACACAACAGCTCTCACAATGAAGAGGGCCAGTCACCAACTGTGAGCAGACAAGGTAAGCAAGAGGAAGGCAGCTGGATCTGAAGGAACAAAGACAGAATGCAGAGAGACAGAGAACAGGGTGGCGCTAAGCTACAGAGAATTTTCCAAATTTGGGGTTCAACTTCTAGTTGGATATAAAAAATCAATCAGTAGACAGGGAAGTAGCCACACTGGTCCTTTCCCAAAGCCAGTTGAGTTTTACATTGCTTCAAAACAACAACAAAAAAAAACCTGGCATATTTTAAGGAATATTGATGGCTACTCAGTAGAAAGAGAATGAAAGCCCTTAAAAAAAGGTACAATTTGGGGCCTGGGAGATGGCTCTGTGGAGAAAGCACTTGCTATCCAAGTGTGAAGATTCCAGAATTGGGATCCTCAGAGCCCAAGTAAATGTCAGGCAGGAATAGCAGCCTACTGTGATCCCAGCTCTGCAGAGGCAGACACAGGCCATCCCCACTACAAGCTGGCTTTCTAATGTCAGAATTGGTGGGCTACAGGTTCTGAGGGAGACCCTGCCTCAGTAAATACGGCAGAGAATGAGTGGGAAAGACACTGGATGTTAACTTCAGACTTCAGCATACACATTCAAACATGCATACGTGCACACATACCACACACCCACAAACATACACCTTAAAAAGGGAAGGGTAGAGTTTTCTGCATCTCACCATCACAAATGTAAAAAGTGACCAATCACGATAGAGTATATCATTCATGGGAAAGGGAGAAGAAATTATATTTAAGATAAATATTCAGGAATATTCAAAGAACCAAAAAAAGAATAAAACTGGATTAAAGGCCCTTTCATTATACTTCTCAGATAACAGGGGAATTTTAAGCTCAGCAAATGCTGTTTAGTCACAATCTAGGGCAGCGGTTCTCAACCTTCCTAATGCTGTGAGCCTTCAACAGTTCTTCATGTTGTGGTGACCGCCCAGACACAAAATGATTTTTGTTGCTACTCCAGAACTGTAAATTTGCTACTGTTATGAGTTGTCATGTAAATATTTTTGGAGATTGAGGTTTTCAAAGGAGTTACAAGCCACAGGTTGAGAACCACTGATCTAGGAAATGCTAACACCAAATGAACCCCCCCCCATCTGCCAGTTTTAGTGCACTTTCAAAGGTAAACTGACCATTTTTTTTAAGTCTTGTGTGTGCGATGTGTGTGTCTATGTGTATGTGCATGTTCAAATGTATTCATGTATGGGACTATGTATCCCATGAGGAGATGGCATAAGAGGGTGGAATAATAAAAAGAATGCAGGAGAAGGAACCAGAAAGCCTCAATATTGGCCCCTACCTACCACAAACTCAATAGAAGACACTAAGTGAATTAAATCTCTGAATGTCGGCCTCCTCATTAATACAATTGCAAAGGCAGCCCAATTAATACACAATTCATGTACTTAAATTTAATGATTTTTATGAAGGTCCCAGTGCAGAGCTGAGGCTACAGGGGAATAATGGTGAAAAGTTTTACTCTGTCACAGCCACCCTATAAAGAATAGTATTCCTTAAATGTCCCCTGCCTACAAGCCTGACTAACTGGAGCCTATGACCCCATACCTTTCCTACTCTCCACAAAGACTGACTTGGACCCACTTCATCAGTGACGACTATAATGTAATTCCAGCCCTTTCTTGCCAACTTGTACATACAAAAAAAAAAAAAAAAAAAAAAAAAAAAAAAAAAAAAAAAAAAAAGCATCTACCTATGTGAAATTAGGTATGGTTCTTGTCTAATTATAAAGGATAGTGATCAATAAGCAAACTCTCGGAGGTATTCATAACATCCATAGAGATGTAGATTTCGCATCTATGGAGCATGTCTGCAAAGCCACATGATGCCCCATTCGCCCACATCACACAGCTACATCTTCTTAAGAATCCTCTGTCCCAGTGCCATCCTCACATTCAAAAGCACGCTACTCAAACATGCTGACACAAAACCTTGAGGATTTTATCAAGCAAGAGCACTCTCCTCACTACTGTGACTCTAGGTGAGGGATGTGAGTCATATTTCATGAGCATCTTCCACATCTCTCCACAAAAACAAGAATAAAGTCCTTTATGGGAAAGCTCTAATTGTGCATAAGAGACTGGATTCATCTAAATGGCTGCCCCAGGTATTTGCTGCTATAACATTAACAACCTTTCCCAATGATAGGAACTTCTCTGCTTTGGCATAATAACTCCTGTCCACCTTCCATGCAAAATGGCTTGACCTTGGCTCTAAATTAAACTGGAAAGCCCAACCAAGAGCCCTTCCACATCCTTGCACTAAAACATTAAATATATTTATTTTTATGTGCCAATGCTAAATGCTCCAATTTTTTTTTAATTTTTTGCTCCAATTTTTTTGAACACTGTTATTAATGAAAGGAGAGCAACATATTGATAAACTGATTCTAAGGATCCATCTTCCTAACAGAGAATTCTATACCATGGCTCACTGGCAGGGCAATAGGCATTGTCCCATAAAAAGAATGGGGAAATGCTTAAATGCTTCCAGATTTTCTAAGAGAACTTGTAAAAAAAAAAATGCTTGGCTTGAGCAGAACATTCTTCATGGGCAAGTTTTTTTTTTTTTTTTTTTTAAATCCACACAGCTTTCTTTTATTAGAGTAATTAATACAATGTTAGGCATTTGGGGTATCTGATATATGCATAATCCTCTGATATTTTGGGATATTGATTTTATAAAGTATCTGCTGTGACTAGGGCATTAACAGCTGGACATGTATCCACACTGATTTCTGACAGTATATTTGCTTAAAGCCTGCTGAAGCCAAACCATGGACTTCAAGGAACTCCAGACGACTACTTTAGTTTATGAAATGGTATTTTTAAAGTAACACGTTGGTTTTTAATGTTAACATACGAAGGGAAAAGTATTCTTAAGGCTCTGACGTAGGATTCTTCTTTATATCTTTCCTAAAGAAATCATAAAATCCAGCTGTCCACTTTCTCCACCTCTAAGATCTGGGAATTTTGACAGACAAGTCTTCCAGGTTGTGCATCTGTGTATCACTGGTCTTCCTGTGCTGCTAGAAGAATAAATAAGTTCTATCATGACTCTATTCTCACACAGTTCCCACTAGGCTTTCTCCTGAAGAAAAGCAACGTTGAACAGGCCATGAAATACAGTACTAGAGAGCAAATAAGTCAAATTTATTTCCTTTTTATTATTAATTTTCATATGTATAAAAATACTAGATTCATTATGACATTTTCTTTTTTTTTTTTTTTTTTTTTTTTTTTTTGGTTTTTCGAGACAGGGTTTCTCCATGTAGCTTTGCGCCTTTCCTGGAACTCACTTGGTAGCCCAGGCTGGCCTCGAACTCACAGAGATCCGCCTGGCTCTGCCTCCCGAGTGCTGGGATTAAAGGCGTGCGCCACCACCGCCCGGCTCATTATGACATTTTCATACATGCACATCTTGGTAAATTTACTTGAAATTTTATTGCCAAAGAAAAGCTTTGGTAGGTGAGAAAATAAAGATGGGTAGAAATGCATGCTGTTACTATGGCAACTAGATCACCTCCAGAATGATAAGTAAAGGTTTGTTCATTTCTTTAACTACACTGGGTACTTTTCTATGTTAAGTCTCATTGCTTAGAAGTTCCCTTTTTGTCTCTACAGAGATGGTAAGAGGAACAAAGGCCATGTCAGGTCTCACAGCACTCTGCAAAAAACGCAGGCCTCCATTTGGTTAAGCTCTCAGGGTTCCTATGTCCTGCCCAAGTACACAGAACTTAAAACTACTAATTACCTGTGGCTTGGATACAACTCACGTAGAAAAACTGAAAGCCACAAATAAAAGCAACAGGTTCATTTACATCCCTGGGAGCAGGAACTATGTATGCTTATATTGTCCACTGCCCTTTCATTTACAACAGGAACAATTACTGCCCAACAAATAACGACCAGTTCCCCCACATATCCCAGCTCTTAAAAACAGACATAGCTATCCGTCTGCCATAACAAACTACCATAAAATAAGTGGCTTTGTGTATATGTATGTGGGTGTGCATGTGTGTGTAGAGGTTAGAGGTCACTCTTGGTATTGTAGCTCAGGCGCTGTCCACCTTGTTGTGTGAGGCAGGGTTTCTAAGCAGTGTGGAGCTCACCAAGAAAGCTAGACGGGCTGGTCTACAAGCCCCAAGAAATCCCTTGTCTCTGGAATGACAAACCCCTACCACCATGCCTATCTCTTTGATTTGTTTTTTGTTTTTTGTTTTGTGATGGATTCTCTGAACTGAACTCATGTCTTCAGACTTGCATGACAGGAACTTTACAACCAATCTTTCTTCCCCCAAACCAACTCATAGCTTTGACAATGGACATTCATTTTGCAGCTGTAGAGCTTGGACGCCCAAGACTAAGGAGTTAGCATGGCCAATTACTGTCTTGTATTCAGCAGCTGTCTGGCTCTCTGGTCACATGATCTCTTGCTTATGAGTCTGCAGGAAGAGAGATAGAACACAGGCAAGCATTCTGGTATCCCTTCATCTAATGATACTGATCCCATCCTGTCATGGTCCCACCCTTAGGACTTCAAGCATCCCCTTGTAGCCTCTACCCCCTAATATAGTAATTATCAGTGGTTTCAGCACATGAAGTTAGGAAATACACTTCAATCCACAGAACTTTCAGACAGGACCACATACCTGACGAGTGAGGAGTGAAAAATGGGATGAATGTTCCTAAAAGCATCTCTCCTCTTCAGCGATAGGAATCAAGTATTGCCATGGACCTACTCTGGCGAAGTTCAAGTATTCTGAGATGCAGAGCAGTAATACGCTATGGCTATCCTCAGCTAAGGTCCCCAAGGAATGTGGAAGACAAGAATCCTCTACTTTCCTGCAGCTATCCAGTCCCTGCAGAATATACGCACTCACTGGATTTCAAGTGCTTACATTTCACTGTTCACAATTTCACTGTGGCAAAGCCTGTCCCGACGGAAGCAGCATGGATACAATTAGCGGTGATTCATATGTGCCCATTACTCAGCTCATCCTAAGCGGCTTTGCCCGCGTGAAAAATACAAGCTTAACAGGAAGAGGAACAAAAGCAAACGACGTGAACACAATTAAATGAGAAATAGTCTCACTAGCATCTCATGCAACAAGAATTCAGAGAAGGAGCAAAGTGGATTGAAGGAGAGTCTTCGGAGGGAACGACAGTTGAGGAGACCCATCATGAGTCGGGACAGGTTGGAGACAACAGGACAGGTATTTACAGTAACTGACATTTGTCTAGATTGCTCTGTCCACAGGTCCTCTGCCTGGCTCAATAGTACCTACGATTGAAAAAAGAAAGAAAGAAAGAAAAAGGAAGGAAGGAAGGAAGGAAGGAAGGAAGGAAGGAAGGAAGGAAGGAAGGAAGGAAAGAAAGAAAGAAAGAAAGAGAAAGAAAGAAAGAAAGAAAGAAAGAAAGAAAGAAAGAAAGAAAGAAAGAAAGAAAGAAAGAAAGAAAGACGTCCAAAGATAGGACTCAGATGTCTCAGGAGGCTTCTCAGTCCAAACTGAGATGAAACAGGGCCAGAGATGAGGCCAGCTTGCTAAAACGGAATGAGAGCTACAGACTTGAACTGGATGAATCAGCACACACAAGTCCCGACTTCTCTGCGATTCAAGTTTCACATAACTTAGACGGGAGGCAAGCGTACCTACTTTCCTTTTCTCTCACATTGTTTCAAAGGTCAAATACGGCCATGACTGGGCGTGTTCTCTGTCATCTATCAATTTTATAAAAATGCACTGGTGTACTAAGAGGCTGGCCTCAAAGCCACAGAATGTGAAGACTGTGTTCTTAACTGCTTAAGCTTGCCTGTTCTAAATCAGTCCTCTCCAAAATGGTTATCCTGGAGGCATGGCTATCTTGTTTGAAATATTTGGAGCTCCTCAATTCACATTTTAGAATACTCTTCAGAACTTAGGATATGTTTAAAACACTCTCGGTGATGGAAAATCCTTGAAACTGGACTCGACTTGACCATTCTAAGCTTTCAGATTCCTTAAGAAAATAAGTGATATGAAGATGACCAGCAAAGACCAATTCTTACTCAGTTCTGAAACAGTTTTCCTTCAATTCAGGCAAGTTAGAACTATACTACAGCAGGGTTGGAGAGATGGCTCACTCCATGGTTAAGAGTACATACTGCTCTTGCAGAGGATCTGAACGCAAATTCCAACACCCATGTCAGGGCATTCACAATCACCTATAACTCCAGCTTCAATAGATCTGGTGACTTCTAGCCTTTGAGATTACCTTGACTCATGTACATCCCACACACATATACACATAATTAAAATTAAAATAGACCTTAGAAGCCGGGCGGTGGTGGCGCCCGCCTTTAATCCCAGCACTCGGGAGGCAGAGCCAGGCGGATCTCTGTGAGTTCGAGGCCAGCCTGGTCTCCAAAGCGAGTTCCAGGAAAGGCGCAAAGCTACACAGAGAAACCCTGTCTCGAAAAACCAAAAAAAAAAAAAAAAAAAAAAAAAAATAGACCTTAGAAAAACTATGCAATGGCAGTATCACTAGGGCAAATATATAACCTCTGGGAATGGTCTTATAAAAGCAAATACTCAGCTTGCATATAAATACTTTTATACATAAAAGGAGGCAGAAGAAAGGGAAAGTGGACATGTAAGAAAAAAATGCAACACTATTATCATACCAGGAATGGCATGGGGCAGATAGGGACAAATCTTATCATTTCTCAGAATAGCTCATGAAATTGTTGTTTCTGTCAGTACAATTTCACGAGGCAGATTCCAAACTATTCTCTCTTAGTAACCCAGATGATTCTACTTTCATTTAGTAAATATTAATTCCATCCAATGGAATAGGGACAAGAAATGACTTTAGCTTCTAGAATTACCAGCTGTAATTCTTTAAACATTCTTGTAGTGTATAGAGTCTAAAAGTCCATCAAGACAATCTATGTTCTCTTCAAACTCCCTTCAACACACTCATAACTTGGCCAGTTATGAGTGGCATCAGAAGTGGCTTACCAAAAGCTGCAAACTCTGCTCCATAATTATTTTCAGAGCCTGTTCCTGTGCAAAAACCAAAAGTCTAATGATTAGTAGGTTTATGGTTTTGGTGTGCCCTAAAGGTAAAATATGGAAGCTTGATGATATTCCATGTCCCGGCAAAAGTATTTTCATGGCTAATAAAATGGAAAGAATATCTGAAAAAATAATCAGAGAAACCTAGTGATGCAACAAACTTGTTTCTGTATGGACCAGGTGAGGGAGAGTGAAGATTTAAGGTTGGCAGGTTTTGGGGGACCTACAGAGCATCCACCTGGGTGAAGACTGGACGTTGGGCTACAGGAAGTACCATGTCTGGGTCCTGCCCATTCTGTGAAGCATACTACTCCAGTTCTGAGAATCTATACTTGACTCTCCCAACGTCTGAGCCCCACATCCCTCATCCAAGAAAAACTAGCAGCTCTCCCCACTGCTGGCAGAAACCCAGTGACATGAACGCATGTTCTCTCTCACACATGTGGTGTTTTCCCCCTTTGGATCCTATCCCTGTGTTTTGCTGAACTTTCTCCACTCCAGGCGAGAGGGCCCCTCACAGGCTGTCTGGCCGAAGTTTCTGGAACAAGACCAGTGAACACTTAAGATCTCCAGCACCTATCACTGAGATGTGCATGACACCTTCAGCAAAATCTCCCGCTATTGACGTAGGTAAAGTCTGGCAGGGATGGATACAAAGAGTGGCCATGTTAGAGCCACTGGAGACACGGACTCGCTAACACTCCATTAAGTGTTTCTTGGATTAGGACAAGTGAGCACTTGCGAGGGACACTGAAGAACGCAGATGGCATAGGAAGTGGCTGGTGTTGATGACGTATCCCACCAGAAGAAGGCCAAACTTCAGTAAATGTGATCAGCATACCCAGACTGGGAGCTCTGTTTATGGAGAAGGCAACGACTGGGAAAGGCAGCTCTGCCTTCCCAAACCTCCGGTCAGAAGCACCTCTAGAAGATGAAAGCCATTGCTCTGACCCAAGCTCACATCACCTGAGCTAGGCAGTAAACTCTGCTGTTATCTCCAGGTAAGAGCGCTGTATGATTGAGAGGTCAAGGTGGTATACGCATGTATTCTTTAAAAGGAAGTTGTGCTATGTATGCATTTCAGGGGTAGCATCTGCATGAGCCACAGCACGCAGGAGGTTCAGAGGGCAACTTGTGGGAGTCTGTTCTCTCCTTCCATCATGTGGGTCCCAGGGGTCAAACTCAGGTCATCAGGCCTGGCAGCAGGTATCCTTACCAACCGAACCATCTCACCAGCCCCGCATTTATTCTTAAACATCCAATCTGTTTTGGTAGTTTCTGCACCCCATTTAGGGAAATAACCAATGTGAAAATTTTAAGATAATGCCAGCATGCTGTTGGGGCAAAGCTAGGATTTCCATTTTCACTCTAGGCCCACTCCATTAATACATAGAGTCGGTCTACAATATGTAGAAATTAAAGAGCAGCTTTCTGAGTAAAACTTAATATCCTAGCTCCGTGAACTGAGCAATAAATTACTTTCCCGTCACAGGGAAACTAGTTTGAAAGTCTACAGCCCATCTCTCTTTCTTCCTTCTCCCTTCCCTCTCTCTCTCCCTGACATGTGCATTAGCAGGCCTCACATCTACTTCCCCAGTCTCCCATTAGTCTCTGTTAGGGCTTAACTGTAAAATGTCCCTCTTGCATTCTTGAATACCTGTCCCCAGTCGATGGGGCTCTCTGGGGAGGTTGTGGAAGCTTTTGGCCTTGGACATAACTAGCAGACTAGATCACCAGTAGAGACAGTGAGGGCTACACCTCAGCCTGGGCTTGGGTTGATCCCACTCTCTGCTTCTGCATTCTCGAAAAGGCGGGAAAGCCATGCCACAAGCCCACAATACCCAGAGGAGTAAGCCTTGTCTAGCCGCCTTGACTTTCCAACATTGTGGATGCTATTCCCTTAAAGTTAACCGTGAACCAAAGTAAACCATTCTACCATAGTTTTTTTGCTTTTTTGGGGGGGGGGGGCGGTCAGGTATCCTGTCATAGCAATGAGAAATACAACAAATACAGAATCTATGCAAATAAAGCTAAGAAGTTTTTCTTCACACTTTTCTAAAAAGTACACTGAGCCACGCCATTGGGATACTCTCTGTCTCCAGTTGATGCCTTCCCGCTAATTTCTCGGTAGTGTTTACTTTTTCCGTTTCAAACAAAAGCAGAGTGGTCCTATTCCCCCTTCTACAATGCAAGCATGCTTGTGTCTTTTAGCCCTGAGCTTTGACCTTCAGGGTGTTGCATAAGGCAGCCCTATCTCCAAGGACTGTTTTCCTCCATTGGTCTATTCTGTTTCCATTCTTCCTGCCCAGTGAGAACCACTGCAATGGCATCTGGCACCTCTAAGAGACAGTTCTCATGTCACTTAAACTCATTTTTTGCCTTAGGACTTATTATTTATATGATGGAAATTTAATGGAAACAAAGTTTTTTTTTTCCAATGACTTGAGCGTTTCACAGCATGTACTACTCACTCCTTTTCTTTACAATCTCCAGAGAGTTCTTTTCTTTAGTAGAATGTATCCTAAACACCTTCATCTTCAAGTTTGTGGCTTATGATTTTTTTTAATCTTTAATGGAAGATTAATGGAAGTTTTTTTTACAAGATCCACTGTGTTCATTTCTTTAACTCTCTTTAAGTCCTATGAATGTGTCCTCTTTATCTCTGTTAGCGCGCTATAAAAACGTTCTGTTTATATCTACTTCTGGTTTTCCAGTATTTCTGCACTTCCTAGTTAATCTGGGTGTTTATATGTGGAATTTTCTGCTCTTTCAGCATTTGCAACGGGAAGGTCTTGAGACATTTTGCTTAGCCTTCTCTGTGACGCCTGTGTCTAATTACAGTCCATGTTACCGCATTCAACAAAGAGACCATGATCGCATGATTGTGTAACCTGGCAATGTCAGGGCCAGCAAGGAAGCTGGACCCTGAACTCTATTGTTGTGATTCTAAACACTTGACAATCGAGGCCTTTTCAAACAATCTGGCATCACTGGGTCTCTGTAAAAGGCTTGTTTTCAACAACTGGGCAGTCAGTTAAACCCAATTCAAACAATCACAATTGCAGATGCCATGTAAGACTCGAATTTAGGCCACTCTTAAGGGAACCAATTTGAAACAAAAGTCACCCTACACAATGAGAAGGGTGTGTAGATTTAACATCCCCATGATGCAGTCATAGACCCGACAGGGACTTTCTGAAACCGGGCCTCTCCTCAGAGAGGAAAACTGGGATGGAAATGTTCAAGTTTCAAACTCAGACAAACAAGCTTCCCTGCAGAGAGTTGGTAATTGTAATTGCTGAAGCTGTGATTCTAATTTAGCCACACAGTGAACAAACTTGCAAATGTTTTCAAATATATAAGGAGTGCGCAATTTACTACAAGTAACACAGACTTAAGCTTAAGTTAGCCAAGGCTATGACTTGCCAATTACTTTAGGAAGTCTACCCTCAAAGCCACCTTACTTCTTCTCTATTTCTACTCTTTAAATGATTCCTGTGATGCCTACTGATCCTAGCATAAGAAAATATTTGAGACCACTTTCTACAAAATAACACTTTCTACAAAAGTAAAAACAAAACAAAAAAGACTAGGTTTCTCCCCTTCCATCTTGGCACTCTCTACAAAGGTGAAAATCATTACAGAATTTCCAATGCCAGTGTTATTTATGCCTCTCTCCTCTTTATGACAGCATCTTAAAAAAATGTCCTCCACTGTCATGAATATACTACCCGGAGATCTATTCACTGATTACTGAACTGTCTCCATTAATCCCCTCACATTCCACTGATAAATCCCCATGCTTTGACCCATAGTTAAGAATACATCATTTTGAATACCAATCAAGGTAGGATTTATCCTTAAAGATCCAGCCAGCTACCTTCCTTCACATCCTTCCTCCCATGGGTCAGCTACTGGATGACAATGAGCATTGGCCTAGCTTCAAAGTAAAAAAGCTCACAAAAGTTCAGCACAGCACACTCATTTTCTCCACAACATTCTACAACCAAATCGTGATGATCCATTCCCTACACTACTTATCTTTATCTTCAACTCTTCTGTTGCTGACCCTTGAGCATCTCACATCTTATACAAGTTCAAATTCTTACGTTTGGAAGCCTCATAACCAGCACCGATCAAAGATAAAACTGGCAAATATCCTTTTCTAAAATTTTATTCAATGCATTAAAGTTGTATTTTTCAAGTTCAGTTTTCAAGTTCAAGTACATTATTTTATTTATAAGTCCAGGAAAATTTTAGTAGTTCCCCTTTCCTCTCATAAGAAATTTTCAAACATGCTGGGCCACTCAAAGACTGACATGATGATAATCTGTACGCTGAATTCCCAGAGTCAAAAGCTGCTGACATCTCTCCACATCTGTGTATGGAATGCATTATGAGAGACAACTCTAGACAGCATGACACTTCACTCTTACAACTTTCATCACTCAACTCACAAGAATAAGAACACTCTCCTGCATAAACCCATCACTACCATCACACCTGGGTAAGTAATAATTCTAAAGTAACATCCAATAGCCAGTTCAATTTTTCCATTTGTTTCTGACACATGATACATCTGGTTTTTTTTTAACCCCAATTTTGGTCCATCAAGATGGCTCAGTGGGGAAGGGCTCTTGCAACCAGGCCTGAAACCTTGGGTTAGACCCCTGGGACCCACATGGTGGAAAGAGAGACCTAGCTCCTCCAAGTTATCATCTGGCCTCCATACATGTTGTGGCATATGTGCGCCCTCCTTCTCTTCCCACCATGCATACTAAAATAAGTTAAAATTTAAAAGTAAAGTAATTTAGCCCCCATCTACTGTATGTCTTCTGTGCCTCTTGCTAGAAAAATCAGTCTACTTTTTTTTCATGGTATGTTTATTAAAAAGGCAATGTTTTTTTCTGTCCCTATGTGATAATTTTAGCTTTTCTATTATCCTCTGTATTCCCTACACTCTGAATTTTAGCTGTGAAGGTTTAATGAGGTCCAGGTTGGACACTTTTGGAAGAACACACATGTCCCATGTGGTTGTGTCACCCTTAACAATGCTGACCTTGGTTCTTGGTAAGGGGCTTCAAGGCATGTTGACCTTACCACCAGCCATTTACATTGCACGATGCCCCAGTTTTAAGATCTTTAAAAATATGTATACCAAATTCTTGGAGTTGGGGATTTAGCTCAGTGGTAGAGTGCTTGCCTAGCAAGCGCAAGGCCCTGGGTTCGGTCCTCAGCTCTGGAAAAAAAAAATATATGTATACAAAATTCTGTCAGGCATTCCAGGCCATTTGCTTCCCTGGCCTCCTTAGACTCTTTTCCTCAACTATCTCTTAAAATCCCTCCTCTCTGTTGAATCCCTCATCCTTTTGCTCTGTAAGCCCTGCTTCATAATCAATTGCTCATTTTTATCCATCATTTAGATAGATCTGAAATTGTACACTAGGAAACTTCCAGGGGCTTTAACTACACTTACAGTGCATGTTGAGTTTATGACCTCATCACTAGAATGTGCCACTGAAAAATGAACTATTTCTGACATGGTCATCTGGTATATGACATCTTAGAGCAACATACAAACCTAAGTGCTTATTGATATCCACACATGTTAAGTCTCAATAGCTGCAACTGCTGAGCATGCCCAAAGATCAAGGGGGAAAGTGATGCAGGGTTGGTTTTTCTCCCTGGCCCCATTCCTCTAAAATCCACCGACACCTGTCTGTGTCTATGTCTCCAACATCTTAACAGGACTCACCTACATACTATCAATTATTTTCCAGCAATTGTCTGGCTCATCTGAACTGCACTGGTTAATTAGACAAACTTCACTTTCCAACAGAATTTCTCACAAGCAGGAAGACAAATACACGCTAGGAATGTCTGATGAAATAGATTTTATTTTGAAGCTGTGTGTCGGTGACTACACATGCAAAATGAATTAAGAATTGAGATCACTGTCTGGACCATTCAGCCGAAAGGCAGAACAGGATCCAGATAAGGCAAGAGTATTCCACTGGGCTTGGATTATTTAGGTAACTCCATCAATCACTCCATTCACTTCAATTGAATAGTCCAGTTCAGGCTTCTAAGTAATTTGTTTTCATCTTTTCTAGTTAGCATCATCTGTCCGATATTACAGGAGAATAACAACTTTGTTATGTTTCGCTTTTAAAACCCTTTTTATCATCTGTGTTCCAACTTGGACACTGGGGAGAAAGGTACTGGGCACACAGTTTTAAAAGGATCTGCTTTTCCTTTCTCCATGACCAACCTAAACTGGAATGACCAAACAGTGCACATGGCACCAAATTCACCTTCCGTCTCCAAGCCTCATCTGGGGCAAAACTACGACGTGTATAAAATCTATCTTCAGCCACATGGCTCCTATCTATCTGTGCCCTTTACTTCAGAGATAAATTTCAATGGAGGATAGTCCATCTCTCCAAAGCACTTGCTAATACTGGAATTGAGTGGAGAAATGGATGTTATTTCAAGGGCCCCCTTAAAGTCATCTGTGTTGTCACCGTGGTAAGATGCCTAAGAAAACACCTTCTGAAAAGACAGATGCGTTTTGGCTCATGGCTGCAGAGCTTGTAGTAGATGGTAGGTTAGTTCCATGCTTCTCGACCTATGGTGAGGGGGCACCTTATGGTCACCACCCTGGTGACCTACTTCTTCCAACCACGTAGCGTTTTCCACAGTTCCACCAACTCCCAATATGCTATTCAGATTTTAACCCATCCACGGATTAAACCATTGGTTATGCCAGAGCCCTCAAAAACACACCTGGAAGAGTGCTATATTAATGTCGTATGCAACTTTCAATCGAATCAAAGACAATCGGGATTAGCTACCACATGCCTAGAAGGAGGTAGTTCAGGTATCCATGGGCAGATAAATGTTATGTTTGGAAGACTGAGGGTTTTCCCCTGTCTTTGAGAAGCTACATGACTTAAACATAAGCAATCAGGAATTCTGGCTACTTTCAAAAGTTTGACGCTATCAGTATCCTCTAAGCTAATATTTTCATAGTTCTGTGACATTTACAAAATGTGGTTCACATTAATTATCCTGTTTAATCTTAACATAACTCATAAGCACTATATTCTTGCCTCCAGTCTGCAGATAAGGAAGTTGGTTCTCTGCCACCAAGTGCTGGGTCCCTGGCTCTAAGCAAGGTCTGTTAATTCCCCACAATGTCTTTCCATTCTGCACGCTGCAACTCCATTCAGATCCACAAACTGACTTTTGGCTCTTCTGGAAGGGTGGTGATGATCCTACATGATTTAGTATCTAAAGGTTGGGGGGGGGGCGTTGAAAGTTTCTTAAGCAATTAACAATTGGTTCTACAAGCCTAAAGCATTTCTCCTTTTCTTCTTAGCTCCCACCTTCCCACACACTATTTTTGAAATGAAGAAGACATCTTCCTACTCTATCTGAAGGTTTTTTTAAACCATAACTGTTGTATGATATCTTGTTGGTGTTCTGACAAATAAAGTTTGCCTAGAGATCAGAGGGTAGAGCTGGCCACTAGTCAACCATAGAGGCCAGGAAGTAGTGGCACACACCTTTAATCCCAGTACTTGGGAGGAGGAAGCAGGAAGATCAGGAATTCAAGGTTACCCTGGGCTACACGAGATTGAACCAGTCTAAGGGAAAAACAGAGCCAAGCAGTAGTGGCACACACCTTTAACCCCAGCTGGCTGCTGCTCTGCTTCTCTGATCTTTCAGCTTTCACTCTATACCTGACTCTGAGTTTTTTGTTAATAAGACAACTGGGACCATGCTTCATATAACCAAAAGGCAGGTAGAGGATCACAGGACAAAGTACATCATTACTAAGTCACCCAAAGCAGCAGAACCAAGTGGCTGGGGAAGAGAAACCAAAGGCCCATGATTTTGAGAGGGAGCAAGAGAGTACATAGTAGGAATTGGGTGGAGGAATGGGAAGAGGGAAGATAATATAATTATATTTTAATTAAAATGCACTTCAATTAAAATTTTAGGCTGCCTTCAATACACAGATTCAATGGAGGAATTTGAAAGGGACAGGCCTTTCACTTTATGATATAGGCTAAAGTTACAATAACTCCAATGACATTAAAATTCACATTAAGTGCCGGGCGGTGGTGGCGCACGCCTTTAATCCCAGCACTCGGGAGGCAAAGCCAGGCGGATCTCTGTGAGTTCGAGGCCAGCCTGGGCTACCAAGTGAGTTCCAGGAAAGGCGCAAAGCTACACAGAGAAACCCTGTCTCGAAAAACCAAAAAAAAAAAAAAAAATTCACATTAAATAATTTATTCATGGCTATCCTAATTGCAAATTAAAAGAAAACAAAAGATGATATTAATTATTATTACACAGGAGATTCAAAATTCAACTCCGCTTACCAACATCTAAATTATCAAAATCCTACAAAAGCATTTACAAACATCTTGGTATACGGTAGCTCCTCTACTACATCTCATGTCTGGCATGTTTTGCACACAGATCATCACAACAACAACAACAAAAAAAAAAAAAACGTATAAATAAGTGACCACGAAATTCCAGCAACACTTCCAGAAGTTCACTACCTAAAGTTATTCTATACATCATGTGCCAGCAAAACTTTTTTTCTGTAAAGGGCCACAAATTAAACAGGTTTTGCAGACCACATGATCTCACTGAATATACTTTGTTCTGCTGTCCCTGCATAAGGCTGGCATAGAGGAAAAAGTAAATAAATGAGTAGGGCTGGATTTCAATAAAACTTTTATTTGTAAATTTACCATAGCTTACCAGTCTCTCCTATAGAAAGTACCACATCTGACTGCTCAACAGGGAGATGTCCCACCTAGAAAACCTTAGCAAGATGGCCTGAACCACACTGCTCACCTGGGACCCAATGGTTTCCTGGAAGCATCGGCCGAGCTGTGTCTTAGCAGCCACGGGATACACGTGTGGAATGACCTGTTGGTGGGAGTACGTGGAATGTACTGTCTGGGTCTTCTGGACGGGGTGCCCTTGGTACGAGACTTGCGGTTGGCCTGGTTGCGCTTCTTTCACCTTCTGGCCCGTTGGGCCGTCAATTCTGGAAACCTGGTGTATCTGGACAGAAGCCTCAGGAGGATGCTTCACGTGGATATTGACTATGTTGGGGGGAAATTTCACTACAAAGATCAGGAGGACAATTTGTTAATCATGAATAATTAAATGGGAAACTCAGGATTTTTTAAAAATGTGAAATGAACTTTATAGAAACACACCTACCAATAGACTCCACATAGGATAACATATAAAAAGTATTTTTGTGGCAGACATCAAAATTCTTGACAATTTTGTGCTCAAAATGACAAATTTATACATTAAAAAAAAATTGTGGGCTGGTAAGATGTCTACCATCTTTAGCTGGTCAAGGTGTCTACCATCAAGTCTGATGAGCTGAGTTCCCTTCCCAGGATACAACATGATGAAAGGAGAGAACTAACTCCATCCACAAGTTATCCTCGGACCGCCACACATGCACTGTCACACACACACACACACACACACACACACACACACACACACATACACACACTATATATATATATATATATATATATATATATATATAACAAAAATTTTAAATAAAACTGCAATTATGCAGACATTAAAGTATCTCAACAGTGATATATTATGAAACAAGAATATTGGGGCTGGAAATATGGCTCAGTGGTTAAGAGCACTGGCTGCTCTTCCAGAAAACCTGGGTTCAATTCCCAGCATTCACATGGCAGCTCATAACCATCTGTAACTCCAGTTCCAAGGAATCTGGCACCCTCACACAGATATACATGTAGACAAAGCACCAATTCACATAAAATAAAAATAAATAAATCTAGCTGGGCAGTGGTGGCATACACCTTTAATCCCAGCACTCAGGAGGCAGAGCCAGGCGGATCTCTACGAGTTTGAGGCCAGCTTGGTCCATAGAGCGAGATCCAGGACAGGCACCAAAACTACACAGAGAAACCGTGTCTTGAAAAAACCAAAAAATAAATAATAAATAAATAAATCTCTTTAAAAGAAAAAAATCAAGAATATTATTTTAACTAGGATCACAAAAATAAGAATTGATGATGCTTTCACAGTAAGGTGAGTACACCTTACCAAGTGGTAATAGATTCTCAGAGATTAGTTACTTTTGTGTATTTCATAAAATTTCTTCTATAGAAACTTCTATTACGGAAATTTTAGGACTTAAATTTTTCCATTAAAAGTAGAGATCCAGTTTCACAGAGCAGGCTTCTTTCATCTGTTTATTTTAGGTATTTCTTACATATATACGTTTGAGTTCTTTCTGACAACACACTACTGTGTGTTGATTTATATGTGTCGCAGACTGCCTTTCTGCCCCTTTCAAAGACAATTTCAGACAAAATGCTCATCTTCTGACACAAACATTCAGGGTTTAAAGAGTCAGAGCCAGTTACACTTCACTGACCCCCTTTGAAAGTCCTGTGTTCCTAAGGATGCCAGCTTTGAAAGAATGAATTAGTCACAGAACGTGTGAGCTCCAAGTGACCTAGTTTGCCTTCCTCTACAGATGGACAGATGGAAGCCCGGTGAAGTTAAGTGATCGTGTAGGACTCACATCAAGTATCTGTCAGCTACAAAATTCATTACGGGGTACGATGTGGCCCGTTACTTTACTGCTGCTGCCAGGGTCCGGCCCGGACCTTGTTTCTGACCTTGCATATCCACCACTCCATGGTGCTGCAGAGAATCAGGCACTTCTTTTGGCCATCTCATTTTCCAGATACCAGCACACGGTGGCCTAGACAGCCCTGCAGCCACAAGAGTGGGCCCACATTCCCAACTTTCCTGCCCTTTCTCACATCACAGATCCACTCCCTCCCTTCCGTTCCAACCCCAGTCCTGGATACGTGCAGAGCCTTCTCTCTGGGTGTGACCTGGTAACAGAGCGAAATGAGAATGCAGACCTTACCTTTGACTCCTTGTTGGCTAGTCATGGTCAGAGGCAAGGTGTGTGTGGAATGGATGACATGCGTTCCCAAGGCTTTGCCTGGCTGCTGGGAGTGCTGGTAGAGTTTAGGCCCACTGGCACCAAGGACGGGGATCTGGCAAAGCTTTCCTGTGAAATTTGGAGGGCACTGGCATTTGTCCCTTGAACTGCACTGGCCACCATTCATACACGGAAGATGGCAAATTACTGAAAAGGAAAAGAGAGAACGTGGAAGTTGGTTAGTTTCCCAAAGGTTATAAGACAATCAACCGGCACTCTCCCCACCACATCCAAACACACACCCTATTTCAGACATCCCATCCCCACTGGGAGTCAATACATGGCCAAAGAGTTTCTATTATCTGTTAGCTTCTCCTGACAATGGAAAGGCATTCAGCTTCCATGAGCTGGTGTCTGTTTGCCCGCAACAACAGAAAGAAGAGTTTGTAGGGAAAATACGAAGTAGAGCTGACAAGATGCCCGAGTGGGTGAAGTGTCTGCTGCCAAGTCTGATGACCTGGGCTTGATCCCCAAGACCCACATGGTGGAAGGAGAGAACTGACTCATGCAGAATGTCCTCTGACCTCTGCACATGCTCCCTGGCACACAAACAGACCCATATACATGCACATATAGACACATAAAGCAAATAAAAGAGAATGTAACAAAACTAATATGTGTGTGTATGTATGTATGTATATATGTAAGTATGTATGTACATATGTATGAAGTAACCACCCAGGGTTACTGTGTACCACAGTACTTGTGGGATCCCACAGAGGTTTTCTAGTGAGAGCTGAGCTTGCTTCACACAGCAGGGCTGCATTAGGGGATGGTTGACTACGTGCATGGTCACCAGGTGTCTGGGATGGTCTGCACTTGGCTGTGTTGGGGAAGGGCTTTTGCTCCACCCCTTGGCATTCCTTTAAAAGCCCTTTAGAAGAGACAAAAGGGGCTGGTGGGTTTTGACCCAGGCCTTCCCGAGGCTATCCTGTGTTTCTAACTTCCTCTCTCCTCTATATTTCTATCTAAATCTCTTATCTCTCACTCCTCAAGAGTCCCTGGGGTAAATAAATGTGGGTGCTGGCCCCCACAAGTACAATTTTAAGCATCTCTTGCTACTTGAAATTGCTCTGCTTCTCTATTTACTGATGACTAGCTAACTGTATCATAGATTACAAATTCCATAGAAAGAAGAGGTATTTATACCTTGATAATCTTCATGTCCTCAGTATAGGTATAGAGTAGGGATTTGCTCACAGAGCAGATAAAGCAACAAATTAGAGTAAGGAAAATTTTTTGTCTGTAGAAGACACTGAACTCTGTGCCACTCAGGACATAAATAAAGCTCAGATAGCTTGAAACACGCTTCATAAGAATTTGTCATCTCATTGGACAAAAACCAAACATTTGAAATGAAATGAAACCTGGTAGTATCTGAGTGATCATTAGTTTCAGGTTTATTCACTTGAAATATCAAAAGATAAGGTGATGCATTGGGTGAAGAGTTTTCAGTTTTTAACTTGGGATAAACTCAGGTATGGCGGACCTTCCTCATTGCTAGTGAATGGATCCTCGCAGCCTCTAAATGCCATCAGATTTCTGCTTGAACAAGAAAAGCCCCTCAACTCTATTTTCTTAGCTTTTACGTTCTTTAAATGGTGTCCTTCATGACTACACTTGCCTGAAATCTTTCTTCGCTTCCCGATATAACTGTAAAATACCTTGGGACAGGACACGCCTTCCTTTTCCTCTTCAGAACCCATCTTAACTCTGACAGGCAGAGATTCCAGTCTCCCTTGGTTACTATGGCACCTTGGTCATCTAATTGATTCCTTCCTCCTTCCCTCTCACCTCTGCACATTCTTTGCAGAAGCCTTTCTTTGATTGTCCTTTACACACTGCTGCTTACTATGGTCTGGTCCTAAAATCTTCTTGACCAACTCCACATACTTGGATACGATTTCATCATGTCCCCAAAGCTGGGATCCTGTCAAAGCTTCTTTTTGCTGAATTTCAAACTGTCTACAACTGTGTAGCTCCATGTAGACATCCCATAGACCCCCCCAAAACTCACACCATCTACAGTAGTGATCATCTCCCTTCTAACAGCCTTAGCCCTGGAGTGGTCTTTAGCAAAACGTGGCTGTTTCTCCCTCACCTCACTCATTCAACATCCACCCCAGAACTTCTCTCTTCCAATCGCTCAGAGCTCTGGTCTCTCTGCAACCTCATCGCTTCTGAGCTCATCCCATCTCTCACAGCACAGCCTATAAAGTTCAATAACTTTATTCAGAACCCATGAGCTTGTTGTGGAGTCCTCTGCCTGGGACACCTTCCATTCGGCTCCCTTCAGCAGACTGACTTCCTGTTTGTCCTTTAGACTCTGCCCGGCCCTTGCCTCTCAGTCACTACCCTCCAGGTCACATCTCTGACATCGTGACAGTTGTCTGACTACTGTGTATACTTCCATCCACTAAAGTTCCGTGAGGTCAGAGAATCAGTCCTGTTTAATTTTACCCTTCACACAGAGCTCAGAATCTAGGAGAAATGCTTAAGGTCTGAAACCTAAAGAAAAAGAAGATAAACATAAAGACAAAGAAACGAACAGTTCTGTGCCTGTCATTTTGTTAAATACCTTCCTTAGGATGTAAAGAAGTTTCAGTCCTTACCCTTCAAGGATTTTACAGCTCACCGGTGACATTAAACAACACAGTATAAGTAAAACAGCAAAGAAACAATGACTGTCACATATTAATAAAATCCTTTGAAACTTCAGGAATAATTGAAAAAGCGCTTCCCAAAAGACAGAACTGGGAGAAGTCTTTAAGACTGAGTAAAATCGAGAATGCAGACAGCACACTCTAGAGAGATCATCTTTAGAAGGAAGAGGTAGCTCGTCTAGGAGAGAGTGAGTCAGTGTGTCTTGTTAAAAACCCAGGCTTTTAAAGGAAGGGAAGAGATCAGGCTATAAGCTGGAACATGAAGGCTTACATCAGACCAAGAGGCTATTAAAGACGTGATGCGGGGTTTGGACTTTATTCTGTAATGGACAAGTTATCCCGAGGCTTGAAGGGGAGGATTAACAAGGCTGCCGGCGTGTTCCAGGAAGGCTGCTCTGCAGATGGCATTCAGGATTAGTTGAGCAGAAAAAGCGACAATGCTAGGAGGTGCCAGTTTGGAAACTGTCATAGGAACTGAGAGGCGAGTTGAAAACAGAGCGCAGGGTGATGGCAGCAAGCACTGAGAGGAATATGAAGTGATGTCACCTGCCAGGAGGCTCAGCAGAATGCTTAGGAAACTGAGAAGATGGAGAAGGAAAGAGCGAGCTGGAAAACACTATCAGGCTACAACCCAGAAACTGTGTTCTAGGCCTATGTGTCAGCTGGAGTCAAACAACCCAGACTAGCTGGACCCTGGAGAACCCTCGAACTGCCACTGGTATCCCATCTCCTCTGAGAAGTGCCAGGTAAAAGAAGAGGTAGTCAAAATGATTCCAGTAGTCAGTATCCTTGTAACTCCTAGTTCAATTCCAACGGCAACTTCAAAACCGTAATTTGGCTCACTGGATGAGCTCAGCGTACGCTGGGTAACAGTGAAGAGTCCCATACTTAAATATACTACTATGCAAATAGTCCTATGAATAACTCATCATTGGAACACAGACTCTCTTTACTTCCAACTTGCAGGAATTTGAGAAGCCACAGTACCCTGAACAAATACACGAGATGTAAACTTCACTGCTAGCTCTGTCCACCAATCCCTTCAATAATGGCAGGTGTATATCATGACCAGTGCCTAATCCCATCATTCTTTTCAAGCTCTGCTGATGAGTAGGTGCTACACATCCCTTGGTTGGAGCACACACACTAAGGCAGGCAGTCCTGTTGCCTCCCAACTCCAAAGCCACAAAACCACAGAGTGTTTATCAAAAGCAGATAATCAAAAGATGGTATGGACTTCAAGGAAGTAACAGTGACACTCTGAGAAGGAGAATCACACAGTGCGCATGTCCAGTAGTTCCCTCCTTTGAGTTTGCTTTCAAAATCCTGTCCAAAAGAAGAGGGATGTGACAATGTATAGAGCAGTGGTTCTCAGTTCTCAACCATCCTAATGCTGCGACCCTTTAATACATTTCCTCGTGTTGTTCTGACCGCCAACCATACAATTATCTTCATCGCTAATTCACAACTACAATTTTGCTATTGTTATGGATCATAATGTAAATATCTGTGGTTTCTGGTGGCCTTGGGTGACTCCTGTGAAAGGGTCACTCAACTCCAATGGAGTTGCAACCCACAGGTTGATAACTACTGGTTTAGAGGAAAGAAAGGAGGTTCTCTGTCATAAGTTACACAGTGAGAAGAACGCCAACATGCTCACACTATTCTTGACTGGTTTCAATCAAAGAAATAAAACATTTCAATTCTTCATGCTTCTAACATTTTCAATTGTAGACTAGTAAAAAAAAAATAGCCTTACTGTGTGGCCTTCATTGCTCTATATATTTATACCCTCCCCTTAGATGTTTTGACAAAAAAAAAATATTTAAAAGCTGTGCAGCTCTAATTCTTCCACCTATTAAGCTGCAAAGTAAAGGCAGGCATGGTGGCATACACCTTTAATCACAGCACTTAGGGGGCAGAGGCAGGTGGATCTCTCTGAGTTCAAGACTAGCCTAGTCTACATAGCAAGTTCTAGGCCATCCAAGGCTACATCGTGAGACCCTTCCTAAGCAAATAAATAATCTTGTTAAGATATGTAAATTGAGGACTGCCTATAATCTATGCTGGCATAAATTCATAGAAACATCCATCTTAAAAATTAACCAATTGACCTTTACATGATATTTCCAGTAATGCTAATAGACTCTAAAATCCAACGTGGGCTCAGGTCCTCTATGTCTCTCTACCTTTTACTCCAGAGATGACTTCCCTATAATTAAATGTCTGCTGTGGGATGTCATTCTGTACACTGTGAATGTGTGTTGCTCTGATTGGTTGATAAATAAAATGCTGACTGGCCAGTAGCCAGGCAGGAAGTATAGGCAGGGCAAGCAGACAAAGAGAGAGACAGGAAGAGGAAGGGCAGAGTCAGAAGTCATCAGCCAACACAGAGGAAGCAAGATGATGAGGCAGAACTGAGAAAAGGTACCAAGCTATGTGGCTAAACATAGATAAGAATTATGGGTTAATTTAAATGTAAGAGCTAGTCAGTAATAAGCCTGAGCTAATGGCCAAGCAGTTATAATTAATATAAGCTTCTGAGTGATTATTTTATAAGGGGCTGCGGGACGGTGGGGTCTGACAGAAATGGAGAAACCTTCCAACTACAATTGTCCTGTGGGCTATGGTAGCCTAAGAGAATACAGCAGTATTCTGTGTTCCTGGTCATCAGGAAACAGCTTCTGTCTGGCCATTTTAATCACTAAAAGGTCACTATTCATAACCATTCATGAATGACGAACAAACTATCTATTCTCTCATTCCAGCATTTTCTAAAATCTCAAAGACAGCATATAACAGCCCTGGCCTCATCTCAATTAACTTCAGACTGAATTGTTTGCAACAGGCAATCTTTTTATACCTAAGTCGTGTTTTATATATTAAAGAAAAAATTTAAATCAATCTACAGACTGTAGGATTTAGCTATGAATAGTTTCTTTCTGTTTCAAAGTTCATACCACTCTCAAAGCATCACTACAAGGTATATCATCTAGACCATCAGTATTCTAGAAAGCCTCCTCAGAACATGGAGAGGAAAAAGAATGAATTATCCTTTAGGTTGGCTTGAGCAGCCTGTGGTAAGTCGTTAACTTAAGGATGTTAACTCTGGCTATGGCCCATATATTTTGGGAAATCTAACTAGAAAATAGAACATAGAATGCTGCCTGAGAAATGCCATAACCTTGTTGGCATGATATTTTGCTGGCCACGGCCATAATTCACCATCTTGCATCATATAGTCACCAGGGAACTGTTTCAATAACAAAAGGTATGTGGATCATCATCCTGTTATTCCAGAAAGTGTAATTTCATGACAACATCTCGAAGTATCTCATGATGCTACTATAAAAGGCCAAAATGAACCAAAGGATCCTGCTTGGTGGAGCGAGTTGGAGGTTTTAAACATATCAAGTGGTTCAGATGCACTCCACCATTCACTGTGCTCTGTAAAACAACTCGTGGTATTCAAAGACTTGGGATGACAGAATTTTCACATTCTACACTGCAAGTTGGAACTCCATTTAAATAACAAATAGGAAGGGCTTGGGTTCAAATACGAACATGACATTTTCTCAGACTCTGAGCTATGATAAGAGGTGACCAGTTATCTCAGTTGACTATAAAAACACTTAGGCTGCTCATTCCTGAAAGGGGCTCTCACAATGTTCCAGAGCCTCCTGAAGCTGATCCTGAAAACTCTGCCTGCCCAGACTTTCTGTACCAGTGCACAGACCATTTCTTATGGTGCCAAAGGGAAAGCCCTCCTTCTGGAGGAGGCCAGTGCACAGACATTGGACACGCATGGCGTTGAGGGGAGCAGCTGTTTCAACTATTTCAACTCTGCCACTTGTCTCTGACTGGAGGAATAATGTTCTCTTAGAGGACCTCGGCTTGTTTCTCCATATCTTTTCTTGATGCGCTAAAGGCAGCAACCTTTTTAGAAAGCCCAAGTTTTATCACCTTCATTCTCCTCCTTTTCAGTCAGAAAGTGGATTGATACTGTAGCTATGTAAAGACTTTGGGTAATAAATATGTTACATAATGATTGAGAGGTGGGTTAGGGACTGAGCTCAGTGGTAGAATGCTTTGGTAACATAGAATAAAGCCCTGGGTTACCTTTCCAACACTACACACATGCACACGCACACGCACACGCACACACACAATCTCTCTCTGTCTCTGTCTCTCTGTCTCTCTGTCTCTCTCTTCTCTTCTTTTCTTTTCTTTAACTTAGTATGCTTCACCATCCCAAAAAGAATTCGTGGAACTGAGAGTCAAAGGCATGGCTAGATGATTGCCTTCACCCAAATCAGAACAGAGGAGCACATTTTTGGATTTATCTGCTTAAAAACTCAGACGGCCACTTTCATTCCCTCTCCACCAATGAGATACCCAGACAGAGAGAACACTGCATCCATGTTAAGGGAAATACAGAGTTTAACAAGGACAAAATAGCAATAACGACACACAAGAATTCCACAAATAGCAAAAGTTTTTAGTACTGGTGGGCATTAGCAGACTTCTATGCTGGATCCTGTTTATACCCAGGAGATAGGAAGTACTATGATACGTGCCAAAGCTTCCAGTTTTGAATGGGAACATTCATCATCTCAGCTTTGTTTATAATTTCCTCCTCATTAATCATCAACCTCACCACCACTGTGAGCTATCTCACTTCATCTAGGTTTATACTTTGCAAACCCTGAGGAACTTCGTAGACGGATCCTATCACCAAATTCCACTTTACATTCTTCAGTGTGTCACACACTGCCACAGGAGCAGCACCTACCACCTCCCCGACATTCGAGCTGCTTTTATTGCCATCTGTAGTCATGCTGGCAAACTGTACACGATGGTGAAGCACCACAAATCACAGACGCCTTAAGCTAGGGACAGCCTTTGTCAACCGTCTTTAAAAACCAAGGCTCCGTGAGGATTATCATGCCTCCATCTACAAATGAGGTTTCTACAAATCAGATTCTTCTACATTCTCAAAAATCTGAGTCTCAAAAGTCCAGCTAGATCGGTCCCCACTGGGGGTCTATCCGTCCTGGGAAACGGGGCATGGCCGGAAAAGGAGCCGCCCTCCCGCCCCTCGCATTAATGCACGTTTGTGTGGAACCTGGTGCTAAAACATTCATAGATGACCTGCTCATGAGACAAGATGCAGACTTATCCATCTCATCAAATGTGATTGACAGGGTTTAAAATTTAAGAGACGACATGGGGACACTATATATCCTTCTATCTGCCACCCATGTGCAAGGGGCTGGATCTCATCTGTTAAGTGGTGGATGCTGATTGAAGCCTAAGTTTTACTACTTGGGGGAAGGACATGGACACATCAAGCTGGAAAAAAAATGATGACCCACCCGTCCCATAATGAAAGAGAAACAGATTTCATTAAGGCAATCTTGGTCCTTATCCGTGCAGGCCACCTTGGCTGGGCATCACCACAGCTATCTTAAGGGATGTGTTGCCCTTCAGTCACTCTGGCCTGGCATTTTCTTTAATATCCTTGCAAAAGGCAGAAACCCAGTAACACCACTTAAGCCAGGACTATAGTCAGTAATATTAAAGGAAAGCCTCAACCCCTTTTAAAACTGTGTTTTGCCACTGGGATTTGCAAACTTGGCCTGGAGATCTTTCCAAATACAAAGTTCATACTCCCATCGAGTTCATTATTAATATCTTCTTGAGACTTATTTACTCCCGAGCCTCAGAAAGGGAATTGAGATGAACCTACATTTGGAGTTCTTAAATATTTTCAGAGTCAAAAGCCTCAGCAAACATATCTATCAAGAGCACAGCATTTCAATAAAAACCTTTGACATCAGAGAGGGCCAAATTCCTGTAGTTGATAAATCTGGGGCAAGTATAGACTCAGACAACAAAACCATTCATCCAAGGAGAGAGGATGTTGAACAGGGGCACCTGCGACTGTGGGCGGGGCATCTAACAGCATTTCTACATCATTTATCAACCTGCCTTCTGTTCTGATTCTGTAGTCCCCATTTCTCCCATCGTCACCTGAATGTGTAGGAAAGAGGTCATGATGATTTCATGTCATTCTTCCGCACTCTACAGCACACAGGAACAAAGCAAAAATGGATCAGCATTCTCTAAAGACTCCCTGGGGAGGGTAGGTGGAAAAAAATACATCTTTTATCTATGCCTCTTTTAATATTTCTCTTTTTATTAAGCTTCTATGTCTGGAGGTTTGTCCGCTCCAAAACTCATACTGAAACTTCATCTCCCAAGTGATGTTAGGGGTGTTTGGAGATGAGTCCTTGAGAGGTGTTTTATAGCAGTTCCTACAGAGTGACACACTCCCTCCAGAGGGAATGGAGAGGCTCTTGGGATGCAGGATGGTGAACAAAACGTCACTGGGTATGTAAAAACTTGAAAGGTTCTCCAAATCCTCTTCCCAGCTTCACAGAGGGAGTTCGTGGCTACTAGGGGACATGACTCTAGCCGGTGGGGCTGCAAAGAGGAGATTCTCGGGCTGCTGAGCTGCCTGTAAACTGTTCAGAGTGCCAGGGCTGTGGCTTTTGTGAGCTGTCACCCAGGTTGGGCTGTTTCAGTGATGTAACTACTTTGTTGAGTCACCCATGCTCCTGTAAGTAGCCCCTCAGACTCCTGTCAACAACCCCAGTTAAAAACTCATGGGTTCACCTGCTACCTTGGTCAGTCATGGGCTCCCTTTTGGGGGTGAGTAGGGGTGTGTGTGTGTGTGCGTGTATGTGCGTGCGTGCGTGGGTGCGTGCGTGTGTGTGTGTGTGTGTGTGTGTGTAAAATCTCCCCAGGAAAAGTCTGTCACACAATGGGAGACCATTAAGATCAGATGAAGTCAGGAGGGTGTGGGATTCATGACTATTGTAGTGGCGTTATAGCCAGAGAAAGAGTCTTAAGTTAGCGAGCTCGCTCTGCTTTGCCATGTGATGCTCTGGGCTGCCTCAGGACCAGAAGCCAACCAGAACCCAGAACTAAATAAATCTCTTTCCTTTTTAAACTATTCCAGCTACAGTTACATCACAAGAAAACGCGCTGAGGTACCTACACACACGAGGAGAAAGAAATGGTCTTCCAACTGAGCCCAGAAAGTGCCTAGTTCCTGCAGAAGCATAGTAAATAAGAGTTAAAAACAAGGAAGCCAGAAAAAGAACCATTTGCTAGAGAGTAGACAGAGAGCATTCCCCTGGCTACAGAGGGCACCTTGGTGTATTATTGGTCCCTCACTGTCCCCTTGAGTTCTGGTGAAGTGAGACAGAAAGGCTAGAAGCACCACCAGTGGTTTTTTTTTTCATTTAATGAATGTTTATTGTCTGTCTACCATGAGACACTGTTCTAACATTTGGCAAGATCAGCAGACAAAAACAGACAAAGCTCTTGGCCCTTCTGGCACTTACCCTCCGCCATCTTTGAGACGCTCGCTCTAAGAAGCAGGGCTGCTCTGGGGCCCCAAAGTCAAAGAGCCAGATGGGGTTGAAGGAAGAGCTGAACAACAGTTACCAAGTACTCACCCCAGCACATCATGGAATGTAAGAGACTCAGGCATGACACACATCCAGTGTTCTGGAGGGACCTCTTTGGGGAAACAGTGGACCTTGGAGGATCTAACCAGAAGATCTGGGTGGATACCATGTGTGACTGAAGCTTACTGGCATAAAGTAGGAGA
>NW_026294492.1:24880760-25054079 GCF_007827085.1 Peromyscus californicus insignis | reverse complement strand
TCTCTTGAAAAAAATTTACTGTAGACAACTTACTTGCTTCCAGCGTCTCTAAAAAGAATCTAAGTAACTGGTAAAACATGCCTAACAAGGACCTCTGTGAGACATGATTAATTTAGGCCTAGGTTTCAACAATACTTGTTTTTAGTCTTACTTAAACTCTCTCTAACCTCAAGTGCCAGCTGAATTTTTAATGATTTAAATGAAGGGGGAGGGGTGAGCAGAAAGCTTCCATGCCTTAGGAAGAATAAATGAGTGACACTGGCAAGTACTTCCAACACAGGCATAGGAGCTTTTTTAGCTCCAATATATTAGGTCCTGAATATACCACCAGACACAGTAATGGCACTGTATGTGTGCACAAAATGGAAGCACCACAAATAATATAGGTCATCAGTTTACTAAGGAATGACCCAACTTAACCACGAAGTAATAGTGGGGTTGGGGATTTAGCTCAGTGGAAACAAGGGCTCTGGGCTCAGTCCTCAGCTGGGGTGGGAAGGTGGGGAGATAAACACCAGCTTCACTGTTTAGAACACAAACTAAAAAGGTTGTCAGAGCCAGGGAGATCTCTGTGAGTTCCAGGCCAGGGTGGTCCACAGAGTGAGCTCCAGGCCAGTGAGAGCTACACAGTTAAAAACAAAACAGAAACTGTTGACAGACAACTGAAGCTATCTAAAGTCACCATTTTTAAAAGGAATGCCTAAGACGTGGTTCTGTCAATGTGTCTTGATTAGGGAATCAGGACTTTTATATTGTCTGTAAGAGGCAGAGGCACAAGAAGAAACTAGGACAGTTTTCTCAACAGGCACCAAGTCGGAGGTAAGGAAAGGAAAAGCTTTGATTGAACTGTTTTTTAAAAAAGATTTATTTATTTATTATGTATACACTGTTCTGCCTGCATGTACACCAGAAGAAAGCACCAGATCTCATCATAGATGGTTATGAGACACTATGTGGTTGCTGGGAATTGAACTCAGGTCCTCTTAACCTCTCAGCCATTTCTCCAGCCCTGACTGAACTTTTATAAGGTCAATGTTAAGGGAACTTAAAAGAGAATAAGAGAATCCGATTTTTACTTTTTATTTTTCAGAGAACAGGTCAAATAATCTCACTTCAACTTCAGTTGATTTTTTTTTTTAAAGGAAATGGGGTATCTCTGCCCCACCCTCATCCACACACAGGGTTTCTCTGTGTAGCCCTGACTGTCCTCAAACTCACAGAGATCCACCTGCCTCTGTCTCCCGAGTGCTGGGATTCAAGGCATGTACCACCAGCACTTGGCATTTTAAATAACATTTTATTTAAGTATGATGGGTTTCTTTTCACCAAGACGCTGTGAGATTGCTAAGAAAAGTGGAAATTAAGAATGCTCACTTGAGTATTGCCAAAGAAAAGTTTTACATTCAGAACACCACAAACTGAATGTCACATGTGTTTTGCTATAACAGCAATTAAGCCTAATTCTGATTAGCAGCAAGTGTGTCTCTCAAATTTTTGGTGAACCATGAAATACCGAATAATGCAGAATGATTATTTGGCTACTGTAGTCCAATAGTTAGTATTTGTACAGAGATAAAACAATCACTGCTCCTGCCTTTGAAAAGGTGATGAAAGGCTCACATTTCCTCAAAAGGGAAACCAATGGCTATACTTTGACTCCATTGTGAGATTACACAGGCTGCAGTGACCAGCAGGAAATTCATCTCACCCAGGCTACTGTGTAGAAAACAAAGGAGTCCAAAATATCTTCACAGCATAAACATTTGGTAGGTAAAAGAATGAATTGTTACACTAGACAATTACATTTTCATTCAAGTGGAAATGATAAGTACATAAAGCACAATGACTAGATTATTCACACTCCAAATCCTTTTTTAAAAAAAAGATTTATTTATTTATTTTATGTATAGTGTTCTGTCTGCACATATCCCTGCAAGCCAGAAGACGGCACCAGATCTCATTACAGATGGTTGTGAGCCACCATGTGGTTGCTGGGAATTGAACTCAGGATCTTTGGAAGAACAAGCAGCGCTCTTAATCTCTGAGCCATCTCTCCAGCCCCCAAATCCTTTTATTAAAGGAATAGTGTCTTCTTTTTGAGAGGTGATGGAATCCATCGCTATGTTGCTAATCCTGTCCTTCAACTTGCAAACCTCCTGACTCAGTCTCCCAAGTAGCAAGGAGAAATGCATCATTAACATCTGGCTCCTCTTTTTTTAGATTTTTATTTAGTTTATGTGTGAGTGAGTTTTGCCCACATGTATGTGCACTATATTTGTGCCTGGTGCACACAGAGACTAGAAAAGAGTGTCAAATCTCCTGAACTAGAGTTACCCATGGCTGTGAGTCATCCTGTGTGCTGGGAATCTTGGCCCTATAAGAGCAATAAATGTTCTTAACAATTGGGCTAGCTCTCTGGCCATGAAATATTAAGTATTAAAAATATGGTTTGAGGGCTGGAGAGATGGCTCAGAGGTTAAGAGCACTGACTGCTCTTCCAGAGGTCCTGAGTTCAATTCCCAGCAACCACATGGTGGCTCACAACCATCTGTAATGAGACCTGGTGCCCTCTTCTGGCCTGTAGGCATACATGCAGGCAGAACACTGTATACATAATAAAATAAATAAATCTTTAAAAAAAATATGGTTTGGTACTCTACTAATTAATTATAAGGTATAACTAGAATGCATACCAATTGAAATATATTGCCTTTTAATGCTCTATCATAGTTCTAATTTACAAATTCTTCAGAGAATGAAAATGAATGGATGTTACAGAAACTATCAGAAAAACTGTAAAAATCTATACTATTTCATGTGCTTCCAAAGATTATCAATAGAATAGGGGCTTTTTCTCAGATTTTTATTTATTGTGCATGTTTGTATGTATGATGTAAATATGAGTGAAGTCACAGGCATGGAGTCTTCTCACTGGCCTGGGAGATGTTTTATATTTTATTATATTATAATTTAATGTTATATATTATGTTAATTATAAATTAATTCTTGGGTTTTTCTTCAAATCCTATAAATTTTTTTTTTTTTTCGAGACAGGGTTTCTCTGTAGTTTTTGCGCCTTTCCTGGAACTCATTTTGTAGACCAGGCTGGCCTCGAACTCACAGAGATCCGCCTGGCTCTGCCTCCCGAGTGCTGGGATTAAAGGCATGCGCCACCTACCGCCCCGGCCATAAATTTTTTTAACTCATTGCTTATATTTAAATTATTTTTTCTACACCACAAATATCTGGCTCAAAATCCAGTGTACCCCACCACTACCATTTTGAATTGGTATGGTAACAAACAGAACAGGTCTTTGGAATACATTGATTGCAGTATCAGGAGTGCACAATTTTGATTGTAGCACCCTAAGTCACAATTTATATGGACCTTTATTCCTAATTTGTAAAAGGTGGGAAGCTGAGTTCCAAAGAGTCCCTGACAGCTCTGACAATCTCTAGATAACACAAACAAGCTACTTATCTATGATGTGCCTAAGAACTGTGTTCTAAATTAAAAGCAATAGATTCAAATTCAATATTAAAACTGCTTGAGGGGCTGGAGAGATGGCTCAGAGGTTAAGAGCACTGCTTGTTCTTCCAAAGGTCCTGAGTTCAATTCCCAGCAACCACATGGTGGCTCACAACCATCTGTAATGAGATCTGGTGCCCTCTTCTGGTCTGCAGGGATACGTGCAGACAGAACACTGTATACATAATAAATAAGTCTAAAAAAAAAAACTGCTTGAGATATAGCATAACCCATTATTTTGTACATTGACTTTGTTTTGAAGCTAGTGCTCTTAGAGACCGAGCCATCCCTCCAGCTCTTATTTTTTTCAGAGATAAAAGAGAACTAATGTAATGCAATTTGATTAAACAAAACCCAAACCAAAAAACCAGAATGACCATTTTACATAAAAGTTTATTACTGAGGTAGAAATACTAAGACAATGATTTTTAAGTTAAAAATTGTTTTTGTTTTTGTTTTGGTTGCATTATGTCTTTGCACCATGTGCATTTCTGGTGCCCAAGGAAGCCAGATGTTGGATTCCCTGGAACTGAAGTTACAGACCATGAGCAGCCATGTGGGTGCTGGGAATTGAACCTCAGTCCTCTGAAAGAGCAGTCAGTGTTCTTAACCACTTAGCCATCACTCCAGCCCAATTTATAAGTTCAATCAGTTAATACAGTAAGTTGTAGTTTCAATTTAATCAGACAGCTATTGAGGAACAGTTACAGTTCCAACCTAGCCATTATACAAGTCTGAAACCAAATGATCAATGAATTATTTGGTTGTGGTAGTGCATAAATATAGAAGTATCTAAACTGGGTCACTTAACTTACCTTTCTTCATTTACACTATTTTTTAGTAATATTTTTGTACTTCATGGGAATCAGGAGATGCTGAACTAAATCCTAGCTTTGTTACCTTAAAAAGAAAAGAAAAAAGATACAAAGAATCTTGCTCTGAAGCCCTGGCTGTCCTGGAACTCATGTAGAAAGGCTGTCCTACACCAGGCCCAGATGTTAATTACTGATTTAAGCTCTCATAGTATCAGTCTATGTCAAGCAAGTATATTTTTCCATCTACTAGATAAAACAAAAATAACATAAATCTAAGTGATTGTATTTTTAATTTTTTTTGTTTCTGAAACAGGGTCTCAACTCTATAGCCCAAAACTTCTATGATAAATGCTGGGATTGCATAAATGTGCCACCATACCCATCTTCAAGCAATTTTAAAAGTGTAGATCTTATATAAGAAGTTAAGGCTGATTCAAGCACAATGTCAAATACCTTTAATCCCAAGATCAGTCTGGTTTACAAGGCAAGTTCCAGGTGGGTCAGGGTTACATAGTAAGATCCTGTCTTTAAGGCTGTACCAGTAGTAATGATACTGTATTATGTGATAAATGCAACACTATACTAGAACTCATCCCCAGTCATGAAGCCTGCCTTGTGCTCAAGAAATTAACAAGCATGGGGCTTAGGCAGAGATGTTATACTCACCAAAATTAATTTAAACTGGCAGGGGGGAAAAAAAGGAAAGCACTAATTAACAGTTACAGAAATTCATGTTCATGAAATTCTGGTTCTGATCCCTTATGATTGGTATGAAACTCAGTACAGTAGCCCTGGACTTGTGCAGCAATAAACATGTAATTGCAGGTTTTATACAACCATTCAGACCCATTGTACATCTTTGTTATTTCTGATCTCTTTCACTTCTTAGGAGATCTGCCCCAATTTCACTATTGAAACTCTGGGGAAAAAAAAATCCCTGTATAAACAATCTTGAAAGTGGGAGCAGATATTTGAAATGCACTATTGTGGCATAGCTCTCCTCTCCCTTCATACACAACATGGTAATTTACCAAGTAGCATATTACAGAAGTAGCTAGGTCTATAGTGATAGTAATGGGGCTATTGGCACTCCCCCACAGGAGAAGGAGGGATGGAGAGGGGAATCACAGGACCCTTATATAAGAATCCAGCCATTATTCCTTCTGGTTCCCCAAGCCCCCAGTTGTAAGACATCCTGGGAGATGCCAGACTATACAGAAAATGTAAAGTCAATTTAAAGGGGGATTCCATAATGCAGTTTCTAGAAGGCTGTTATCTATCACGGGGTGAGACTTTGTTTTGGCATCACCTACACTCCTGTAAACAGCCCCTCACCCATACTCTGGAAGTGAACTCAATAAACTCACTGCCTTGCTCTCACAAAGTGGTCCTTTCAAAGATTAAAAAGCCATTCCCTAATTTTTGCAAGTTATTTTAATCCCTATTATGGGAATACTTTGAACCAAAACCAGCCCTGGACCAACAAGAAAAGCATGGCACAGTAAAGTGCTGTAGCTAGAATGCAGGCAAAGCATTCTTGGGAATCACTATGGATAAGTGGGCAAAAATTCAAGAGTAAGCAGAGTGTAAAGGGGACTCCCGCACAGCGGGGGCTGCCTTCCAGACCCCAGCTAGGCACAAACCACACCCAAACACCTGTTTCCACAGAGAGATCCTTTTTTAAGCAGGGAAGAAAAGTTAAAATGGCTGCTTTCTGGCTCCGACAGAAAAAAAGACAGCAAGTGACCTTGTAGGTCTCATTCTTAAGAAGAGGAAAAGGGAGGTCTGTGTTAGAATGGGCTAGAATTCGGTGGTAGACGAGATAGAGGATGAGGGAGAGGGGAAAGGAACAAAGGAAAGGGGGCAGGGATGACAGCCTCTGGAAAAAGAAGAGACAGATATGGCACATAAGCGAATGGCAGTTTATAAAGGTAAAGGGGGACATCCCATAATAGGATGAGATGTTTAATTTTAATTGGGCATGTTAATTAGGTGAGCCAAAGGGGGTTTCTGATTGCTGGACTTCAGTAGTCAGTCTCAGGAGGAAGATTTGTAAAAAAAAGTAAAAGAAAGGACCTTGGTGGCCAGCTTTCGAATGTAATCTTAACAGTTTTTAGCAAGGCAGAGGGAATGGGGGAGAAGGGCAAGGCCTGCCAGCACCACATTCTCTAGTAGGCTGTGTTCCTTCATTGTGTCATTTTAAAAGTCAAGCCATGGCATACAATTTTCTTTCTTTCTTTCTAACTATGGAACGTTTCACGAATTGGCGTGTCATCCTTGCGCAGGGGCCATGCTAATCTTCTCTGTATCGTTCCAATGTTAGTCTGTGTGCTGCCGAAGCGAGCACGGCAGCTCTTAAGTACTGAACAGACACACAAAACAACTCAAACTGTAGCTGCACTAAATGAAACCAAGGTTTGTGTCACTGTTAACTTTGTCTTCAATTAAGCACAGAGGAAGGAAACAGGAAAACAGAGTAAGACAGGTAATGGACATCTTCCTTTCTCTTCTCCTGTCTGTAAAATCTTCTACATTCTACAGGAGAGAGAAAGCTTCTTAAAATCAGTGTGTCCCCAAAGCGGAGGAAGACTATGCGTGGTGATGGGTGTGGTGGCACATTTAGAATCCCAGCACTCAAAAGTATCTCCTGCCTCAGGCCTACAAAGTGAGTTCCAGACCCTGTCTCAGCAAAACAAAGACAGACTGCGAATGGTGGTTAAGCCACGTATTAAACTAACCAGAGAGAGAAAACTCTACTAAAGGAAAGAGCTTGGTAAAACCTGAGGTAATTTTTAGTTTGCCAAATCTCCCCATTTAAAATACGGAACAACAGCATCACAGAGCACTTCTATTTATTTCCATTTTATTTTCCACTTCCATGTAACATAGTATTTTCCTTCAGCACGCCCTCCCCTTCCTCAGCCCTGAGCATCTCTTTTCTGTAGTCTGTTGAACAACAACAGTTTCCCCGGAAATTGAAACATTTTATCCCATAGAAAAGCTCCTTAAGAAGAAAGGTAAACAACTCTAAATATTTTCAGGAAGTCCCTGAAAATGACCAGATTCTCTCTCTGCCAGAGTAAGCAGTAAACGCTGAGACACTCTCTCAGAGGAGAGGAGCTGAGCTGCAAAGAAGACAGACAAGCCAAAGGGCAAAGACTCTGAGGTGGGAGCAGCTAGGTGTCAGGAAGAGGTTTAGAAGAACGGAGCACCTGGAAGGGGCACTCTCCAACCTGTTGAGCGACCTTCAGCTGAGCAGTGTGTTCTAGATTTCCCAGGTTTGTGAACTGTCACCTATGCTGCAGCGTGCCTTGGTGATGCAGCTGTCTTTGAGTCTTTTCTGCTCCTGTAAGTAACCCCAATAAAACTCATGGTTCACCAAGTTAGACATTCATGGTATCTGTACTTTGGTCTGTTGTGGCTCCCTATCTGAGGTGAGTAGACATGTGTGTTGCATCTCCCCAGAAGTTGTCACATTACAGGTATCTTAGCTTGTTTCATATATTACACTCACCTTATAGACATACAAACATTAAACACTAAAATCCACATGAGGGAAATCACAAAGATTTTATCTAAGTCTGGTCACCTTAGTTATTATACTTGCCAAACCTATCCATCCATTTTCCTGCAAATTTCACAATTTTACTTTTCTTTAGAGCTGAATTGTATTCCACTTTATATATGCACATACATTTTCATTATCCATTCATTTGGCTGGCTCAATTTCCCTGCTTTTATGAGTAATACAGCAATACACACAGATGTGCAAGCATCTCTGTGGAAGGATACAGAGTCCCTGAGGTATATGGACTGTAGCACAGTTAGGTCATATGGTAGTGGATAAGGGTTCTTCTGTCTCCACATCCTCACTAGAATTTGTTGCCATTTGTTTTCGTATTTTCTATTTTAAAATCTTTTTATTGTTTAGTCAGGAATTTTCTGTATAGCCTGGCCTCCTGGAACTTGATCTCTAGACCAGCCTGACCTTGACTGAATTCAGAGATCCTCTTGCCTCTGCCTCCTGAGTGCTGGTATTAAAGGGGTGTGTCACCACCTCCTGGCTTGCCATTTGTTTTCTTAAGTACACTAATTTAACTGAAGTGGGGTGGAATCTCAAGTTACTTGCATTTCTCTGATAGCTAAGATGATGAATACTTCTAATGACTTACTGGCCATTTGTGTTTTTTTCATTTTTGGATACCAGGCATTACAGATGGGATAAAGGTTTAATTGCAAATTTTTAATGATCAAACTATTTATGACTTGTTTATGGCTGGGATTAAAGGAATCTTAACATGCATTAGGGTTTACAGAACTGCACACTGAAAATTGAAAGATGAAATTCATTCAATAATTCTGAACTTAAACAATTGTTTCACACTGTATTTAATATATGAAACAGTATTTCAATCATTTTTAAGACAAAGTGATGTTTCAGAGTTCTTTCTATACCTAAAGAGACTTACAAATAGAGATCCACTTTATTAATTCCCACTGTTGCATGACTTTACATCCATGAACACACTTTGTTTAAATAATCATCTGCTGATGGATATATGAATCTTATTTTTCCATGTTTCACTTTTAAAAACAATGAGAATAGGGCTGGAGAGATGTCTCAGTAGTTAAGAGCACTTTCAGCTCTGCAGAGGAACTAGATTCAGTTCCCAGCACCCATACAACAGTTTCCAGCCATGTATTAAATGTAGTTTCAGGAAAGCTGACACTGTCTTCTGACATCTTGTGGGCACTACACACATGTGGCAAACACTAAGACACAGTATTTTTATAAATCTGTTCAAAGAAGAGAATAATTATGCTTCTTCTTTGAGAATATAGGTTAACACATTTCTAGGAGAAATAAAAAAACTAGCTTATTCAAGTTAGTTTATTTTAATACTAATCGTCCACTTATGGCAAATGGCATTGTTTCTGCCATGATGTTTCCTCTTTAAATGTGAAAATTTCCTTAAAACGTTACTGGATTACTTGGACTCTAAGTAAGTGACAGCATGGGTGCTCAAGATCTAACCGCGTCTTCACTTACCAGGAACTCCGGAGTCTGCTGACCAAAACCTTCCAATTACGAAAACTGACCTTTAGTTTTCAATAACAAAAACTATCTGACTGATGATTAGGTCAGTAAAATTCCATGATATACACACAGGGCTTCAGGAAAAAAAAGGGTTGTGGTTTTGTTCCTTTCTTTCTTTCTTTTTTTAATTAGGTGCTGCACAAGTTTCCTACATTTACAACCTTAACGAGAGTACATACGAGAGCATTCCAATGAGTATATACTCTCTTTTTCATTCCTGCTAACTGTATACTCAAAGATCATAATACAATGTCTCAAATGACTGGGCCTCATCAAGCCTAGAACTGATAGATTCCTGCCCAAGCAGTAGGATTCATTTCATAGATCTTCTACCTGGGATCATTTTGCATGCTGCTGAGGAGGATCCTGAGCAAACTTGAAGTCTGAGTTATATAACTGCTTTTATTAAATTAAAAAAATTAGATTTATTTTTATTTTTGTGTTTTGTTTCCCTGAATGTATGTGCACAGCATACATGCCTGTGTAGGTCAGAAGAGGGCATCCAATTCCCTGGAACTTGAGTTACAACTTTTGTGAGCTCCCATGTGGGTGATGGGAACTGAACCTGGGTCCTCTGCAAGATATCAAGTACTCTTAGCTGCTGAACCATCTCTACAAACCCATGATTACTTTATTTATTCATTCATTCATTTTGGTTTTTCAAGACAGGGTTTCTCTGTGTATCCCTGGCTGTCCTGGAACCTGCTCCATAGACTAGGCTGGCTTCGAACTCAGAGATCTGCTTGTCACCACTGCCTGGCTCCATGATTGCTTTTTAAGTCAAATGTCTTGAATAAGAAATGTATTTCTACCGGGCGGTGGTGGCGCACGCCTTTAATCCCAGCACTCGGGAGGCAGAGCCAGGCGGATCTCTGTGAGTTCGAGGCCAGCCTGGGCTACCAAGTGAGTTCCAGGAAAGGCGCAAAACTACACAGAGAAACCCTGTCTCGAAAAAACCAAAAAAAAAAAAAAAAAAAAAAAAAAAAAAAAAAAGAAATGTATTTCTACCTAGGAACTAACTTTATATCAAGTCCATAATATATCAGCAAGAATGTTATTAAACACCAAATTTCTCAGTTACAAGTCTCAGGACACAACTGCTGAGATGGAAAGTTCCTTTCATGGCCTTATTCCACCTCCCATTCCAACCATTCAAGTACATTCAGAGATCACCTATCTGTAACAAAAATTACATTAGATTGGATAAGATCACTATTGAAATTTTTTTTATTGCATTTTATTTGAGGGGGCATGCACCTGCCTTGGTACGTGTGTGGAAGAGAGAGGACAACCTTTATGAGTTGGTTCTCTCCTTCCACCATGTGGGTCATCCTAGGGATCCTCTCAGGTTAGTAGACTTACCAGTAAGTGCCTTTACTTGCTGGAATCACCTTGCTAGCCCTCATTACCACTTTTAAAGATAAGTAATCTGGGCCGGGCGGTGGTGGCGCACGCCTTTAATCCCAGCACTCGGGAGGCAGAGCCAGGCGGATCTCTGTGAGTTCAAGGCCAGCCTGGTCTACAGAGCAGGATCCAGGAAAGGCGCAAAGCTACACAGAGAAACCCTGTCTCAAAAACCAAAAAAAAAAAAAAAAGATAAGTAATCTGTGACCTTTCATCTAGCCTTGATTTCTCTCTTGCTTTATCTGCCATATACATTTAATGGCATACCCAAATTCCTTGGGTTTACTGCACAGGAAATGACTTCTTTCAGTCTGGAACTATCTACAACAGGAAATGACTTCTTTCAGTGCTAACTTTCTACACAGTCTGGAACACAAACACCCTCTAGTCTTCACTAAGCCAATCCCTCTTTTTTTTTTTTTTTTTTTTGAGAGTATGTGTTTATGATGTTGAGCCTTGTACATGTAGGCAACTACTATCTTCAAATCAGAGATCTTCAGAATGAAAACAATTTCTTTTAAGATGATCAACGTCAAATACAATAACTCAGGAGGGGGGTACTTTTTTTTAATGCTTGGCAAAAAGACAAAATACACTTTTTTTTTCAAAGAAAGGCAGGAAGTGTTTGTTTGTTTATTCATTCATTCATTCATTCATTCATTCATTCATTCATTTATTCATTTATTTATTTATTTAGAGACAGGTTTTCTCTGTGTAGTTTTGGTGCCTGTCCTGGATCTCGCTCTGTAGATCAGGCCGGCCTCGAACTCACAGAGATCCACCTGGCTCTGCCTCCCAAGTGCTGGGATTTAAGGCGTACAACCACCGCCCGGCCAGGTAGTGTTTTAAGTCTTAACTCTTGGTAGACTAAAAAAGGATGGATTTGACTTTTCTAATCAGACAGCCCCCCAAAACCCAACAGAAACCACTGGGATCTTAACCAAGCAACATTCACAAGACTTAACACAAAACACCCCAGCAAAGGGTGTTACTAAGGGGGTTACTAAGACCAGTCACCACACAGGCCTTTATGGATAGAAAACAACAAATGAAACAAGCTCTGTGGACAGTTACTGTGGTTTCACATGTGTGTTTTGTTATTATATGAGTCTTAAATCTGAAATATGATGTGTTTTCCAGACAATTAACTGAAAAACAAATTCAGTTATTCTGTATCTGAAATAATACATTTTCAGAGAAGCCAAAAATCCACTCAAAAATTTATATAGCATTTTGTATGGACAGGATTAAGAAAAGCAAAAATAAACAAGGGTATATATTAACTACCATTCACTGCAAAAAACTTATTCCTAAATATCTTAGAGTTCCTTGTCATAGATCCTTTACAGGATCCACCAGGGTCATTATAGAATAGGGATATACACAATTTAAAGAAAGATACTTTTAAACAATATTTTGAATTCAAATATTTAAACAATAGTCTGCCTCCCTGAGTCCTAGGATTACAAAGCATGCAGTATCACCTGGCCCGGAGTATATATTTTTACTGTTTGGTTATAGCCATATATAATAATTATCCCAACAACAAAACAAGGCAGAGAAATGCAAGGCAGGTCCCCATCTTGGTATCTAACAGACATATAGTTAAGAGCTACATGTTTTAGAGTACAGGAGCAAGAGACACTAATTACAGTGCAGGGACAAGATGCTCAATTAAAGACATCACTTCAATTGGACAGTATGATTTTGGTTCAATAGTAGCAAAATACTCTTTTAACAGAACTACACTGGTTTCCTAGACCCGAATCAGAAAAACCGAAAACGGAGGGGAGAACAGAATAGAACAGACCAAACACAGTATTATTTTCTTCTATACAACAGAAAATTATCAACGAAAATGGACCTTTCCAACTCCCTTTCCTAGTAACAGAGTAACGTGAACCTTCATCTTTAACAACAACAACAACAAACAGAAACAAAAGGCCTCTCTTCATTGTACAGGCTGGCTTCAATCATCTTTCTGCTCTGGCCGCCTAAGCAGCAACAGACATATGCTACCACTCCTGACGGCAACTATAGCTTTTTGTGTGTTTACCAAGTAGTCTGCCTCCTAATTCCTTCCAGTGTGTGATCCCTGCCCAACTGGCAGAGAGTAAGTACACTGGGCCAAAACAGAACCATTCTTTTTGGCGACCAATTCAACGGCATTAATTAAACCTGTAACACCTAAATTGTAGATTCTTGCAAAACAACTGGGTACAAAGATGATAAAGAACATTCATTGACTTAGCAGTCTACTAATACACACAAAAGCTTCCATCAGTAATATAAATGCCTTAAAAACTATCTTTTAAAGGCCATCTTCAAGGAAAATTGACTCTGTGAAAAGGAAAGAAAGGCTTTCTGGATTTTACATTCTTCATAACAGAACTCATCATCTTCAAGTATAAACTTTGACCAAAAGAGAATTAAAAATATTACTGTTCCATAAGCAATTAGCTTCACTGTAACTCCAACAAATAATGACTGATTTTCTAATTTCTAAGAAAGGTTATGCCATAAATTATAACGTGTATCTAAATGACAAAAGTAATGTATACACACACATATTGGACACTAAGATTTACCTGTATAGGTTTATATAAACTTCAAAACTGTATGTATGAAGTTGTTATAACAAAATAACCTAACCACCCAACAATAACTAGGCAGAGTAAAATGCAGTATCTTTAATGTGGAATTAGAAATAAGAACAATGTCACTGGAGTGTATAAAATGACACTTAAAGGTGTCTCTGAATTCAGTGCTGAGGGAAATTAACATCCTTTGTACAATTGTCACACTGTGGTACAGTTAGTAAAACCCATTATCTATATCTATATTACTCAAGGGGACAAATAATAAACTATTGTGATAAAAGGGCACAGGTATAAGACTGGACGGATACTTGTTCTTTATGTTGATATATTGCTTGTCTGAATTTATGTGTGTATATGCCTGTATAAATGGTAAATGTCAATAAAGAAGAAAAGCTAAAAACATTTACAGAACTATTTTCAAAACGTTTAAAAGCAAAGTCAAGAGAAACAAACATGGTGCTGTACCTTAAGCGGTTGGTGTAGGTATCAACACAGGTCTTCATTTTGGCCAATAATGTACCAACGGAAGTCTGACATTCTGACTGTTCTTCTTCTTCTTCACCATTCTCTGTAGAAAGAGGCAACAACAGCGGCACCATAGATGTACAAGAAGCAATGGCCCGGAGCAACTCTAGCAGAGCCCGGTAGAGTGGCACATGTCTTGCCATGTCCAGAACTAAGGAAGAAAAGGGAGAAAACATACAGTGAGAACACACGTCATGTAACAGCATCAACAGCAATACTGTGCTGATATGATCACAGGGTTAACGGTTGGTGACTGGACTAGCAACCAGTGTTTATGTGGTTTTTATGTTTATGAGGCACCACTGCACTTCTAGAAAACAAGGAAGATATAGAGTAGGGTGGAACAAGCATGGTGGTAATTACTATTTTGTTATGTTACATATAAATTGTAGTGGGAGCTGTTTAAGCCATGCTGGGCGGTGGTGGCACCCACCTTTAATCTCAGCACTCGGGAGGCAGAGCCAGGCAGATCTCTGTGAGTTCCAGGCCAGCCTGGTCTACAGAGTAAGATCCAGGACAGGCAACACAGGGAAACCCTGTCTCGAAAAAAACAAAACAAAAATTGTAGCGGGAGCTGTTTGAGCCATGCCCTGAAGCACTGCCCCTAGTGAGGTAGCAGGTAACTGTTACACCTGCCTCTGACCTTGAGGTACATGCTCCTGGGGTGTGGCCACTCAAAGACCATTAAGACCTGGGATGCACCTATGCAGCTCTCTCTTCCATACCTTGTGGTTTTGGTTGCTGGGATGGACCAGGGCAGAGCTTGCCAAAGAACAGCATTGGACATGACTCATCCTTCCTTCAACAAATTCCTTTATTCTCTCTTATTAGTTAATGCCCAAATAAATTCCTTTGATCATTAAGCAGACTCCATGGATTGCTAGCAATATTATCCTATTATCTGCCACCCAACGTGGGGCATTGTCAGTCTTAATTTGTACAGATATTCCCATGATGGCCGTAACTTCTACTGGTGTGTAATCACAGAATCAGCCTTTTCAGAACTTTTCAGAGTTGCCCATTGAAATGCTGAGTAAGTGTCAATGGTATGGTGTACATATTTTAATTTTCCAAATTCTGCAAAATGAAACACATCCATCAGGTACATGGGGTAGGAATCGAACCCAGGTCTCCTGCATGGCAGGCAAAAATTCTACCACTTGATTAAGTAGCCCAACTAATACGTTATAGTAGTACAGCATGAGAACAATTACATTGTTTAAGTTCAAACAATAAAGTCATCTCATAGTATGTACGTAACTATCACAAGACTATAACTTATTAAAAGTCTTTCAGCAAATTAACATTCTAGTTAGCAAAAAAAAAACATATTTTTAATTACTAGCTACAAATCAAATGATTTTTTTCTTTTATATTTCTTTGTGTTTCTTTTCTTTTCTTTTGTTTGTTTGTTTGTTTGTTTTCAAGACAGGGTTTCTTTGTGTAGCCCTAGCTGTCCTAGAACTTGTTCTGTAGATCAGGTTGGCCTCAAATTTACAGAGCTCTGCATGTCTCTGCCTCCCAAGTGCGGGGATTAAAGGTGTGTGCCACCACTGCCCAGGGAACTTCTTTCTTAAAAATCTTAAGTACTAAGGAATAGATTTTTTTACTTCTAAGACTTCTTGTAAGTTATTAAATAGGAGTGGCCTATTCTAGCTGGAATTCACTTCTGTGCCTCATGTGAGGTAACTTTTTTCCAACACTAATTACTGAACAGCCATTCTATAAGCATTTTTAAAAACAGGATGCTAGTCAAGCTGAGAACACAGCAGTGACAAAAACAGAAAGTTCCTAACCTCACAGTTCTACACAAAGAGAAACCAGTCACATATTTTGAGACACTGGTAAGTATTCTGAATCTTATACAGAAAATTAAAACACAACAGAGAACCAACAGAAGAAAATCATATGGGGAACTGTCTCAAGAGGATGAGGTATCATTTAGAATCCTGGTCTTTCTGGGGCACTTACTATAGGGGATAAAGGGCTGGATCATGTTAGTTCTGATGGGGTGATGATAGGGAAGGCTACTTAGAATGATGCTTAATTCGATGGATATTTCATTTCCAGGTCAGCTGTGGTAGTTTGAAAGTAATTCACCCCATAAGCTCATTGGGGGTGGCACTAATAGGAGGTGTGGTTTTTTTGGAGTAGATGTGGCCTTGTTGGAGGAAGTGTGTCACTGTGGGGGCAGGCTTTGAGGTCTCCTATGCTCAAGATACATTCAGTGTCTAAGACCAAGTCTTGTTACCTGCAGGTCAAGATGTAGGACTCTCAGCTTCCTCTCCAGCACCATGCCTGCCTGCACACACCATGATGATAATGGACTAAACCTCTGAAAATGTAAGCCACCCTAATTAAATGTTTTTCCTTTATAAGAGTTGCTGTGGTCATGGTGTCTCTTCACAGCAATAGAAACCCTAATTAAGACATCAGGGAACCCTCTTTTCTACAGCCACTGAGATGACTCAGTGGGTAAAGGCACTTGCTGATGATCAAAACCCAAGTTTGATATCCAGAACTGGTGTAATTGTGGAAGGAAAACCTACTCCATAAAGCTATCCTTTGACCTCCACACATGCTATGGTATGAACGCACACAAGCATACACCACACACATACACACAATGAGGGAGAGGAAGGGGGAGAGGGGAGGGGAAGTGAAAGGGGGAGAAGGAGTGGGGGGGGAGAGAGACAGAGACTATAAACTAAAATTAATGGATAATGGAATGTAGTGGTATATACCAGCACTGGAGATGGAGGTAGGAGGACTGAATGTTCAAAGTCTTCCTCAAGCTCTAGGGGAGCTCAAAGCCAGCTCGATTACAGCACATACTGCTGTTAGAGGAGGGAAAAAGCAATGGGGAAATGTGCCGTCATTTTACACCCACCAATGATGAGAAGTAGGAAAATTTGACTGTCACTGTTTACTTACCTGAAAATTTGTCCTTTATCCCAAACATATATGAAAAGACAAATATCCTGCTTTTTTGAAAACTGATACTCTATTACAAAAATAGAATTTGTAGTAGATGTGGATGTGAATACTAGGGACAAAAGGCTTAAGCAGGAATGGAAGTGAGGGAATGAGAAAGGGGTATATAGTGGGTTAACAAAAAACTAAAGATGTATGAAAAAGCCTTTGCAAGTTGATTTTTAAAAATATAATAATAATAGTTTAAAAAGGGGAGTGTTTGAACATAGTACCCTACATGGGTAAACAATGCTTCACCCAGTAGACATGAATTATTAAATGAAAGCCCCCAGTGACAGGCATAGAATACCTCTTTGCAAGTTACTTGTCAGGGAGACCTCATAGCCTGACCCCTCAAAACAACAAAGGCTATTTTCTTGGTTCCCCACCATAGCTACTGATGAAGACACAACAAAATTCGGTTGCTTGGAATACAGAAATCAATCTGGAAACAACCTGAAAACTTCCTTCCAGGTGGCTAGCTTTCATAGAGCCAAAGGGCACTATGCAGGTGACTATGGAAGAAAAGCCATCGATGCACTTAACAAGCAGTAGACCCTGATGTGCCAGGCAAGACATGCCTATGGCTGCAATAGTGGCAAGATGACTAGGGGGTAACCAACTAGTTTTTAACTGGACTTGAGGCCTGTGTCCACAGGGAGGAATTCATCCTGGGTACTTTAAACTTAGTCAAAATCTAGGAGAGGGGAAGCTACAGGCCCTGAGGGGTAAAAGGGACCTACTACATTATTTTGCTAACTCAACATATTATCAAACTATCTCATAAAACTTTATGTTTTTATCCATAGATTAGTGATGCTCTCCGTCTTGGTCAGAGAAGCTTCTTCTTGTGGTGGACAACAGTCAATGTAAAGATTCATAAGTGGCCAAAGAGATAAGAATAAGTGATTGTTCTAAACGGAACATCGTTATGAACTCTCCCAAGGCTTAGGAAACATCATGAAAGAGGGAAAAGGGAGAATATAAGAGCCAGAAGATGGGGAGAACTATATAAGCTATCTTTTTGAGATGACGTGGTCATTATCTCAGGAATTCACAACAGGTATGGTTCCCTATACAAGATAATCATTCAACATTCCAGGACTTATATGGGGGGAGTCGATGAGACTTCACCCCATTGAGGAACTAATGGCTCCTGTTGGCTGCTGGGGAGAGGAATTAATTTTGAGTGTGTAACTACTGTTTTTCTCATACTTTCTACCCAAACCCATAACCCTAGTCTAATCAGGATAAAAGAATCCTCCAAATTGGAAAGTCTTGGAAGAAACAAACCAGTTTTCTTGGCAAGTGAGAGGATCACAATAAACGAAAGAATACTAAGACATCACAAGGAGATAGACACTGGAGAGACATAGATTGGATATCAAGACAGAAATCAGACATGAAAAAAAAAGATGAGATAGAAGTAGTCTATAGGTTAACCACTGAACTAATGTCAAATTGTTCATTTTGGTAACTTGATATAGCTATGAAAGATGGCAGCATTCCTGGAAAGATAGTTGATGGGGTAAGACTAAACTGCCTGCTTTACAAACCTTTTATCATAAGTTAATTCTTAATTCTCAAAATCTCCTTCTGTGACACGGATGTGTAGCTTGAGGGTTAGGCTCAAACTTAGTAAAACCTCATGCACAAAGCCTGGATGGTTGCACATTCTGCTGTCCCAGAATGAAGGAGGCTAAGACGAGGGAGCATGAGTCTGAGACTAGCTGACCTACAGAATGAGATCCTATACAAAGATCCTATACAAAAAATAAGTTAAAAGTCCTTAATGAAAGAATGACCTCACAAATGGATTATCTCTGCAACTTTTCACATGAGATTATCCCATACTCTGTGGCTCCTTGGAAGAGACTCTCTTCTCAGTTTCTCAGCCACAAACACAAATATCTCTTAGAATAGCCCTAATTTCTCTTTCAACTCGAAAAAGGTATTTTCATGTTTCAAAAACAGCAGTAAAAGGTACATGTCCCATTAAATGAATACCAAGTAACGTAATGCGCCACACAACTTATTATATTATTTTCAGGAGGAAGGGGACACAACAAAGTATTGTTTTTCAAAATGAGAGTAATCCTAAGTAAAGGTAACTGGCCTGTAGACTTCTTACAAACATTCCCTAAAAGTGACACCGTACCTCCATCTGGTGGCAAGTGGGGTAACTGCAGGCTAACTGACTTAATATGATATTGGCCAACAAAACCAGATTTCAACATTATATAAAATGCTGAAGCTGGGGCTGGAGAGATGGCTCAGAGGTTAAGAGCACTGACTGCTCTTCCAGAGGTCCTGAGTTCATTTCCCAGCACCCACATGGTGGCTCACAACCATCTGTAATGAGATCTGGTGCCCTCTTCTGGCCTGCAGTCACATATGCTGCATATATAATAAATAATTTTTTTTTTTTTTTTTAAGAAAAGAAAAAGCCGGGCAGTGGTGGCACATGCCTTTTTTTTTTTTTTTTTGGTTTTTCGAGACAGGGTTTCTCTGTGTAGCTTTGCGCCTCTCCTGGAACTCACTTGGTAGCCCAGACTGGCCTCGAACTCACAGAGATCCGCCTGGCTCTGCCTCCCGAGTGCTGGGATTAAAGGCGTGCGCCACCACCGCCCGGCTGGCACATGCCTTTAATCCCAGCACTGGGGAGGCAGAGCCAGGCAGATCTCTTGTGAGTTCGAGGACAGCCTGGTCTCTAAAGCGAGTTCCAGGAAAGGCTCAAAGCTACACAGAGAAATCCTGTCTCGAAAAACCAAAACCCAAAAAAAAAAAAAAAAAAAATACTGAAGCTAACATAAACATATTCTTCATACAAGTCTCTCCTATCTACCTAAGAAATTTCTAGAAAAAAATAACTACTTTTTCTCTTCATTGGATTTGTTTGTTTGTTTTTGAGACAGGATTTCTTTGTGTAGTCTTTCTGGATGTCCTGGAACTAGCTCTATAGATCAGGCTGGCCTGCCTCTGCTTGGATCAAAGTGCTGGGATTAAAGGTGTACACCACCACCACGAATTATAATACTATAATATAATTCGTTGAATTTTTAATCATCCCTTTTTACCCAGCATATGGTACTCCTACTTTTACTATGTACAGTATTGTAATTCAATGAGTATATACAATATATGGTGATAAAAACAGAGGTGATTAGCACTTCCTTCTCTTTAAAAAACAACATTTATTCATTTATTAGGGGAGAGGGGAAGCACATGCTTGGGGGTCAGAGAGCAACATATAGAAGTCAGTTTTCTTCCACCTGTAGGTTCAAAGGATTGCATTTGGGTCTTCCAGCATGGCAGCATGTATCATTACCCACTGAACCATCTCACTGCTGAATAATTAGCATTCATATTTCCAAAAAATGAATTACCTATACATGTTGGGACCCTTCAAATTCTTCTGTCTAGTTTGAAATTCCTAATTTAACTGGTGCAGACTAGGCTGGCCGAGTGTAGAGACACTCCAACTCTCCCAGACCAAATCCACAGAAAAGGATATCAGATCCATAGAGACTAGAATAACAGATGGTTCTGAGTAGCCATAAGGGTGCTGGGAATCAAACCTATGTCTTCTGAAAGAGCTGATAGTACTTTTAACCACTGAGCCATCTCTCTAGCACTAAATGTTCAACGTTTTCAACATACACGAATGAGAACATGTAGTATGTGTTTTCATGTTCTTGTCTAAGTTTACAAAAGTTTTCTCTAGTTTCATCATATGCAAATGACAGGATTTCATCTTTCTTGTGGCTGAATGATACTCCATTATGCATATGCCACTTAAAAAAATCCATTCGTGGGCTGGAAAGATGGCTCAGAGGTTAAGAGCACCGACTGCTCTTCCAGAGGACCCGGGTTCAATTCCCAGCACCCACATGGTGGCTCACAACCATCTGTAATGAGATCTGGCACCCTCTTCTGTATACATAATAAATAAATAAATCTTTAAAAAAAAAAAATCCATTCATAGCCGGGTGGTGGTGGTGCAGGCCTTTAATCCCAGTACGTGGGAGGCAGAGGCAGGCGAACCTCTGTGAGTTCAAGGCCAGCTTAGGCTACAGAATGAGTTCCAGGAAAGGTGCCAAAGCTACACAGAGAACCCTGTCTTGAAAAACCAAAAAAAAAAAAAAAAAAAAATCTGTTCATCAATCAACAAAAATCGTGGATGATAAAGCTGTATCCTGGCTATTATAAATAAATAGTGCTAAAAAAAAAAAGCACACAGATCTTTTTGATCTTACTATTTTATTTCCTTTTGATGGACATACATACACTCAATAGTGAGATTTCTAGATCATGTAGTAATTCCTTATAAAACTTTTTAAAGATTTGATTTATCTGATTTTGCATGTATGTTTTGTATGTATGCATGTATGTGTACCACGTGTATGCCTGATGCATTTGGAGGACCAAAGAGAGTGTCAGACACCCTAGAATTGGGAGTTACAGGTAGCTGTGAGCCTCCATGTGGGTACCGGGACTCGAATGCCTTGCAAGAGCAACAAATGTTTTTAACTGTAGACACTGCAGAGCCATTCCCTTCATATATAAGAAGTCTACATAATGACAGTACTATACACCAAACTAAAAGGCCTATGGCTAGCAAAACAAACTACCAAAAAGTCAAGAGACAAATTATAGAAAGTGAGATTTTTGCAAACCGTTAAACTCAATGGCAACAAAAATCCACATAATTCCATTAAAAAAAAAAAAATCTGAACAGACATTTCTTAAAAGGAGATATAAAAGGCCAGTAAGTATATTTAAAACTCAGTACCAAACCATATTCTGAGCATAAATAAATAACCTGGTCACCATGGAAACACAAATAAAACCAGAACGAGCTATCATCTCACCTCAGTGAGATTTGCTAAACATGTGACTTAAATTTGCTGCTGAAACAAACACTTAAAACATGTTTCTACAAACACATGATAAAAATAAATTTTCCTTTATACTCACTTCAGGTCTATTTAAAAACAAAACAAACAAACAAACAAAAAAATCAAAACTAATTAAAGAGCTTTAGTAGGAAAACAATTTACTAAGCATTCCCGCTAAACAAGATCAACTGTTCAGAATTTAACTGAATAACACTAAATCTGCATAAATTTCCATGTTTTTTAAAAGCCATTTACTAACCTTAAGTTTCTTAAATAAAAGTTAAAATCTAAAATTAAACTGGATAAACAATAGCATATCCAGTATTACAAGTAAAAGGAACTGAGAGAGAACTATCTAATGATTATAATACAAGTTTAATAGTGGCTACCTCTAATAACAAGATCTCAGCTTTTCTTCTGACACAAGGTTAATACCAAGAATATACAAAAAACTGTTAAAACTAAACTCCAAAAAGTCAAAGAATCCAGCCAATGGATGGACAACTGAACCAAACCAATACTTCCAAACAAGAGGCACAAATGGCCAACAAATACACAATTCTCCCCATGATTAGCCTGAAACAGAGTCAAAAGACTGCAAAGGGAGATGGCTCAAGGATAAGGTCCTGAAAACCTGAGCTGGATATCTGGGACCTACATGGTGGAAAGAACTGACTCCATATCTGACTTAATAGGTACACCTTGGCATATATGTGCATGTGTGTACACATGCACACACACATGCACAAGTTAACAATTTTTTTTAAGTAGAGGAAAAAAAGATGGAGAGGTAGAAGACTACTTGGGAAGAATTGGGAACAGTGAGGGAGATAGATAGGAAGGGGACAAAAGAGAGAGGAGAACAATACGAAAGCCCATTATATTCATGTATGTCACATTGAAGCCCATTATAAAACAATCCTTAATCAGTTGAATACTGGCAAAGAAAGTGTCCATGGTATTTTTTATCTAACTTCAAAAACTTTATGCCCTTATTAGCAAGTATCATGGACTTAACTTTTCATTAACTTATTTTCAAGTTCCCATGTATGTAATTTTATACCTTCCTGAAAGTAGAACAAATACACAGAATCCCACCATATTTACATCAGAATATCATCATGAAGATTATCAATCTGTCATATATGGTGACGTACCAGAGTCATTTCGCAGGTAGGAGGACATGGCGGGGATGAGGCAGGACTGACTGAGAAGCTCCAGAAGCACAGAGGGCAGAGCGCTGCTGTTCTGTCCTCGGCTCTCATGAGACGACTGGGCTTCGCCATTTACAGCACCACTCATGGGGTTTATGTAACTCGCAAGAACCTAAAATATTGAGAGTATATTGGAGTTCAGCTTATATACTTCAATGATGTACTTCATAATTAGGAACCTGATCTTAGCACACTTAAGACATGTATTTTCTACTTAACCAATGTCTGATACTCTTATGTCTGAAAATACATTTTTTTTTTCTTCATACAATATATTCTGATTGTGTACTTTTTATTTTGGGGACAGCTTTTCCATATGTGGCCCTGGCAATCCTCAAAGTTGGGTTTTCCAAAAGGGTGCCCTTGGATTTTTCAGTGAGCCTGATGCCTCTCAACTTTTGAGTTTGAGATTACAGGCTTGAGACATCCAACCTGGCTAAGAAAGGACACTTCAGCTTAACTTAACAGAAGAGAAGGGTCTGTTCTGCTGAGTATTGCTTAAACAGGGCAGGTGCTTGAGGTAACTACAAGAGAAGCAACCCGCTTAAGGACAGACACACACTGATGCTAGTGACTAGTGACTACAGCATTGCCAGTAACTCAAGCATTTCTTCCCCTTTGTGAGGTGCTCAAGGAGTTCTGGCCTCTACTTTGCTATGTAGCTGAGAACAAACTTAAACTTCTTCTGATCTTCCTGCCTCCATTTCCTTTGGGCTGGGATTCCAAGCATCTACTACCATTCTTAATTTTATGTAGTACTAAGGACTGGATCAAGGGGTTCCATGAATACTGGGCAAACACTACACTGAGTTACACCCCTAGTCCTCATTGTTGAGTTTCACTGGATGGATTCAGTTCGAAAGTGATGGAATCTTAGAATTCTGTACTAGAATGAGCATACCATCCTAGGACTGTGGAAAATAACACTTCAAAACGGCACCAATTTAGGTTAGTCGCTTCTTGTTTCTATGATATAGACGTTCTCTCCTATTTTCAACTTGCTTGATTCTGGAAATAGTATAGAGCAATATCAAAAAGAGAACTAAAGTGAGCTACAGGTACAGTTCAGTGGCTAGGCATATGCTTAATAGGTGTGAGTCTTGGGTTCAGTCCTAGCACAGAATGAAACATAGAGGCTAATTTCTAACATAGGAGGGCAGAGGGTCTATGTTAAGACAAAGGATGACTAGCAGGTAAACACCACTGTGAAGACACAGGGTAATTGTATCCCCTCACTTTCCTCTCAGGTGAGAAGCTTTGAGAGGGAAGGTATTAAAAATACAACCAAGGGGCCGGGCGGTGGTGGCGCACGCCTTTAATCCCAGCACTCGGAAGGCAGAGCCAGGCGGATCTCTGTGAGTTCCAGGCCAGCCTGGGCTACCAAGTGAGTTCCAGGAAAGGCGCAAAGCTACACAGAGAAACCCTGTCTCGAAAAACCAAAAAAAAAAAAAATACAACCAAGGAAGACCACTCTTTAACCCCATGCTTTTACAATGTATTTGGAGAAGAAAACAAAAGTGAGCACGAAGTAGGTAAGAATGCTTGTGAATACCAGTCATGACTGCACTCCAAAGATGAAGAAGGGAAGATTGGGAGTTCAAGGCCAGCCTAGACTACATGAAACATCAACAAAAGAAAAATATATATACTTGAGAATGAATTAGCAAGTCATCACTATTTAAAAGACAGACCAAATAAAAAAAGTAATTTAATGATTATCATTAACAATAACAAATTCACAAACACACCTGCAGAAGACAGGTCACATGCTCCTCTTCTAGCCTCTGTTTGGTTAAGGCTTGTTCCACATCCCATCCTGATGCTGTGGAACCCGTGCCAAAGCCAGTCCCTTTGGCCCAATACAGCTGCTGTTCTTCTGTTGACGTAGGGTTATGTGAATTTGACACCTGTGGCTTTTAAGAAAAGGAGTATTACTAGTGCTTGGAATATTACCACTGTACTGTACAACAGATTAACAACATAAAAACCAATTTGGCCATTCATCAAAAAATTGAAAACTAATTACTGTAATATTCCTAGGCATACACCCCAATGAAATTAAAACTGGTGTTAAAATAAGCATTTGTGCAAACAAGTTCACAGCAGCACTGTTCACACAATCCAAAGACGGAAAGATTCCAAATGCCTACCAAGAAATTAATATATGAACAAATGCAAGGGAATACTATTTATCTGCAAAAAGATATACTAACACATGCTACATGAATAAACTTTGAAAATATTAAATGCTAAGTGAAAGAAAACCAAAAATAGAGACAGAGAGGATTAGGAAAAGAAGTAGGCTCGGAGAATCAACGACTCGAAACCGAACAGAAAACGCAGAAAGGGGAAGGGTTGTAAGTCAGACCATTTTAGGATTCCAGTTAAAAACTACCTCAGGAGATTTCATTAAAACACTAAAGTGGCCGGGCGGTGGTGGCGCACGCCTTTAATCCCAGCACTTGGGAGGCAGAGCCAGGCGGATCTCTGTGAGTTCGAGGCCAGCCTGGACTACCAAGTGAGTTCCAGGAAAGGCGCAAAGCTACACAGAGAAACCCTGTCTCGGAAAACCAAAAAAAAAAAAAAAAAAAAAAAAAAAACACTAAAGTGATATTATCAATCAAGAGAGGCAGACTACCTCTACTTCTAGAAGGAATACATCTCAATTTTTTTGTTGTTCAAATTGTGACTAGAACATGTAGTAATAATTAAGGAGACCCCATCTCAGAAAGGGGAAAAAAAATCCCATGTGCTCTCCTCCCTACAGATTCTGTTTATAACTTATATATTTATGTAAATAAGTAGATGTTTGGCTATAGTGTGAGACTTAGAAAGTGGACAAGAAAAAGTAGTATTAGGTGTTGAGGAAGGATGGAATGTAGGTAACAGACACAGGAGTCATGAAAGAAGGTATAAAGTTAACACTTTTTCTAGTTTTAATCCTGACATGAATTTTTCCTTCTGTCTGTCCCGTGTGTTGTCCCCCCATCTCTCTCCCTCCCTCCCTCCACCCCCCCTTGTGTGTGTGTGTATGGTTGGATAAGTGCATAGTGTGTGTGTGGGGGGGGGGGGTGGATAAGTGCATAAAAAAAGCTCCAATGGCTCAGACGGGCCATTCTAACAAAATACAAGTTCTCAGAATAGATGTACAGAGTTTAGATTGGGCAAGTATTTGTCTGAATAGCTACATTAACCAAGCTGTGTAATTTTCTTATTTGTGAGTTCATTACAATAAATTGATTTTTTTGGGGGGGGGGCTTACTATAATATATAACTTACAACTCAATAATAAGATTCTCTAAAGTTAAAAAGAAAAGGAAAAGGACATCAATATATCCTCATAAGTGGGAAAGCTCCAACTATCCATTTCTTTATTTTTGGTTTTTCGAGACAAGGTTTCTTCATCTTGGCTGTCCTGGATCTCGCTCTGTAGACCAGGCTAGCCTTGAACTTAAGAGATGCACCTGCCTCTGTCTCCTGAGTGCTGGGATTAAAGGTGTGTGCCATCACTGCCTGGTTACTACCCATCTCTTAATAGTAGGTTAATCTGATTTTTCTGAGGAGGCTATCAGAGTATCCCATAGTAATCATAAAATGGAACTCCAAATTCTGAAATGTCATTTCATACTCTCATCAATTAAGTTTAGTTTTTCATAACTTAAATTAGCAGGTCTAAACCTGTAGGTCACCACCTCTGTGAAGGTCGAACACCCTTTCACAGGGGTTGCCTAAAACCATAGGAAAAAAGAGGTATCTATATTACAATTCATAACAGGAGGAAGATTGCAAGCTGAGAACTACTGGCTAAAAGAATTTGAATAAAACCTACCTCAGTTTGGTTAAGGCTAGAGTTTGGAACTCGTGGAGCATGATGGCTCAGAGCTGAGAGACAGACAAGAATTAGGTGCAATGCTCCAATTTCCAGTGCCATCCGCCGAAGAAGTACACCGTCATCGGTTGTCAAGGGAGTAGCACTGAACAAGCTGCGAAGAACGTGGAAAGGAAGGGTTGGAAGCACATTGGCGGATGGAGACTGCAGAATGTGGCCTGTGAAAGAGAAGACTAGAATTAAAAACACTTCACAGGGCAGTGCATGCCTTTAATTCCAGTATTTGGGAGGCAAAACCAGGCAGATCTTTGTGGGTTTAAGGCCAGCCTGGTCTACAGAGCAAGTTCTGGGACAGCCAGGACTATACAGAGAAATCCTGCCTCAAAAAAACAAAAACAAAACACCACTTGAAAATAATAAGTAGTTACATACAAGGTCACAAGTAATAATGACAAAGTAAGATTTCACTACTAAACTGATTATAAAGCAGGCTGAATGTGAGATAGAATACTATTATCTTTATTATAGTATCAAGAACATCTCTACAAGACATAGCACATACAAACTCTGTAAATTTACACATCTGAGCCATCAATGACAACAAAGGTATTATGAACTAGAATGTGAAATAAAAATCTAACCATTTGCCCGGCGGTGGTGGCGCACGCCTTTAATCCCAGCACTCGGGAGGCAGAGCCAGGCGGATCTCTGTGAGTTCCAGGCCAGCCTGGGCTACAGAGTGAGTTCCAGGAAAGGCGCAAAGCTATACAGAGAAACCCTGTCTCGAAAAACAAAAACAAAAACAAACAAACAAAAAACTAACCATTAAAAAAGAATTTTTTTATTTTAAAAGACAGGGTTCTCTATGTAGTTCAGGCTAGTCTCCAACTCACAATGAACCAACTGTCTCTGCCTCTACCTCCCCAGTGCTAGGATTAAAAGCATGTACCAAAGAAATTTCTTACAACCATCAGAAAGTAACTGCTAGCCTTTCGAGTGGTTTTCCGTAAGAACAATGTGTCTGTCAGCATTTTTTGTGCTGCTTCAATCAGAAAGAAGTGGTAAACACAGGTGGGAGAGCACACAGGACAGGGGACGAGCACTGCGGAAAGAGCGCTACCGTCATGCATCACAACCATTCTTCGCATTTAATGTGTGCTGTTTAAAGCGGCATGAAGTCCATTTCCCCTCTGCTGTATATGATCAGCAGAGGGCAATTAAGAGTAACCCAAATGAAACTCTACGTTCCTATACTACCTTAACTGTGACCAACCAATCTTTCATTACATTAAATGATCAGAAATGAACAATCATTATAGCTTTAATTGTGTTTATTATAGCTTTATCATATAACACACAATTTTCTCAATTCTCTTCTCTGTGTTCAGAATACTGATACAGATTTTATTTTATTTTATTTTATTTTTTTGAGACAGGTTTTCTCTGTGTAGTTTTGGTGCCTGTCCTGAATCTCACTCTATACACCAGGCTGGCCTCAAACTCACAGTGATCCTCCTGGCTCTGCCTCCGGAGCACTGGGATTAAAGTTGTGCACCACCACCATCGCCTGGCTCACTGCTATAGATTTATGTCTTTTAATTTTCATTTCCTTGTTTTGTTTCTACATTGCTGAGGACTAGGCTTTGCCCTTGTTGCAAACACTAATCCAACACTTCACCAGATTAATTTTCTTGGGGAGGGGCGGTGTTTTTCAGATGCCATTGCTCTGCTTAGTAAATTTTCATTGGTATTCAAAATTAAAAAAAAAAAAAAAAAAAAAAAACTATGCTTTTCTATAACCTGTTACCTGTAACAACTTTTCTTAAAGGAAGCACTTTCATAGTTTTTTCACACAGACTCTCACAGGGACCAGGCTGCCGCTGAACTCAGTACATTGAAATACTGATCCTTCTGCCACTGAACTCTTGAGCTCTGGGATTACAAGAATGTGCCATCATCACAACTTTTAAAAAGTGCCTTTCGCCGGGCGGTGGTGGCGCACGCCTTTAATCCCAGCACTCGGGAGGCAGAGCCAGGCGGATCTCTGTGAGTTCGAGGCCAGCCTGGGCTACCAAGTGAGTCCCAGGAAAGGCGCAAAGCTACACAGAGAAACCCTGTCTCGAAAAACCAAAAAAAAAAAAAAAAAAAAAAAAAAAAAAAAAAAATGGTTACAATTGCAAATATTACGTTCATTTAAAAAAATAAGACAGGTGGTGGTGGTGCACGCCCTTAATCTCAGCACTCGGGAGGCAGAGCCAGGAGGATCTCTGTGAATTCAGGGCCAGCCTGGGCTACCAAGTGAGTTCCAGGAAAGGCGCAAAGCTACACAGAGAAACCCTGTCTCGAAAAACCAAAAAAAAAAAAAAAAAAAAAAAAAAGTGCCTTTCATGGAGATCTTAATCAGCTAACTCCTCCCTTCCCATATACTGAGCCTCCAAACACTGCTTCAATTCTCCGGTTCTGAAATAATCTCCCCAAACTAAATTTTGCCTATTTTTCAGAGCACCACCAAAACTGCTATACAACTTCTTCACACTAACACATCTGTAAAGAAATAGCTTCACTGAGCTCAAATCCTTTTCTAACTTGTCAGAGTCAATATGCTCTCCAATTTTCTACTACAATGACTAAAAGACAGTCCTACTTCCTGATCACATTAGTCCAATGTCACTCAGTGGGACTGTGAGTACTCAGCATACAATTTATAAAATGAATATGAAAGTTCTTTAGGATTTTTTAAAATTTACTTCTAAAAGAACAATAACGACAAACCATGGAAACAGCTTTACTATGAAAGAAACAAATGGGTAGGAACAGACAATAATCTGAACAAAATTGTCCAAGCTACTTGTGAATGTGTTGATAAATTTAACTAGGAACTCTAAATACTTACTGCCTTCTCCATCATCTGTAACTCCCAATACCAATCGAAGAAGGCACTGGGCATGTTTTCTCTCTTTCAGGAGCACTTCAGCATACCCCGGGAGACGGAGAAATAATCCAAAAGCAGCCAGAGAGTGGGCAGGGATGGGGGAAGTAGCTTGCACTGCCGACTTGACAGGCGGAGGCTCAGCTGCGATCGTTTCTGGAGCTTCATAAACTAGTTCACCTGATTGTTCTATGGTCACCCATTCAAACTGATCACTATCCTTTGGTTTTTCCTGAGTGGTAGATGCTACCACTGGAGCACTCACCTAAAGAAAAGAGAAGCATTTAGCTATTTCCACGTTTCAATATCCGGTTCAATTAAAAAACACTTCAAATGACCTCTTTAAACTATAGGAACATAAAGACTTAAGGGATACATTTTTAAAAAACAAGGTTAACAAATACCAAGAAGAATATGACATCATGAGTACGGCAGTATCTACCAAGTGTGTCTACATAAGAACTGCATTTTCCTATTTATAATTAGTGAAATAACTACAGATTCTTCAAAATTATGTTAACATCTTGCACTTCAAACTGATTCACTCACTTCTACTAGTATTTTCTTTTGGGGGTGGGAGGTTAATGAATTTATTTGTTTATTTTTATATGTAACTCTGCTGGCCTGGAACTCAAGAGATCCACCTACCTCTACTTCCAGAGAACTGGTATTAAAGGCATGTGCCACCATTTTGAAAAATTTTTTACATGTGTGACTGTCTGTGTGAATGAACGCTGTGTGTATCTGTACCCTTAGAAGCCGGAAGAATATGTCATGTCCCTTGAAGCTGGAGTCATACACAGTTGTGATCCACCTCATATGGATGCCAGGAACTCAACAAATACTGACGAGCAGTAAACCCTATGAACTACTAAACCATCTTTCTAGACCCTATATTAGCCTTTAGAAATGCAGAATTGTGAAGCTCAATCCCCATGGATACACCTAAAAAACACATTCATACCTAAAGCTCAGGAAACACTGTGGAAGGGCAGGAAGAAAGACTCTAAGAGCCAGAGGATCAGGAGTTTACTGTGAGATTGTGTCACCTAGTAATATCAGAGCAACACCCATAAAACTGCACTAATATGACTGCCCAAATTAGAGTTAAATAAAGACAACACCCACAGACACACCAAAAATGGGTGGGTGGGGGAAAGCCCATGAGGTCTCAGTCCTAGACAAAAACTATAGGCAACTAAGAAATATTCCTCCCCAGGGAAGAGCACACCAATTGGTTATCCACCACTAAATAAATGGTCAGCCCTGAAAACAAGCAAACAAGTAACATTCTACAGACTGAGCAGGCTGTATTTATGTATTTAAGAATATATACATGGGTTAGGGATTTAGCTCAGTGGTAGAGTGCAAGCGCAAGGCCCTGGGTTCGATCCTCAGCTACAAAAACAAACAAAAAAGAATATATACACATATGCACATGTAGTAACAATGAAAGAGGCCATGAATTTAAAACAGAGCAAGGGCTGGGCGGGTGGTGGCGAAGGCCTTTAATCCCAGCACTTGGGAGGCAGAGGCAGGTGGATCTCTGTGAGTTTGAGGCCAGCCTGGTCTACAGAGTGAGATCCAGGACAGGCACCAAAACTACAGAGAAACCCTGTCTTGAAAAACCAAAATAAATAAATAAATAAAACAGAGCAAGAAGTGGTATATGGGACAGTTTGGAGGAAGAAAGAGGAAGGGGAAAATGATGTAATATGTTATAATCTCAAAAAACAAAACAACAACGTCCTTGGAACCATAGTGTTGCAGAATACTATTTTAAGGCATGTTAATTTTGTTTATGCTCTGGAACATTTGTTTAATGATGGAAAGATGTATTTGATTAAATAAAATTCACCTGAAGTCAGGAGGCTGATTCAGCAATTAGCTAACAGGAAGTGGTATGGAAGAGCCAGAGGAGAAGGGTTTTTAAGGAGTGGAGAGGAGAACACAAGGGCAGAGTTACAGTTTCTGATTCCAACAGCCGTGGCTTAAAAGGCAGCAACAAGTAAATAAAAGGACAACACCACAACTACAGCGGTTAGCTAGGACGAACGACTTCCCAATGCTGTCATCCTTTCTACATTATGCTGTAGAGTAATTTTCTTGTACACTGTAAAGATTTGTCACTCAAACTGGTTTAATAAAATGCTGATTGGCCAGTAGCCAGGCAGGAAATATAAGCTGGGCAACCAAACTAAGGATGATGGGAAGGAGAAGAGCAGAGAGAGGAGTCATCAACCAGATGCAGAGCGAGCAGGAGATGAACGTGCCATGCAAATAAAGGTACCGCCATGGCAAAGCATAAATAGAAATCTGGGTTGACTTAAAATGTAAGAGCTAGCTAGTAATAAGCTTGAGCTATTAGCCGACAAGCATTATAATTCGTATTCGGCCTCTAAGTCAGTTATTTGGGACTGGGTGGTTGGGACACAGAAACATCTGTTTACAACATTATCTGGTTCTGAAATATTGGGGAAATAGTCCTTTCTTCTCACCGACTCATGGAGTATCTATCAATATGTATTCTAATTTTATTCTACAAGTTACAAGAGTCTATTATTTATTTTTATGACCTAGTGCAATCAGATTTGGTATGAGATCCCCCTCAAGTAGTCTTCTACATCCTTTTAACATTGTTTGTGCCGGGCGGTGGTGGCGCACGCCTTTAATCCCAGCACTCGGGAGGCAGAGCCAGGTGGATCTCTGTGAGTTCGAGGCCAGCCTGGACTACCAAGTGAGTTCCAGGAAAGGCGCAAAGCTACACAGAGAAACCCTGTCTCGAAAAACAAAAAAACAAAAACAAAAAAAAAAAAAAAAAACAAAAAAAACAAAAAAAAAAAACATTGTTTGCATCACTCTTTGAGAATTTCTCCCACTTTCTAGTACAACATGACTAAGCTTTCAGAACATTTCTTGGTCTAGACCCTTCATGGAGACAAAATTTCTTATACTGGAGACATAATATTGCTAGAGGGAGTCTGATTCCAGTCATGATCTACAAATAAATCTAAGAAATCCAGGTATACACATGTATGTATGTATGTATGTATGTATGTATGTATGAGTGAGGTTCCATATTGACCCAACAGCTATTCTTAGCCCTTTAAAACATCATAGTCATAAAAGAAACAAAGTTTAAAGTTATAAAGATGACTACAGAGAAAAGACAACACAATGCAATATACATTTTAGATCTAGACCTTAGATCTAGACCCTAGACCAATGGTTCTCAGTCTTCCCAATACTGCAACCCTTTAATACAGTTCCTCATGTTTGTAGTGACACCCAACGATAAAAATTATTGTGTCGCTACTTTGTAACTGTAATTTTGCAATTGTTTATGAATCACAATGTAAATATCTAATATGCATGATATCTGATGTAGGGTCATGACCCGCAGATGGAGAACCACTGTCCTTGACCATCATTTCAAACCATGAAAAATGAAAACATTGGTCATTTTGGGGTTGTTTTTTGAGAAAAGATCTTGCTATCTGTAGCCCAAATGACCTGCCCAGGCCTTTCAAGTGCTGAAATTAGAGGTGTAAGCCAGGACACCCACCAGATTTTTTCCTCTGTCCCTAAAGATCATTAGAGAGACAAATGACAAAACTGTCCATTAATATAAAAGAACATGAAAAGCACATATACATTGATGACAGTAGCAAAAATGAACACTGACATGGGCTGAATTAATGATTTAAAACTATCTAAATGAGAAATGGCATCTAAGACAAGAGTAGAAGTTAAAAAAGACACAAATAAGTAGTATGCCGCAGTCAATATCCTATCTAAGCCACATACAGAAATGAGAATGTTAGTGTGATGACCATAACATTAACATAAAGGGAAAGGCCATACTTCAATGAGGTTCTTTATTCCCAGCTGATCCTCATACATTTTATATAAGCTAATTCATGACTTACCCAGTGCTCAAAAATTACGAGAACATTTCAAGGTTAATATAACCAACTTAAAGAACAGAGAACCTCACTATGCCACAATGCACCATGGTAGGAAGCTTAGCTTACCTGCTGAATTACTTCTGGATAGAGCATGGGCAGTCTCTCTGCAATAAGAGCAAGTCCACCCATTCCTGCAAAAACCTGTAATGGTGACTGAATGGGACAGGTTTCCAGTAAAGATTCATCCAGCATTCCATCCATGCACTCATCATTAGGAGTAAGAGCCTCATCTTCTGGACAGCTACCAATTAAGTCTCCATGATCTATATAATACATTACACAAAAACTCAGTATGTAAGAAAGAACCTATGTACATATACAGTATGCCTTCATTTATACAAGCATAAAAAGAAAGAGCAGAAATGATGAGACACTCAGTAGATAGAAGCAGTACTTGCTGTATAAGCTTGCCTGAGTTTAATACCAGGAATTCATAGTGGAAGGAGATGGTCTCCAAAGTTGACCTCTGACTGCCACATGTGTGTTGTGGCTGGTGCACACGCAGACACACACGCAGACACGCAGACACACACACACACACAAAATGATAATAAGCAATTTTTGAAGTAAAAGTAAGAATAAAAGAGAACAAAAACAATCAAGTTATAACCCCAATTTGTAATTTACTGGCCTACAGCCATCTGTAATTACAGTTCCAGAGGAATGGACTCCTTTTTCTCTGATCCCCTTGGGTTTTAGGCACACACGTGGTGCATATACATCTAGGCAGATAAAACAATCATACACATAAAATTTAAGAAATAAAAAAAAAAAAAATTAGGGGCTAGAAAGATGGCTCAGAGGTTAATAGCACTGGCTGCTCTTCCAGAGGTCCCGAGTTCAATTCCCAGCAACCACATGGTGGCTCACAACCATCTGTAATGGGATCTGATTCCCTCTTACAACGTACATGAAGACAGGGCACACATATACATAAATAAGTATAAAAAAAATGGCAGCTATATAATTCTCACAAAAATGTTAGAAAGAAAACTTTATGTACTCATTTGAAGTGATGATCTAAGATGAATTAACAGATTCAAAATGAAATTGTTTCCAATATTTAAAAATAAGTCAAATCACTGACAAGATAGTACCATTAAGTTAATATATGAAAATAACTGGTCAATTTGAAATTGAATCATTAGCTCAATGACACTGAAAACACTGTCTTTGACCTAACAGACCAATAAGTTGTTTTGTTACATATGTGTATGAATGTGCTGGGGAGCAGGGGTGGCATGCAAATGCATACTAGGAGAGGTCAGCTTTGATTGTCATTCTTAGATGCCATTGATCTTACCTTTCCCCTCTGGTTTTTACAAGGGTTTCTCTGGTTAGCCCTGGCTGTCCTGAAACTCACTCTGTAGACCAGGCTGGCCTTGAACTCACAGAGATCAACCTGCTTCTGCTAGGATTAAACACATGCACCACCACTGCCTGGCTGATCTTACTTTCTTGAGACAGGATTTCCTCTTTAAAACCTGGAGCTCAACCAATTAAGAGTAGGTGGGCTGACCAGTGAATGTTAGGGCTGTTCTCGTCTCTGCCTCCCAGCACATTCAACTTCTTCATGTGAAAGCTGGAGATCAAACCTGGATCTTCATGCTTGCAGAGTACGTACTTTACTGACTGAAGCCACCTTGCCAACACGGGACTGTAAGTTTTAAAGCAGTATCACGTACATACCTTTTTCAGGGTGTAGTCTTTTAAAAGAATCCGTTTTGGACAAACTTGGATCTGTAATGACTTTTGATCCCAATTTAACAGTAAGGTCTATTGAGCGGTAACCTTGAGGAAGTTTTCGGTCATAGAGAAGAGTTAGAAGCTGAGCAAGTGTCATTTCAGCTGGTAATGGCTGACCTAAAAATGACATAATTAAGTTAAAACAAAATCTAAGAGGGAGATATTTTTACTTGGCTTGACTTTCTTAATTAACAAATTATTTTTACTAAATCATGGGCAAGAGTTTGATAAATATAGCAATTTCAAAACAGTTTAAAAATTGGAAAGTCGCCGGGGCGGGGTGGTGGCGCATGCCTTTAATCCCAGCACTCGGGAGGCAGAGGCAGGCGGATCTCTGTGAGTTCGAGGCCGAGCCTGGTCTACGGCGCGAGATCCAGGAAAGGCGCAAAGCTACACAGAGAAACCCTGTCTCGAAAAACCAAAAAAAAAAAAAAAGGAAAGTCTACAAAAGCCAAGCTGTTTCCATATACATAGAGATAACACCCAGAAAAAAAAATCTGAAGAATACCAAGGTCAAACGACAAATGAAAGAGCAAATACTCGAAAATCTAACATCTGCAAATACTTTCATAGGGGGCTTAGATAACAAATACTTTAAGATATGAGACCACATAACTGTAACAACTATCTCTAGCTAAGGATAATACATTATACACGGGCAAACATATTATAATAAAATTGTATTTACACAGAGACATAGTAAATAACCCACCAGTCAGTTTCTTAACCTCTGCTATAAAGTTAGGGTGTGAAGTTAAGAAAGGAGATCAGCGTTAGTTGGCAGTAAGAGTATGGCATAGACAAAAATGATTACATTAACAGATTGCCAATGCTCTATCATGGAATCCTCAGCTAGAATTATACCTATAAAGCCTGTCTGATACTACTACTTCTTCTTACACTCTGCTCACAGCAAAGGTAAAGAAGACATAGACTTGGGGACAAAAAGAACTTTGTGACATTGAAAAGGCTATTCTCTTTGTGGACTTATTGTACCTAAAAGGAACTATGTGGAAAAATCCCCAGTACCTCTTTAAATCAGCCCAAGCAACAGAGCTACCATACAACTTGTGCAGTACCTGCCAAGAGTCTGTGAAACAAGTGAAACACTGGCACGGTGATGATTTTGTTAGCAGCGTCTGCACTGGAGGAAGTACTTCCGATTTTATCAGGAATTGCTCTTCCCCTCCTGGATGGTGGGCGAGGTGGTGTAGCAGACACAGCACGTTTAGACTGTGATTTCAACCCTTAAAGATAATAACTGGTTAGCTTTTTCTGTTCTGTAGTTAGGATATAAAGTAAAAGTTTCTAAAATGTTTTAATAAAATAGGCATTCCTAACTAACACCAAATCATTAATCCAGATCTAAGCTTCCAATTCCATCTGACCTTAATAATATGTTGTAATTTTGGCTTTCCATCTATAATTGCCAAGAAAATAAGAATACTGCAAGTTGCCATCAACTATAGATACATGTGGCTATTCAAGCAAAACCGTAGTTTTAGAAAATAGGTATAAGAGACGTCATGTTGATTCTTCTGATAGGGAAGGCAAATATACCAATATCCTGATGACGAGCTGTCTAAGCATACTTTAATTCTCTCTCTCTCTCTCTCTCTCTCTCTCTCTCTCTCTCTCTCTCTCTTTTTCCTCCCTCCCTCTCCCTCTGGTTCACCTCATTTTTTTAATAGAGCCTTCTCATTTGAACTAAAAGCATCTCAATTCTGTGGAAGATATGACTCTACAAAACTATCAGTTACCCTTGATAGTATTTTTTCTTTTTCCTAAATCAATACTAGAAATTTATATTGTGGTAAGGGCAGCCTATCAAATTAAAATTCAGTATCTACGTTATTCATACATGTTCAGTTCCTGGTGCAGTACTGTAAGCAAACCAGTTAAGTAATTCTACAGACAATCAGAGACTTCTGGTACAACATTATTATGTATTAAAACATAAGTCCAATATCTCATGAGTACATTTACTTTATTAGATGATGTTTCTGTAAACATACAGTGCTGTATTACATTAGAAACCAAGGGAAATAAAGATGGCAGAAAGCATACCAGAAGCAACAACAACGCTGTAGTTATCCTGAAACCCATTTTCCGCCTTCACCTTTTCTTTCTCTTCATGGTTCTTTTTCTCTTTATCATCTTTTTGCTCACTAATGAGTTTAGCTGTGATACTTGGAGTATCTGTAAGAAAATACTGTCTAAAATACAGTGCTTTTCTACATTATCCAGAAAGAAAGCAATAGCATTAGTTTTGTTTTAACAGTAAGTTGCCATTTTTCAATTAAAAACAAACTATAAAATGCAGTTATTATAGCATATTAAAATTCTACTGTATTCTTTGTATAGCTGAGGGGTAGAACTGGAGCTCTATGCAAACAACTGTGTTAGTAGATAGGAATGTAAACTAAAAACCAATCTTTTTCTTGCTATGACACAAGGTCTCACTGTGATGCTAGACTCTAACCCCCAGGCTTTAGTGATCCTCCTGCCCCAGCCTCTAGAAACTTCTTTTACCCCCAGAACCGTCTTGGAAGAGAATTCTTTTATTTGATTTCATAATAGTGAGCAGTTTCACCTACATGGTTTGACTTACTACCTGCAAATGTTTACAAGTTTCTAACTTTGTCTTTAAAAATGGAATCCTTCATGAATTTGCATGCCATCCTTGTGCAGGAGTGCTGCTCCTCTCTGTGTTCTTCCAATTACGTTATACGTGCTGCCAAGCAAGCACGTTCCCAATCTCTTAAACTGTCTTTTCTTGTGAGCTTTGGATTTTCATGTGGTAACTTGTCAGCTCCCATCCTTTTCCTTCACTAATTCCCTGGAAAACACTGGTCTCCCTCTTAAGCATATAAATAGGAACATAACTATTTTTATGTCATAACACATACACATTACCAGTTACCTTTAAAATGTAATACACATAATCATAATTGGGTTTTAGATGCAAAATGGGTCATTCTCACAGGCACATCACTAGAGAAAATTACAGTTCTTATTACAGAGAATAATCATTTTATTCACTCAATAACTAGAACTTCTAAATGGCAATAAACTCTTAACTATCTAAGTTGATGTTCACAGTGCCATTAAAAGCAGCTTTTTCTAGCTGGGCTTGGTAGTACATGCCTTTAATCCCAGCACTCAGGAGGCAGAGGCTGGCAGATCTCTCTGAGTTTGAGGTCAGCCTGGTCTGTTACAAAAAGAAATTCTGGCTCAAAGAACAAATAAGAAAAAAGCAGATTTTTCCTTAATACATGTTATGTTGTTTACAAGCACCTAGGAGAGAATGTTCAGTCTGCTTTCTTCACTAACATTTATGAACAATGAGGTAACTAGGTAATCTTTCTCCTTTTATTTTCATTTTTGACAATTTGTTGATTTTTATCTCTAGATTCAGAAAATACTTATTAATTTGAAACCTGCCATCCATATACTAATGCAACTACAAGAGAGTGACCAGATGGCTGTGTGTGGGAAAAACCCACCAACGATTTCCAGTGGACTGTTTGCACTTCCAGCTCCTATCCTGTTATCACAAGACATAGCTGACATCATAGCTAAGACTATTATTCCCTGAAGGTAATATTCATTATTGCCTAATTAGTATTGTGTTCTGTTTTCAAGCTATGAAGATATTTACATTTTTTTGTGAAACAGTTTCTGAATGGGTGGAAACTAATAAAGTTACAAGGGATTGAAGAGCTGACTCAGTAGCTAAGAGAGTGTGCTGCTTTTGCACAGGACCCAGGTTCAGTCCTCAGCACCACATAGTGTCTTACAGCTGTCTCTAACTCCAGTTCCAGAGGAACCAATGCATGTATGTGATAAATATACATAAAATAAAAATAAATCTTTTGTTTGTTTGTTTGTTTTTCGAGACAGGGTTTGTCCATGTAGTTTTGGTGCTTGTCCTGGATCTCGATCTGTAGACCAGGCTGGCCTCGAACTTACAGAGATCCGGCTGGCTCTGCCTTCCGAGTGCTGGGACTAAAGATGTGTGCCACAGTCACCAGGCATAAACTGTATTCTTAAAGCTCAAACGCATGAAACAGGGTTAAAGAAAAACTAAAACTTACCTGAAACTCTATCAAGAACATCTGATAATGTTGTTGAGACTGGCAAATGAAGAGTACGAAACTTATGACCTGCTCCATACATTGGGTGTTGGATGACGTGGCTAGTTGCATTAATTCTCCCTTTGTACAGCTGGAAAAAAATTAAAAAGTTGAGTGTTTTAGAATACATACCATTACGAATCAATTTCAAAGGAAGAATAAAAAGTTCAATAAAGCATACTAAGTACTTTGCATATTTTAAGTATTTCTGGTATGCTTTCCATAGGAATTGCTCATCCACTTTTTAGATTGGTAATACATAATGTGTGTATCCCCAAAACAAATCACATAATTCAAAATACAGTACAGTTGTTATTTCCCTAAAGGGGCTATGGCTATCCTTGCTGACATGTTTGTCACTGACTCTAAAAGCTCTTGTTTCAGTCTGCTGCATTACTAACGAGGAGAGCCATTGCTCCACAGTGAAGAGCACTTGTTCTTACAGAGGACCTGGGTTTGATTCCTAGCACATACATGGCACCTCACAGAGCTCTAGTTCCAGGGATCCAACATCCTACTCTCACCTCCCTGGGTATCAGGCACATATATGGTACACAGACACACATTCGAGGAAGACACTCATACACATTAAGTGAAAAGAAAATTAAAAAAAAAAGAGAGAGAGAACAGAGCTCACTGCAAGTTCCCCCAAAAAGTATTCAAGTTATAGAGACATGAAGGTAATAATTAATATTACTCACTGGACATGGTGACTGAAGAAACATTGTCACCTTTTCATCCTCCAGCATCAACTGTAAAAACAGTCTTCGTACAAACCCTGAAATATTCCCTGATGTTGGGAGGCTACCCCTTTGAGGAGCTGTCTGAAATAGTTCACAGAGAACCTGGCAAGGCAAGAAATGTCAAAAGTTAAGTGGATTATTTGAAGGTTTATATTTTGAAAAATGAACAAGAAATTAAGAATGTAAACTAACAAACTTTTTCCCAAGACAGGGTTTCTCTTTGTAGCCCTGGCTGTCCTGGAACTTACTCTGTAGACCAGGCTGTCCTCGAACTCACAGAGATCTGCTCGCCTCTGCCTCTCCAAGTGCTGGGATTAAAGACATGTGCCACCACTGCCTGGCTAACAAAAGTATTTTAATGCATCAAGTCTTCATATAAACACTGCTTATCTTAAAAAACTGTTTATATTGTGTATAGGAATACACAGGCAGATAAACAATTAAAAGTGTAAGAAACAGCCTAGCATGATGGCACACGCCTTTAATCCTAGCACTCAGGAGTCAAAGCAAGTAAGTGTCTAAACTCAAGTCAGCCTAGTCTGCATAGCAAGTTCCAGGCCAGCCTGCATACTGAGACCTTGACTCACAAAAAAAGAAAAAAACAAAACAAAACAAAGCAAGAACCATTTCAATAGCCGAGAGGAATGCTTAGTATTTTTTCACATCTAGTATAACTAATTTTAGTCAATATCAAAGTGTTTTTAATATAGTAAAAATTACTTTTAGACAAGCCGTTAGTCAGGTATGGTGGCCCATGCCTTAATCCCAGCACTGAGAGGCAGTTAAGTCTTTGCGAGTTTGAGGGCAGTCTGGGCTTCATAGTGAGGACTGGGGGTAGGGGGTGTTGGTATTGCATCAAAAGCAAAGTCTTAATAAGAAATAGGTAATAATAAAGCCAAAAATCAAAGGAACACAGCAACTCGGTGTACTCAAAGCACAGTTCTAACTTTTAAATATCAATAATTATGCCCCTGGGTTTGAACTTATAATTCAAGCAATCCCTTTTAAGCAGAAAGTACTTTCCTTAATAACTACTACTATGAGCACTAATTTACCTTGCTTTTCCACTTAATAAAGCCACGTCACTCTATATTTATAAAAATTTGGAATGTTCTCCTATATATAGAATGACAGGAATAAGCAATCCCCACTAACAGGAAGAAAAAGAAGCTTTTTCCTGTTCATCATACTCCCCTATTTCACAGAAGTTTTATGCTAAAGTACTTGTACACAATATCTGTGTTAAAAATTCTCTGATATAGGTATTAGCCCTGATATATATATTAAACAACTTGCCCAAAGCCACAAAAGCCACAGAGCTATAGAAGCCAGCAACAAACTAAACCAAAGCTCCAGCAAATATCCTTAAACACCAGACTAACTCCAGTAATCTGTAATGTCCAGAGCCTCTCTCCTGAAACCTACTCTTAATGTCTGTGTGATGAGAGGCAAACCAACAGTGATGACAGCAGTCTGGTAATATCTAACAGTCAATCAGCAGCCAAACTACATTCTTTCAGACTTGTTCTTAAACTAGGGAGTTTTGAAAGAGTATCAGATTGTAGTCAAAATGGTCATGAATTTCCAGTCACCTCACCCTAAATGTAATGGATTTTAAGACCATATATTTCAAGGAGCGGGGAAAGACACTGATACTTTCATTGTGCTTAGATTCTGACACTTAGACGTACTTAATCCCAAGCTTTATTATCACGTGGCCCTCAGTTAACTACTTCCAAAAATGCCATACTTTCTCCTATTAGTAAGGCCCCATCAACTCTGAGATGGTTGTGTTCTTACCTGTGCCATCAGCTTCTGATTATTAGGGTGACAGGAAATACACTGCAGAAAGAAGGCAACAGTTGCATTCTCAATGGCTGTCCGTTGCTGAGTCGTCAGTCCTGTGGTAGCAGCTGAAGGATGAGCAGCTGATTTTGGGCTGCTCTGCTGTGCCCCTAAATTATGTCCTCCAGCAGTTGATCCAGAGTGACACAATAAAAATAGAAGTGCTGTCCACAGTGGGTTAACTTCAGAACCACCAAGCCAATCTTTCATGATATGGCTATTGCCAACTTCAGTCAAAAACCTCAGAATAGGAGCAACTAGGTCTGCTGTGATAGGCATCTTATTGCAATGCTGTGGAACGTGATGCCGCCTGAGTTTGTCCTGGGAATTATCTATTGACTGAGCAATGCTTTCCGAGTAGGAAATGTGGCTAAAACAAAAACTAGCCAAACTTCTCACAAGAAGGGAGGGCAACCCTGAGTCTAGCAACTGTTTAATAGCTTCTGGAGACTGAGAAGAGGAAGCAAGAGTTGCCAAGTGGGATTCGGTTAGTGCAAGAGGTGCTTGTGCATTTTTGGAGTCATCTGTCAATGACGAACTAAGATCTTGCTTCTTGCTATCATCTGTCATGGACAGTCTATGATGACACTGCACTGGAGGAGGGATAATTCCCATCCAGCCCATGAGCAAGGAAAAGTAATTTGGGTGTATATGGCACATGGAGCAAAGTAGACTGTCAACAGCTTTCTTCAAAACCATGTTGCACGGAAGAGACATGGACCAATTAAAAAGTAACCTAGAGAAAGAAATGATACCACATGAATAATTGGTTTTTTGTTTGTTTTTTTAGGAAAACGTTCACTGCAGAAAAAATTCCTACAGGAGATTAAATGTAATGACAAAAAGAGTTTACTTGACATTTCCTCCCACTCCCAATCCTCTTCTTTGAGATAGGGTCTCACTGTTAATATTCTGACCCACCCCTTGGAACCCAATGTTAGTATTCCGACCTATCCCTTGGCGCCATCCTGCATCCTGATGTAAAAACCTCATTTTAAGGAAACCTCCCCGCTCCTCTCTCTCTTCTGCCTTTCCTCCCACGAGTATGTGCCCTCGACCCCCCCCCCCACTCCTGTCTCTTTATCTCTCTTCTCCCTCTTTTTTTGTCTTTCTTTTCGTCTCTCTATGACAATAAACCATATCTGTGCAGATGTGGCATCTGTGTCGTAAATGACTGTCCACTAGCACCCTGCCCTCCTGGTGTGGATCGTCTAACAGCCCAGCATTGCATCTGCGGAGCATGCCAGCATGTTTGCTTGCACACGTGGGGTACACTAGACAGCGGGGTCACCCAAATGCATCTATCATAACTAGGATTAGAGGTGGGCCACCATCCCTGCCAATCTCCATCGTTCTTCGTGTACTTTCCTTCCACAGCTGCACAGTAAAGAAAAACTTAGCTGACAGAAATATTTGCAAGTGAGAATAACACAAAGCCCTCCAGAACACCTACACAAAGATTTCTGATTTGAAGAAAAGCTAGCAATATTGCTAATCAATCTTAAAACAAGGAAGACTGGGACTTTAGCTCAGTGATAGAACATGTCGTTCCCAGCATGGGAGAAAATAATAATGTGGTATCTCACTTCAAAAGTACTATACTTTTGTATTTATTATTTTCAAACTATCATTACTATCAAGAAAAAATTATCATTTGTTGGAACATAGTCCAAGAATGGAGTCATGTGAGAACTCGGAGTGCTTGTGAGAAAACTCCAAGAAAACAAGACTCTTGTGCTGTGACCTCAGTTTTTTCAAAAAGAGATTATTCTTGGAATGTGTTTCCATGCTCCTCCCAGGTGTAACAGATAGGAGTCAGTTTACATCAGCTGTTGTTATTCATATACGGATATGGAAAAACATGTTTTTGCCATGTGTGGCTTGTCCTTGTGATTATATACTTTACTCAAATGACTCTTTTTAATCCTTAGAGTATAAATTGTCTGATGCTGTGAATAAAGTTGGCTATTGTGCGAGATTTTAGTCCGCCTCATTTTTAGGCTCTATTCTCCCAGGTCCCACCACCTTTAGAGTGGAAAACTACTGAAACAGACAAAATACTCTACTTATCAAGCGAAACCTACAGTAATCTAGCACCCAGGGGAAGAGGGTAGGATTTTACTCAGACTTACTCAAAAAGCTCTCGGTCCAGCAGTGCTGGCAAATCATACTCTACAAGCAATTCATAACTGTGCCAAAGAATCGCCGCTACACAGTGCAGATGAGAGGGGGACGGCATGAGAAGACCATAGTCAACAGCTGATGAGCTCGGGCACATAGAGTTCATCCGACCACTTCTCTTCAAAGCAGCCATTTTTGCAGAGTCACTGACCCATTTTAGCAAGGCCTGAATTCTTTAAAGAAAAAGAAAGTCCAGTAATGCTACAACTGATATCTGATAGAAACAACATCTTTACATGTGAACTAATCCTGGAAAGACAATATTGACTCAGAATTCTATTTTTAGCTCAAAAGCATTCAAAATATGTCTAAACATAAAGAATCTACATTTATGTTCTACTACGTAAAGCATATAAATAGATACTGATATATAATACTTTTGTAAGGCCTTTCTAAGGGAGAGTATTAAGTTCAATTCACTACAGCATGTTTGTGATTAAATAAAAAACATATACCTGTCTTTAGTTCCAGGATCCTGAGTTGTACCAAGCTGGTAAAGAATATCTATTGTAGAATCAGAGGAAAGTCCATTCAGCCTTCCAAAAAGTAAAGGGCTATTCAAATCTAAGCCAAGGGGGGAAAAATATTGTTTTTAAATTAGCCAATTTAAAATGGAAGATATGGTTAAATTATGAGAAAAGTTCAAAAGTAACAGAGCTCTAAGAGAAATTCATTTCAGAAAGAGTTAATTACAAACACCATGTAGTTCAAGTATGATCACCACACAGGCTTATAAAACTTGTAAGAGCAAAGTCAGCAGTCACCTGTAGGATCGCTGCCTGATGCTGCACAGTTTCTCAAGAGAATGTCTATGAGCTTCAGGCCAATTCTAGTGGACTGCAATCCAATCTTCACAAGGACAACCTCAATGTTGGGTGAATGCATTCCGCAGTAGGGTGACATCAGTAAGGCAGCACATGTCTGCAGCAGATTGGCAGTAGGTGCAGCAGCACTGGCCATCATTCCTTCCAGATCACTTATATGAGTAAGGCAATGATGTAATAACCTTAACCAACCAATGCTGAAATAGAGAATCCAACAGTAGATGCATGGTAACATACATACCTCACATTATTGCAGGAATAAAAGAGACTATATCTTACAAGTTCTGGAATGCTGGAAACACAGTACTGAATTACACACACAGTAAGCTTTCTCTAGAGGACAATGCTCGCATCATTTAAGAACTACATATTTGCTTTAAAAAAACATCAGCAATGAACTTTGTTATATACAGTAACACTAAAGGATTCATAAAACTAAAGAAATCCTAAATGTTTGATCAAGTAACAACTTTTTTTTTTTTGTTTTTTTTTTTTTGTTTTTTTTTTTTGTTTTTCGAGACAGGGTTTCTCTGTGTAGTTTTGCGCCTTTCCTGGGACTCACTTGGTAGCCCAGGCTGACCTCGAACTCACAGAGATCCGCCTGGCTCTGCCTCCCGAGTGCTGGGATTAAAGGCGTGCGCCACCACCGCCCGGCTCAAGTAACAACTTTAATGAAACCAATCTATCAAATGTGAACTAGAGGAGACCTTCAGTCCCTTGTATGAGTGAAATAAACTGACACTGATGAATCACCATAAAGATTGGTTCACTGTTTCTATGGGTAAGTTTGTATGGTTCAAATATTTCCTGTTGCAAGGTACTTGGGAATCCCTAAAGCAAGAGTATAGTCCCCAAACTGAAACCTACAAAAACAAACATACTACACACAAGCAAGGGTCAACTCACAAACTAAACACATAAAATTCTCAATTTACTGTTTTGTTAGACCTTCACAAAATCATCATATTAAACCTCACAGAACTAGGTATGATATAAGCACACACAGAACAACAACTTACTACAATCTAATACAGAAAATATATCACAGAACAAATAATTTCTTTCCTCTTTTTTTTGGGAGACAAAGTCTCCTTATGTAGCCCCAGCTGTCCTGGAACTCACTCTATAGACCAGGCTGGCCTTGAACACAAAAGAGATCATTTAAGAAATAAAAACATACCTTGTTTTGGAAACTTGATCTTCAGATGGAAGAAAAGGATTATTAACCGTGGCTGAGGAAGTGGTGCCAAAAGCAGTGAGGCCTAATAGTTTAATCTGTGAAAGGCCTAACGTGCTGGCATCCCGAGGACGATGTAGTCTGAGGCAGACGGCAGAAGCTACCTCAGCTTTGACAAGCTGAATTTTTATGTAGGTAAGACCACTTGTGACAACAGGAGTCGACAAAGGTAGCATATTAACCCCATCTGCACTTACTTCAACAGACACTGAGGATGGGCAGGCTACAGAAAGAAAAAATGGAATATTTACACACACACCAAAAAGAAAGAGAAAAGAAAAAAAGAAAAAAAAAAAAGAAGAAGCGAACTAGATGCCAGACTCTAATACAAGTTCCACTAATTTGGCAGCTTTCAGGTGTACACACTATATAAAATTACTGAAAGCACTATATATAACAAAGAATATCTTCTCACTAACATTCATCATAATTTTTTAAAAGTGATCTTTAATAATTAAATAATCATAAATAATTGAACTATTCGCCTAAAGAAATACTAACTGTAGATTTCAATACATACACAACTAATAATCCCAAAAGGCAAAATATCCCAACCTAACAAGCAATTACTTATTATTCCTGTTCTACCAAAACTGTCATGAATACTAAGGACTATATCAAGTTAACGTTAAGATAAGCTGTTTAAAATAATTCGAGAAGAACAGAATAGTAATACCAATTGGTTCAAAACTTCAAGTGTAACTTGCAACACTATGCTTAAATTCACAGTTAATTTTAAAATAGGTTTCATCTTTATTTTTGTTTGCATTTTAAACCTGAACCAAACAGTCTCAAACTTTAAAAGTATCAATTCCTGTTACTTAAAAAGTTCCAGTGAGGTAACAAACTGGCAACTCCCACGGGGTCATTAATACCCCTAGCATAGAACAGAAGCCTATAGAGAAAACATACCTATCAAAGAAAAATTTTAAAAATTGGTTTTATTTTTAATTTCAAATGATAAACATACAAAGTATAATTTTATTAGCTGTCAATTTAACACCAGGCTTATACTGAGGATTAGAGAAATTTTAAAAACTTTGTAAACTGTAACTTTCAAAACATTTCAAGAAACTATTAGCTATATTTTACAGGAACAATACAGTGTAAGAAACAAAAATAAAAATAAAAAGGAAATCCCGAACACTATTTAATAATAAATCTATTCAATTTTCATTGGAATATATGTATTCAATCTCTAATCCAACAGGTACCTTATCTGTTTATTGAGCATGCATAAATATCTGCTTTCCCTACCTACACTGTACTTGTTTTCCTAATTCCCACGTGTAAAATCTAGCCACATTTACACAACGTTTCTCCTTCCAAATCAAAGTGCTCATTTCAGGCTCACTTAACTGAACGTTAGTTCACTGTGGAAGAAAGGAAGCTAAGATAGAATGTTAGAGATTGAAGTCACTGCCTAATGGGAAAAACGCCCTATCAATGAGCTACATCACTAGATCATTTCACTGTTTGTTTGTTTTTTTTTAAATTGATTTTTCGAGACAGGATTTCTCTGTGTAGTTTTGGTGCCTTTCCTGGAACTCACTCGGTAGTCCAGGCTGGCCTCGAACTCACAAAGATCCGCCTGCCTCTGCCTCCAGAGTGCTGGGATTAAAGGCGTGCGCCACCACCGCCCGGCTCATTTCACTGTTTTTATCTTCAAACTAGGTCCCCTTAAGTTGCTCACTCATTATTACACCCATGCAGACCCTCAACTTTAAATCCTACTGCCTAAGTCTAAGTAATTAGGGATAAAGGACTATGCTACCATGCCAAGAAGACTTTGTCTTTTGAAATAGTTTTTGACCTGCTAAAGTAAGATTTTAGTCTATGTTATTCTTGAGGCTGGTCTCAAGCTCAAAACTCTCCTATATCAGGCTCCCCTGAGATGAAATTATAGGCACGTGACATAATGCCTGACTTTCACCTTATATTAATTGTATGTGGTTAGGTAATAGCTTCAATAACATGACTAAATAGTAGACTATCTTTCAAATAAAAATATTCTTTCAAACATGGTAAGAATCTATGAAATACCCCGAGTTTTCATCCAACTGAGTGACACTGGATAACAATGAGATACAGTAAACGCAAGTGACTGTGAAAGTCTCAATATAAACTATGAGTATACTGAAGGAAGCTAAGTGACTCCAAAGTGAAAAATACTACCAAGTACTATTAATGAACACACTACAGAGATTCTGTCTTAATCTGGAACTGATTTTCCAATATTTTAAGGAATTTACTTTAAAATATTTTGATAAAAGGTACCCAATTAACAACCAAATGAATTACACAAAACTGCAAAAAAAAAAAAAACCCTAAAACAAACAAACAAACAAAAAGCAGCCAAACAAAAGCAAAACCAAAAAACACCATTTCACTTAATAAGAAATTACTTAGGGATAATGTAAAATATTGTACTTAAAACTGATTAAACACACACACAGCCTAAAGTCAAAGGTGAATAATATATTGGGGCTTGCTCAATAGTACTTCCCATTTCCACCTGTTTCTAAACTAGTGTTATTCTCAGGATGCATCATAATACTCACTTGCAAGGGATGCAAGGTGAGGTTGGATATGTATCTCCTTCAGCAACACTGCTGAAGGCAGGTGGATGGTAAGGTCACACCAAGCCTCTTCTGGCAGAAAGATGTAGGACCAAGCAGCGGAACGAGCCCTTCGATGGGGTGGTGTGGCTTGCAGAAGCACCTCAGCTGGTTGGGCAGTAGGACTGCTAGATGTGATTGTACCTATAAAAAAAAAAAAAAAATACAAACTTGTGAAAAGGTTCAGGAAGACACAGAAATATTCAGAGAGTCTAAATATTAAACTATAAAAAAGAGCAGAAAATAAATATCTGGTAGAATTGCAACACTTTCAATCATGAAACATGATTATCAATGTATTCCTAACAGTAAGACTGACAGGGTGACAAGTTCATTATTCAGATGACAAATGATTACTAATGAACACGGTCTAGTGCAATTTTTAAATTAAGTAGAAAACGCTATCCACTATACTTTTTACCATGAGAATAAACTTTAGTTCACAAATGTTCATGTTAATGAAACAGAAATAAGAAAAGCATGAAAAGATATGCAGTATAAAGGAATACATATCTCAATTAATTCTTTAAAACATATTAATATTTAAGTCCTTACAAGCTGATTAACATTTAAAGAGAAAACAGACCTAAAAATGTCATAGGTGTATACACTGTACACCTATTTCAACTTGGAAAAAACCAAAAGCCTGTTAAAACCTTTTTTCTTACTAGAATGTTCTGGTATTGACAGCCTATAAAAGCAACTGTTTATATTTAAATGGTACTAATTATATTTAAAATGGTACTAATCTAATATTAACTTGTGTCAAGAACTAATTTTGTTTCACATCAGCCAAGGGACTAAGTTGACTCACAGTAGTAAGAGCAAGGACTAGTTTTCTTACCGAGGGGTGCAAAGTTATGGATCCCTTCTGCATTGTCAGGCTCAGAGGCAAGGACTCTTGTTTTCAAAGTGCTGTCAACAGCTTTATTTGGACCAGAATCAAGAAATTTCATAATAGTGGATACCATACTTCTTGCAGTGTTCACAATAGCTCTTGTACTGGTAACCATATTGTTGCAAATAAGCTGAACTCCACCTAAATTCACAAAGAGTACTAAATGAAAACAATCCTAAGAACAAGACTGGACATCAACAGTAAATGTTCACAGACTACAAAAATGAACGCATAGTAAAACCAAGATCATACTAAAATGATAGCATTTGGGATTTTTATCTTACCCATATCATGGAATGCTTTCAAGGCATCACTAGTATCCAACACTCTCAAAATAAACCACAACAATGGTTCAGATAACTGGCAAGTAGCAAGAGAACCCTACAAAGTAAATAAATACAATGTGATTTTATAAGTCCCTGTAAATTTAGACAATTACATTTCTTAATATGATCAAAATACGTAACTACCAATGAATAAATTTAAACATTACATTAAGTAAAAATTTACCCTAACCCCCTTTAACTAAAAAGAAACAACAAAGATAAATTTTGAAGAGTTGTCTATCTCAAGTAGTTCTTGGTAACATCTCGGGAACCATCTTGATAGTCAACTATGCAAGCTCGGGAAAAGAAGCAGTAGTAGTAGTGGTAATTCTCAGACTATGAATATTTTCATTTACTATCCCCGTAGTCATTTTTGAAATACTATGCAAAGTAATTTTATTCTTCAATGTCTATTAAAACTGAAATAAAATTCACTTTGCTCATGATCTGCTATGTTATTTTCTAATACATTACATGGATACTCTTAATTTGTCTAATATGTAATTCTCTACATGCATTACTATCAAACTGTTCAAATTACTGCAGCTGCTGTTGGATTGAACGTACTTGTCTGCCCATGTATCCACAGGCCATGTAGGTCAAGATTGGCTGCAACATCATGTGGACTGTAGAGGCTTTCTTACTAAGTGTTGTCAATATGGTAAATAATCCATCTCCAACTGATATGGCATCTAACCCACCATGGAAGTTTTCATGTTTGGTGAGATGTAAGCCACTTGCACCTAGTTTAATAAAAGATTACACATTTTTAAACCACACACATAAAAAACAATAAAAATTAAAAATTTATTTAAAAAAAACACTAAAGGATAGGTATATAAGTCTCCCTCATGAATAGATAAGACAGGCAGACACACACACACACCCCTACACATCTATAAAGATTAAAATATCTATAGCAGTACTGAATAAAGTATGATTTCCTGGGGGCATCATCTTACATGAGCTCTCCCACTGTAGATTACTAGAAAAAAGTGTCCTACTATATGACTAAGAGAGTATCACTCATGAAGAAAATAAAGGGTCTGGATTAAGAGCACTGTCTCCTCTTCCAGAGGACCCAGGTTTTTTTTGAGACAGGGTTTCTCTATGTAGCCCTGCATATTCTAGAATTCACTCTGTAGACCAGGCTGGCCTCGAACATACACAGATCTGCCTGCCTCTGTCTCCTGAGTGCTGAGATTAAAAGCAAGTGCCATTGCTACCTGGGAGGGCCCACTTTTGATTCAAAGCACCAACATGGTGGCTAGCTCACAACTGTCTATAACTACAGTCCCAGGGATCCGATGCCCTCTTCTAGCCTCCGAGGACACTACATGCACGAGGTGCAGACATATATCTAGATAAAACACCATACACATGAAATAAAACAAGGGGAGACAGAAATACTAGTAGTAGAAAATGTATCAAAACTGAACTTTGTCACATTTTCTTAAAGTATTCAAGAAATTTTTTAAAGCAGTAAAATATATTAATTTCCAAACAGTAGAAGTTAAACAATGGCATATAAAAGTATAATGAAATATGCATTATAAAAGCAAGCAGGAACAGGTATGTCTTACTGGTGTCTAATACACTGAAATCATTACAGACATAGATAGATAGATGATAGATAGATAGATAGATAGATAGATAGATAGATAGATAGATAGATTATGGTACTTAAGATGGATGTTTTAATCTTGCTTTTTATTGAGACAAGGATTCCTTAGCTGACCTATAATTCCCTATGTACAGCATGCTGACCTCAAACTCACAGACAGCCCTCTTCCATTTCCTCCTGGGTGCTGGAATTTAAGGCATGTGCCACTATGCCAGGTTAATGTTGATTTCTTAATTTACTTTGTTAAGAGTTTCTCAGAATTTTTGAAACTAACACATACAACTTTCTGATAATGCATTTCCTATAAAGTCATTCCTATAAAGTATTCACTAATAACGTAAGTTGTAAAAATGCTACAAAAAAGTAATAGGTATAGTTCCAAGAAAAGATTAAGATTAATATTCCAAATACATACCAATTATCATTGCCATGGCACTGCTATTACACAGGCCTAGAGCAGACAAAATCTGGCTCATAATCTGTTGGTTGGCTAAGACTAAGTCAGCAACATATGCAGGAGATCCTGGAACACTGGGACTGCTTCCATTGACATCTTTGCCTCCTGAGACTTTTTCTTCATCTGAAACACTATCTGTTGTATTGGTGGTCACGGACACTCTTGCGCTGTATTCCCTATTGCTTGAAAGAGGCAGCTGTACTAAAATGTTCACAAGTTTTAACAAATCAAACATGAGTTGGTCTCTTGTCATTTCACCACAAACAGCCTTTGCATCACCTGGACGAATGAGGTTGGCAAAGAGTCCCCCAAAGCAAGCTCGAGCACCTACAGAACTATCTGATCCACTTCTAGACATTACTTTGTCTGAGCAAGTGATATAGTGATGCACCAAGAAGGTGACAGACTCTATCACAGCAGAAATAGTACTAACTGAGACAACTTCAAAGTTCTGCTCCAGAGTAAACTCTAACAGCTTCACTTGAGCATCAAGAGGTCCTTGGCCTGTCTGGAAGGCCCCCCTGCAGAGACAGAAACAGAAAGGATTAAAAATTAAATCACGTTAGGTAGTTTTAACAGAATTAACTATGACATTTCTTCATTTAGCAGTTCTTCAACTGTACCCAAGTTTTCTGTTCATGTCCACTTTATTATTGTAGTGATATATTGTGTATCAATAAAACTTGATGATCAGAAGACAGAGCTAGCCACTAGATTAAACATAGAGGCCAGGCAGTGGTAGCACACACCTTTAACCCCAGTACTTGGTAGCCACACGCCTTTAATTCCAGCACTTGAGATCTCATGCCTTTGCTACCAGTATTTAGGAAGCACACAAGCCATTAATCCCAGCACTAGGAAGGAAGTGAAATGGCTGGGCAGAGAAAGGCATATAAGGTGTGAGGGGACAGGAACTGGAGCCTTTTGGCTGAGGACTCAGGCTTTCAGTCAGAGGATTCATGGAGACAGGATCTCGCCTTCCATTCAGCCCGAGGATTCGGTAGTGGTGAGAAGTTTCTCTAGTAGCTTGTCCCTTAGTCTCTCTGATCTTTCAGCATTTACCCCAGTATCTGGCTCCAAGTTTTATTATAAGATCATTTAGGAATTGTGCAACAATTATAGCTTCCCTTCTAAATTGAAAACGAAGGGAAAAAACACAAGAATACCAAATTATCTTAAAGTAATAGATGAAAAGATTTTTTCATGAGAAGCAGATTTCTGTAATTGTCATTTGTATATTATGAGGACACTGGCTAACAAGGTAGTCTCTTTGACCTCTACATAAATGACAAACTGTTCATAGTTTAGTAAGTGTTTCTCAGGCTAGGAATGTAGCTTGGTGGCACAGGGCTTGTTTTCCATATAAAAGGGAGGTCCCAAGGTGTTACATAATGATTACAATTCACTGTCCTATGACAACCTATGATACTGAAACATTCAATACATTTTAAGAATTAACACAACATGGCCACAATTCTTTTTACATACTGAATAATTTTGTTTACTTATGATTTCTTTGAGATTATTTTCTTTTTGAGTTATCTTTTTGGCATACTATTATTACATACTAAAAAGGAATCATGCTTATTTCTCTATATATTCCAGAAGAATTTAAATAATTTCAAATAATTTTCAACTAAAAATTTTAATGGTCTTAAAGGTGGAGCTTTGAGGTACCATGTTCCTACTGTAACAGAAACTGAAAGTCGGGGGGGGGGGGGGGGGGGGGGGGGGGGGGGGGGGGGGACCAACCTACAATGAAATGAAATGAAAATGACCAAGAAACACAGCCCCTCAGCCCAACTGTCCTCAGGTCTATTTGTTCTAAACAAACACAAGTTAATATCCAGGGGATTATATTTGGAGGATTCCACGTTCATTTTCACATCAGGACAGGTAGAGGAGGAATACATGCTGTCATTTACCTCTCTGTAGAAAGTATATGAATTAGCTTGAGCAAAAGTTCACTGAATATCTGAGGACATGTTGAAGACAGATGCACTTGTAATCGGGTGAGAAACTCCTGCATGGCTTGTGTAGCTGTTGGACCAACCTGAAAGAGAGATGCATATCCACTGAAAACTAATGAGCTATATCAATGGCATTCTCAAAGTGTCAGGTATAAAGCCATGAAGAATGCTTATGAGGAAGAACAAAATATTAACAGTGGCCGGGCGGTGGTGGCGCACGCCTGTAATCCCAGCACTCGGCAGGCAGAGGCAGGAGGATCTTTGTGAGTTCGAGGCCAGCCTGATCTACAGAGCTAGTCCAGGACAGACTCCAAAGCTACAGAGAAACCCTGTCTCGAAAAACCAAAAAAAAGAAAAAAAGAAAAAATATTAACAGTGACAGGAGAGAGCAAATTTATGTTTTAGTTCTTCATATCTTTACTATAAGTTAAAAATGGATATTCTATAATTAATCTTATTTCTTAATGATCATACAACTAAGATTTGCTTCCATGACCAAGAAATGTCTTTGTAACACTTCCCAAACTATGAGAACATTTTGTACTGATTTTTATGAACAACCTTATTGAAAACGTGATCCCTAAAAAAAATAATTTGGGACTAGAGAGATGGCTCAGTGATTAAAAGTATTAGCTGCTCTTCCAGAGAACCCAGGTTGATTCCTAGAACACACATGGTGGTTTTATAACTGTCTATATAACTCTAATCTTCTTCTGACCTCCATGGGCACCAGGCATGCATCTGGTACACATGCATACATGAAGACAAACCATTTATTCTGACATCCATGGGCACCAGGCATGCATCTGGTACACATGCATACATGAAAACAAGCCATTTATGAACATAAATAAAATTTTCATAAAAAGAAAAAAAAACAGAACTTGAATTCAGGTTAACTGACTCACCAATGGTCATTGTTTTCAGTGACTAGTAAAGCAAGAACTAAAAAAAAAAAAAAAAAAAAAAACCAAAAAAAAACCCAAAACAACAACAAAATCAACACACCCTAAAGCTAAAATACATCTATGCCAAGTGCCAAAATCCTCTTTCCCAAACTTCTTTCTCATCAATAACATAAGTCATGGTAACCAGTACTCAATGAGCAGACCATGCTTCAGGTTAAGGATGCCTTTGCAGAATTTCTACACAGTTGTCTTTTTTTTTTTTTTTTTAAAGATTTATTTATTTAGAAGAGGGCATCAGATTTCATTACAGATGGTTGTGAGCCACCATATGGGTGTGGGGAATTGAACTCAGGACCTCTGAAAGAGCAGCCAGTGTTCTTAACCTCTGAGCCATATCTCCAGCCCCACCTCCTTTTTAAAATTATTCTAATTTGCTTTGCTAGAAAAAGAATACAATTCTAGAGGAATTTATGAAAAGTGAAACACAATAAAATCCATGAAGTTATTTTAGAACTACATAAAAGTAATTGCTAATGACAAAAAATAAATTACAGCACTCTTAGCCACATTTCTGACATAAAACCAAGACATACAGAAAGCTTAATCTTTTAAAATAACTTTTTTAAAAATATAATTTATTTATTTTTATTTTATGTGCATTGTTATTTTGCCTATATGTATGTCTGTTTGAGGGTATCAGGCCTTGGAACTACAGATAGTTGCTAATTGCCATGTGAGTGCTGAGACTTGAACTCAGGTCATCTGGAAGAGCAGTCAGTGCTCTTAACCACTGAGCCATCCATCTCTCCAGCCTCCTAAAATAACTTTTACTATAAGTTAAAAATGATTTGACCACTAGAAGTATTTCACCAAGAAACAGTAATCAAGTAGGACTACTTAAATAAAAGCAGCACATTATAGCATAAGTGAAATTTATATGAAGAAAATCTACAGTGAGATGCATTAAACTCATTCCTGAGCACTATTTTGGGTGGTTTATTTTTTGGTTAGAGTATATCATTAATGTCATAAAATGATTAAAATTGTCAATCCTAATAATAGCACACATTAAATGAGAAATTGCACAAAAACTTTAATTCCCCCCCAAATTTAATGTTGTTTACTAAATTATTCAAAACTAACAACAAAAGCTGGGCATGATGGTACATTCCTTTAATCCCAGCCCTCAGGAGGCAGAGGCAGGTGGATCTCTGTGTGATCCAAGTCAGCGTGGTCTATGTAGTGAGTTCCAGAACAGCCAGGGCTATATAGTGAGACCTTATCTCAAACAAACAAACAAAATGAATCTGTGTAGACAAAAGCTTACTATCAGCTTTTCGGGATGGCTACTTTTAAAGGATTACACTTTACAAATCTGTTTACTGAAAAGTTTGTGCACATCACTAGTTGAAGACTGTATTACCTGAGGGCTGTGCTGATTCGTCCCATGTGGACTGGTACCAGAAAGAAATTTCACTAACACATGAATGAGGTTTGGGTCTGAAACCAACAAATGAGCTGTAGTCTCCTGATTTCCAATAGAACTGCTGGAACCAGCTATTAAAAAAAAAAAAAAAAAAAGGGTAGGGAAAGCAATAAATAACCCCTAGCAATAATGAAATGCAGTATTTATAAGCAATTTCTGTTGCAAAGAACAATTCTACATTCCTTATTAAAGCAGAGTTCAATCACATGGGCCTGTGGTGCAGGCCAGTAATCCCTGCTACTTAAGATGCTGAAGCAAGAGGAGAAACCATAAGCTTAGGACTGCTGGAGCTGGAGATAGGAGTTCAAAGCCACATAGGGCAACTCAGGAAGACCCTGTCTCTTGCTCAAAAATATGAAGAGGGTTATGGATACAGTCTTACAGTAAAGCGTTTGCTTCACAACCCAAAAGCCCTGAGTTCAATAACCTCTACTCAGAAGACAGCCCTGGACTTCCTTCTCTCTTCTCACCTACCACACGTGTGCTCTCACCTCTCTTCAGACTGTAAAAACGCATTGAGTACATGTTTCTATAATGAACAGACAAGTGGAAAGGACCCAAATCTCAAGTGTCCTATTTTAGAGAATAACCCTCCCTTTCCAGAAAGAGAAAAATACACACTTATTTGGGAAATTTTAACTCAGTTCTCTAAGATAAAGTGAGGCATAGGCTATTCTTTTTTATCATACACAAGTTATATCCTATGAACTATGGATAGGTAACACACACTTTGTACTAAATCTTCAGTATCACAGTATACAGGAGATAAAATACAAACAGGAACTGGAACAACACTTTACATCAGTGTAAAAGGTTTTCCATTAAACTAAATTCATCAAAATATGCCATAAAGAAAAATGAAATAAAAAGCAATGAATCCTTAGATTCATTTCATTTAATGGAATCAACAACTTAATAGTAGAAATATTTTAAAGGACATGCCAGAGACCTATAGAAACAAATTTTTGAACTTACAATGAAGCTGCATATTTGTCATGAGTGTTAGGCTATGAAGCACAAGGCACCACGTCCGGAGCAAAGTATTTGGATACCAAGCTAACACTGTGAGAAAGCTAGTTATTGATGCTACATAAAAGAGAAAGGGAGAATGTATTTAGTCAGGATAACTGAATGTTTATTAATACCTCATTAGCTAGTAAAATACACAAACAAAAGTATTCCCCAACAACAACAACAACAACAAAAAAGGCTGGCCAGTGGCACACGCCTTTTATCCCAGCACTTGAGAGGCAGAGGCAGGAGGATCTCTGTGAGTTCGAGGCCAGCCTGAGCCACAAAGTGAGTTCCAGGAAAGGCACAAAGCTACACAGAGAAACCCTGTCTTGAAAACCCCCCCTTAAAAAAAAGTATTTCCTACTAAATACAAATAAAACTGCAAGAGTCAGTAACAAGGGAGCTGGAGAGAAGGCTAGGGGATACGAGCCCTTCCTGCTCTGCCTAAGATCCTCACAAGATCACAAATGCACGGAACTTTAGAAAGTCAATAACAAGTCAAGTTTTTAAGCTCTGCACATGACACACAATGTAATGTTATTATTAAAAATTTGCTATACTTTTCATCTAATGTAATTTCTTTATAAGTTATACTCTTTAGAACAAAAATCTTACTAAAAAGGCACACTGAAAAATGTGGGGTTTAGTAGACCAGTGGAAGTCAATAAAACTTCAGAAGAAAAGGACAAACTCAAACTAATTAGGTAACCTGGGAGACACAGAAGAAGCAAGAGCTCGTGGCGCCCCTTTAATCTCAGCACTCCAGGGGCAGAGGCAGGTGGGATCTCTGTGAGTTCAAGGCCAGCCTGATCTACAGAGCAAGTTCCAGGACTACACAAAGAAACTCTGTCTCAAAAAACAAAAACAAAACAAACAAATAAGAAGAAGAGGAGGAGGAGGAGTAAGAAAAGGAGGAGGAAGAAGAAAAGAAAAAAAGGGGAAGGGGGGACTATGATTGGAGAGATGGCTCAGAGGTGCTGAGTTGAATTTCCAGCAAGGTGGCTCACAGCCATCTATAAAGGGATCTGATGCCCTCTTCTGGCATGAAGGCATACATGCAGACAGAGCACTTAGTCATACCAAGGGGAGGGGAGGGGAGGGGAGGGGAGGAAAGGAGGTAGAGAAGGAGGTGGGGAGAGAGAGAGAAAGAGAGGGAAGGAAGCAAGAGCAGTCCAGGAAGTCTAAGAAGTTATTCAAAGTACACAGTGCCCATCAAATATACCAGTCCATGCAGGACCAGGACCAGGCCCCCAAACTGCTTTTAAAGCATGCTGCAGAGATGCTTGCTGACAGCTGTAAGGAGTTCTGAAGACCTGGAATGCTAAAAGCAGATGCACTTTAAAATCCAAAAGTAAGAGACCATCAGATTGGCCCCAAATGGCACAACTTTCAAGTTCAACAATTAGAATGATTAGAAATGTTCATTTTGAAACCACTAATTAAAATGTTAATAGGCCTGTCAATCTCGAAAATTGTCTTACCAAAACAAAACAAACGACTACAAGTGACATGTGCTTCTAATTCCAGCTCTTACGAAGCTGAGGCCATAGGTTTAAGTAAGGCCAACCTAGGCTACAAAGCTGTCAAGAACAAAGGAAAGGAAAAAAGGAGGGAAGAGGAAGACAAAAGAGGAAGAACGGGAGGAAAAGTGAGAAAAGGGAAAGAGAAAGGGGGGAGGGGAGAGGAAGGCAAGACCTACTCAGCTCTGCTTCTGTTTTATTTTTTTAAAGATGGATTTATTTTTATGTGTATGAATGTACTGCCTGGACACGTGCGTTTGGTGTCGAAGGAGGCATGGTGGATCCTCTAGAACTGGAGTACTAGATGGCTGTGAGCCACCATGTGGATAGTGGGAACAAAACCCAGGTCCTCTACTAGAACAGCAAATGCTCTTAGCTGCTGAGCTGTCTGCTCACAAAAACCTCACAAAGTCATGTAAATGAGAAGCTTCAAATCTTCATGTTCACTTTCAGAGGACATAGGATACTATACGGGCTAAGAAGGGCAAATGTCTATCCAAAGGTCACCAAGTAAACAAAAGGCGCAACTATGAAGAAGCAATGTATACCACCTGGGGTGAATGCCCCAAAGAGAGGGAATTTATAGTTAAAAAATTTAAAAAAAAAAAAAAGAGTAATGTTGAATGAAGGAATTGAAGTGTGGAATGTCAGGATATTGTACATATCCAAGTGAACAAATAATCAAGACACATTCCCAAACTTACAGACGTCATGGTATTATTAACCCAAACATGAGCTTTCTCTGACACAGGGAAAAAATCCTTACTAAAAAGGAAAAAATGATTCCAACAACATAAGCAGAAACACAGAAGAAAAAGAGTCCCAAAGAATAAAGTAGCAAAACCTTATAGCATGGAAAAAACACCATAAAATGAATGTAAACATGCTGAAGGGATAGACAGCTCAGCATGGAAAAGCGTCTGCTACATAATCTAAGGACCAAAGGTAAAAGCCCCAGCACCCATGTAAAAGGTTGGAGGTACAACACCCAAACTCTAGTATTGAGCAGAGACAGGAGGACTGCTGTGGCTTACTGGCTGCCAACCTAGATCCAGGTTCAATAAAAGACTCTGACTCAAGGGAATAAGGAGGACAGTGAGTAGACACCTGACACACTCCTCTGCACACAGAAGACAAACAGACATAGACACTCACGCACAAACATCTATGGATGGAGGAAGGGAGAAAAGGAGGGGAAAGAAGAGGTAAAGCAAAGTCACTATGTGACCCTGGCTACACTGGAACCCACTACGTGTCCCAGGGCAGCCTAAAACCCATGCAAGACCACCTGACCAAAAACATTAGCCAGGTCTAACATTGAGTTTCAAAAAGAGTACACCATTTATTTATTTATTTAAAAATTTGCTATAGGGGCTCATTTTGCAGTTCTATTTTGGTCTGTAACTCACTATGTACACCAAGCTGGTCCTAAACTGACAGAAATCCACCTGCCTCTGTTCTCAAATGCTTAGAGTAAAGGCATGCACTACCACACCCACCCAGAAAGCACTTCTTTCACCAAAACAATACAACTGTAACAATACTGTACATTTTTCTCTCAATTATGACCATTTAAAAATTTGCTAGTTGGATTACATTAATAGTTTTCCAGCTAAAAAAAACCTTACCTTGATTTAATGAGATAACAGGTATCCGATTAGCATTATACAAAAAAATATCTGCTCCATTCTCTTTGTTCCCTGATGAGCTAGAATTAAGGCTCAATGTGAGCCACAACTGAAGAAGTGATTCCAACTTAAAGAAAAAGAAAGAAAACTAAGAAAGGGAAAATGTACTTATATTACAAAGTACCACTTAAACAAAAATCTTTACGATTATAAACTTGTCATGAGTAAATAATTTCTGATTATCTTCTAGCTACTTTAATTTGGTTCACAAGCAAATAGATCTTAAAATCTAATTTATATTTTAATTATAATTTAACTTAATTAAAATGTATAGTTCCCCTCATACCTCATGTTTTCCTCATGAAAACTGAGTAAGTTAATTCTTTTCAACCACAGGTTTATACATACATATCAGAAAGAAAAGTACCAACGGTTAAATTCATGAAAATACAAAATGGCTGATCACTAAAGAGTGGGCATTAGTAAGTATTCCTAAGATTTTTTCTTAACTGAATTTAACAAAGAAACCATCATGGTCAGGTCATTTATGAATTTCCAGTCAGTTAAATCCATTAATAGAGAAGTAATTTGTCAAAATTCATTGTTTTTCCCCTAAAGTCCTACCTGAACATGATGGACTTGAAGCATGGAAAACAGCTTATTGAAACAAACATTTAACATTGGGATAGATGATAACTGTATAATGAGCTGGCTGTTCTGGTTTGTTGCTTGTAAACTCCCTAGAAGTGAATCATCTGTTCCAGTTGGAGATTGTGAAACTGAAAATCAAGCACAAGTACCATTTTATAAGCAAGTTTCAGAACACATGTGAATTTATCAACAGTCAAGAATAGGCTAAAAACTTTTATTAAAGTTAAATTCTGTACAATGGTTCTATAATAGTACTTGTGGAAATTGGTTTTATGAATTATTAGATATTTAAGAAGACAGGGAAAAGAGAGGCTCCCAAAGTTACAACACTAATCTCTAACAATTTTCCAAAATTAATAAAAGGGAAACCTGACTATTTATTAAGACGGCAATTTTAGAATATTCTAGTATATAAAGTGCATCAGTTACTCTCTTACTGTGGTATTAAACTTAGGATATAGCATTCTAGAAAGGTGCTTTGCCACTGACCTAGACCCACAATCCTGTAGTACATTATTTCTTAACCTTGACTGCACTTGAGAATCAACGTTGTAGCTTTTCAAAGTTTGCTGATCAGATCACACAATAGCTTAAATATATATATATATATGGAGCAGAAAATACAAGAACACTGTGGAAATTTTTTTTTTTTTTTTTGGTTTTTCAAGACAGGGTTTCTCTGTGTAGCTTTGCGCCTCTCCTGGAACTCACTTGGTAGCCTAGGCTGGCCTCGAACTCACAGAGATCCACCTGGCTCTGCCTCCCAAGTGCTGGGATTAAAAAGAAAATTTTATCATACATTCAGAAGAGTATTACACTAAAAAGGGACACACCTGGTGCAGGACAGTAGTCAAGTGTAGACGATTAACAGAAGCAGGTATTATTGTAAAAAGACTGCCAATAAATTTAAATAAGCAATATCAAATAATAAAATAGGATCTTGGGGGAATATGTCACTGTCTCATATCATGAGGGGACTGGACCCATTATAAGAGGTTCCCATATTAGATGGGAGATAATGCACAGTATTTTTTTATGTGCTAATAGTAGAGGTCTTCTCCCTTTACTCCATCTTCTGTGAGCAAGAAATAAATGCAGATTGTAAACTTCCCATTTACACAGGGAAGGTTTAAAACCCCAAATTCATGAGCCAAAATATATCTGAATTCTCTTCTACATATATATATATATATATATCCATCTACAGTTCTTTATTCATTTAGCCTAGGAGAAAGAGAAGTGGTGTGTATACCCAAGGGAAAAACATGTTTGTCTTTGATGAGCAGGGTATTCCTCAAAATGCACTTCCCTGACAGGAGTAAATATAGCAGTGTTCATCCACATCAGCAATGGCCAAATCTGGCAGACCACCTGTTTCACCATTAGAAAAAAATCTGCCTTCCTTTAGCTGTAATTAGAATGTAATGTCTCTCAATTCTGGGGTTCAGTTAGGAGATCTTTAGCTGACATTTCACTTATACCTTCCAGCCCAGTATTTCAGAATAAAGATGCTTTTTTCAGAATAAAAATATTTTAAATAGTTATTGAATGAATACTGTGAATGTAATCAATGAATACCAAAAACGTAATTAATATCATGAGTGTAATTAATATCTTGAATGTAATTCATGCCACTGAATTGTGAACTTAAAAATGGTTACAATTGGCCGGGCGGTGGTGGCGCACGCCTTTAATCCCAGCACTCGGGAGGCAGAGCCAGGCGGATCTCTGTGAGTTCGAGGCCAGCCTGGGCTGCCAAGTGAGTTCCAGGAAAGGCGCAAAGCTACACAGAGAAACCCTGTCTCGAAAAACCAAAAAAAAAAAAAAAAAAAAAAAAGGTTACAATTGCAAATATTACGTTCATTTAAAAAAATAAGACAGGTGGTGGTGGTGCACGCCCTTAATCTCAGCACTCGGGAGGCAGAGCCAGGAGGATCTCTGTGAATTCAGGGCCAGCCTGGGCTACCAAGTGAGTTTCAGGAAAGGCGCAAAGCAACACAGAGAAACCCTGTCTCGAAAAACAAAACAAAAAGGTGGAATGTAATCACCATACAGTATATGTGTGTACGAAGACAGCAATGTCCTTAAAAAAAAATTTAAAGTTAGTTGTGTCATGGATGTATAATGCAAGTAATGAATTATATAGTATTCCCCAGAATTCCCTCAACCTCACAACAGCACAAAAATAGGAACATGCTTTAGGTGTTTGGACTGAAGTTACATGGAACTATATTTGGCCTGAGCCTAAAATGTCCACATTGTCTTATTTAACTACCAAATTATATAGGCTGCATGCTATATACTCTAAGCTCTTTGAAATTTACAGCAGCCATAGAATTTTAAACTTGTTCTTGATGAGTAACATTTGATACTCAGGAATAATCAAACTTACAAGTAGGAGATGTATTTGTTAACGCTTGTAAAATGGAATCTGCTTCCAGGGTAGACATCATTTTCAACATAAGTTCTGCTTGCTGTTCAAGGCCAACTTCTAGACGAGCATCTAATGCTACAAAAAAAAGAGATACCTGATCAGTTATTACTCATGTACTTCCTAACAGAAACCATGGCAACATCTGGTCCCAGAAAGGGCTGACGAGGCTTTGATTTCACAAAAAGAAATCCTAGCATGTGGTATTAGAACTAAACCAGGGAGAACATCTGAGCATGCAGATAAAGATGGGAAATGAACAGTACAGAGACAGGTGGAATAAGTAAGTGACACAATGACAACAGAAGGAAAGACATTCAAATGGGAGATGGCGCCCTACCCCAGCCTCACAAAAACAAGAGAAAACCAAAAGAAATTCAACAGAACTATCAGACATAGAAATAAATGTTAGCTTATCACACTTGACACAGATAAATGTGTAGACACATACATAGTAACAGTCACTAAGACAGTAATAACTTCTGTCCAAATCTTGGTTTTTTTAGACAAATTTTTAAAATACACTACTAATTATAGAAGAGACTAACTCCCAAGTACATGCAAAAGCAGTAAATGATGAATGAGAGTCATCTTACTTTGCCCAAGAACTAGAAAATGCTCAAAAATAATGAACACTTATCGATCTAGAAGCCACTTAAAGGAGTCCTATTAGTCATATGAGACAATTTACATATCCAAATAAATAAAAGTAACTTTGGGAATATATTTAATAACTATATATGAAAATTATCAAAATTGGGGACTGGGGAGATGGCTCAGAGGTTAAGAGCATTGGCTGCTCTTCCAAAGGCCCTGAGTTCAATTCCCTGCAACCACACAATGGCTCACAACATAATGAGATCTGGTGCCCTCTTATGGCATGCAGGCATACATGCAGGCAGAACACTGTATACATAATAACTAACTAAATCTTTAAAAAATTAAAAATTAAAAAAAAAAATAATAAGCTGGGTGGCAGTGATGCACGCCTTTAATCTCAGCACTCGGGAGGCAGAGCCAGCCTGTGACTTCAAGGCCAGCCTGGTCTACAGGGCGAGATCCAGGAAAGGTGCAAAGCTACACTGAGAAACCCTGTCTCAAAAAATAAATAAATAAATAAATAAATAAATTTATATATATAAAGATCAAAATTATAAATACTATGTCTACAGCTTACAATAAAAACAGATGAGTAACAAATGATATTAAAAAATAGGCACCTGCCGGGCGGTGGTGGCGCACGACTTTAATCCCAGCACTCGGGAGGCAGAGCCAGGCGGATCTCTGTGAGTTCGAGGCCAGCCTGGGCTACCAAGTGAGTTCCAGGAAAGGCGCAAAGCTACACAGAGAAACCCTGTCTCGAAAAATCAAAAAAAAAAAAAAAAAAAAAAAAGGGCACCTGATTAAAATAGAAAATCAAGGACCATATTAGAATTTAACATATGTAGGAAAATATTCAGTGTCTCTCTCTCTCACACACACACACACACACACACACACGTCTACACAAATACATAACACACACATACAGATTTAGTAAAAAAAAAACATTTAAAAAAGTCAAATTCAGTTCTGTAGATAAATATGTATATGTTGCTAAAACATACTTTTTTTGATCTAGGACAACAATATATCCTTCAAGAGCCAAAGCCACATAACAAACACCCCAATAGCAGACATCAGAAGCCCTCTTTTGAGCTGTTACTCAAGGTTGTCTATCCAAGAGCCTCCCAAAATATACTGTTGCTACTGCCCTTGTTTGCCCCTAAATGTGGAAGGTTGGGACCCTATTGTTGAAGATATCATACACTTCAGAGCAGGGTACAGAGACCCCGAAACTGGAATTGACCTTAATGTTTCCTCCTTAAGGACCAGCTTTCATGGTACCAGAAAGTGTCATGTAAGCTTCCAAAGGAGAAAGCAACAAACAGTCCTATCCAGCCATGATGCCCACAAACTACAGTAATACCCAGCATGGCACTATAACCCTAAGAGTACAGTAGGGACAGGCATATATTGGTAGTAACCAGCAACTCTCTAACTGACTTAAGATCTGCTCAACAAGAGAGGAACCATGCCTGGTACTGGACACCTAGCCAACTAAGTGCTAGTAAAGCCACGGATTTTGAAGAACAATCTACAACCACCAATTTCCTCAATCAACACAATCCCTGACAACAATCTAAACATTAGTTTCTATGCCCACAGGTAAGTGGAGTCTTCACCCCATCAAGAGAACTTCTCTTTCCAACAGATGGAGACCATTACAGAAAACTGTAATCAATCAAAATGCAGAGCTGTGGAGCCCAATCCCAATGGATATACCAAGAAAACACACTTGTACCTAAGGTTCAGGAAACACTGTGGAAGAGTAAACACAAAGACTGCTAAGAGCCAAAGGATTAGGGAATTTGCCGTGACACTGTGTCTCCTTAGTTATGCCTGATGCTACACCCATGAAATCTCACCAATAAATATAACTGCCCAAGCAGCCTGAAAACACGCATATGAGTGACATTCTACAGACTGAGCAGGTTATATTTATGTATTTCGAATATATACATACATACATAACAATGAAAAAAAGCAAGGAGGAGTATTGGGGGTGATAGGAAGAGGCAAGGGAAGGAGGAAATGATATACTTATAATCTCAAAGTAAAAGAATTACAACAAAGTAAAAGAACGTATTCTCATTTCACATATCAAACAACCATCAAATAGCTTAGGGTCAGTCTTACTCTGAAAGAGAAACCAGAGTGGACCATCAGTAAGTGGAAGGTCTTTAAATATGCTAACAGAGCCGGACGTGGTGGTGCACGCCTTTAATCCCAGCACTGGGGAGGCAGAGGCATCAAGGTCTCTGAATTTGAGGTCAGCCTGAGTTAGAGAGTGAGATCCAGGACATGAACCAAAACTACACAGAGAAACCCTGTCTCAAAAAACAAAACAAACAAAGACAGAAGAAGAACAAAACAAACATGCTGACAGAAACAGTTATGAATGGTAAAGGCAGCACACAAGTGACAGCAACTCAGCTACTGTATACTCAAAACGCAAATTCTGAAAGGAAAACACAAATTCACAATGTTTTTAGCATATGAGGTAAAATATTCCTATGCACACTTACCCTGAGATACTGAAACACTGACAGTCTGGGATCCGTTCTTCTCTGTGTTTGACGGTGGCTTTGCTACAGGCATCCCCAGGCCTCCAATGTATGGGTTATAATTATAGGTACCGTAATCAGCTCCCCAATAGTCATACCAGGTACTGCTTATAGGCTTTAAAAAAACAGAAAAGTTAGTATTTTTAATGGATTATACAATTTGTAGTATGTAAACTGGAGTAAGTCTACAAATTAAGCATTCTCCCTCTTTTAAATGCCCCAAAATTGTTGGAATTTTATGAATTTACAAAATTCTTCAGTAATATCCTACTCATTTTTCAGACAAAACATAAAAATAACTTAGAATCAGAACCTGAAAGGTAACCAGCACCATTAATAAAATTATGTAGCCCAAAGAGCAGTAATTGTATAAGGTATTACAGCTGTATCTCCATTAAAAATTGAGGGAGAATAACAAAGAAATAATGATAGCAATAATCTCATCTTGGGTAAGACTCCAAGTGGCTGTCCGAGAATAACAAAGAAATAATGATAGCAATAATCTCATCTTGGGTAAGACTCCAAGTGGCTGTCCGAAATGCTGGTAATCCATCACTAACATTTGCTGGCTTCTAGAGATTATTACTATAGTTCTTCATGGAAATATCACTTTAAAACGAAAATAAGATGTACTTTGCATGAAATTGTCACTTTATTTTTACTTCAAACTTTAGAAATTTGTTTATACGCTCGGGAGGCAGAGGCAAGCAGATCTCTGTGAGTTTGAGGCCAACCTGTGCTACAGAGTGAATTCCAGGAAAGGCTCCAAAGCTACACACAAAAACCCTGTCTCCAAAAAAATAAATAAATAAAAAATAAAAGAGAGAAATTTGTTTATTTAGTATGATACAACTTGAAGAAATTAATTCTCTCCATCACAGAAATGCTGGGGATCAAAACACCATTGTCATTTACTTCTTTAAGTGTGTTTATTGTGTTTAATTGTATTAAAAAAATAAATGTTATATAAAAAGTATATTTATTACATTCATTGGTGCATATCTCTATCTACTGCAATGCCCGAAGAAGGCATTGAGTTCCCTAGAACTGGAGTTAGAGATAGTAGTGAATCACGGGTCCTCAGGAAGAGCAGCCAATGCTCTTAACTGCTCAATTTTCCAGCCCCCTTGCCACTGTTTTTTTTTTTTAACTATCAAAATACTGCAGCTTAATGTACTTTATGTATGCTGAATAATGGGCTGGGAATAACGAATTTGGGGATAATGTGCATGGCTTGCCTCATTACTCCCTCTTTCTGTTAGATAAGCAAAGGATTTGCCAGCTTATTAACTTTCTCATACCTTCAACTCTTGTTGATTCTATATATTGGTTGTTTTTTCAAGACAGGGTTTCTCTGTGTAACAGCCTTGGCCATTCTGGAACTTTGAAGACCAGGTTGTACTTGAACTCACAAAGATCTCCCTACCTCTGCCTCCCATGTGCTAGGATTAAAGCTGTACACCACCATGGCCCGCTTATAAATTTTTTCTTTTAATATCTATTTCTTTAATTTCTTGACATCTATGTTTAGGATTGACTATTTTTTATTGAGAGCTATTGAGATGCATTACTAGGTTATATATTTATTTGATATATAATATTTTTTGATATAAGTACTTTCTGTTATGAACTTTCTTCTTAGAACTGCCTTGGCTATATCTCAGAGGTTCTGACAGGACACATTTTCACTATCATTTGTCACTATGAATTTATTACCTCTATGATTTCTTGGATGACCCACTGTTTATTCAAAAATGTGTTTAAGTGCCGAGTTTTTTTGTGGTTTCTACAGTTCCTCTTACTATTGCAATCTACTTTTACAGCATCATGGTCTGATAAAACACAAGAATTATATCAGGTTTTTTTGTGCCGTGTTTGTTGAAAGTTCACTTGGATCCTATGATGTAATCATTTGATAGAAAGTTTTAAAAAAAACTATGCACTGCCTCTGTATACAAATCTGTTAAATCCTATTCATACACAGTCTATCTTCACACTGAAGTTTTTTTTACTTGTTTTTAGTTTGAAAAACCTTGCTAAGAAAGCTTTTCTCTTTCATGTAATTACTAGAAAAAACATGTAAGATGAAATTATTCTAATACAAAATACCTTAAAAACTTTGGCTGCAAGAGGATCTTTTTCTAAATCAATATCTAAAGGATCAATGTCAACTTCCATTAGATCTTGAAGTAGCTCAAGGTCAATTTCCTTATCTTTTTCCAAAGAAGAGAGAGGAGGTGTACCTTCAAATAAGTAAAAAAGATATCACTGGAAGAGTTTATTACATGAAATTTAAACAAAATACTGCTTTATGTTGTTGAACTAAATATTTCATTTGCATAGAACATACACATACACACTTCAAAATATTTAAATATTTATATATAAGTATTAATCAGCATGCAAATTTATCACTCTAAACACTATGAAAACAGCAATGCAATATCTGATTTCCTAGTGAGAAGACCACATTATTTGCTCTTCTTAAAGTAAGTGGCATAAATTTTACTCTTCAAAATAATTACTGGCATATCTAAAATGGATTAATGTATCTTTTGTTACACCTCCTACATAATACTTTTATGGTATTTTAACTATCATTACAGGTAATATCATTAAGTACACAGGCTAAAGCAAAAAAAGAATTAAGTTATACAACTATTTACTTATCTACTATGTATTAGAAATTACCTTGCTCTCAGATGTCTCCAATTTTTAAGTAGTTTCTACACTTTGCAATGATTACTTTTCTATCCTTCCTTTTCACTAAACATATCTTTATAGAATGCCAGCAAATGTGAGCCTTTACTAGTTTCTATATATGTACATAAAGATCAATAAACCTTCTCTATCCTTACTAGATTAAGAAAAGGTTAGAGGTAGAGGTGCATGATAATTAAGCATTCTACAACATAACCAGCTAACAGAGCGTACTGATGGCAAAGGTCCTACTGTACTGGTAGGTACACAATAAGCCTCTTGGCAGCAAATATGAACTGTATGCAAAGACAGAAGTCTTTCCAAATGAAGAAGGAATCAGCTAAAAAGACTGCACTATGAGGGAACATAGGACTAAAGAACAAGTAGTTGAAAGTGATAGCAGGGTGTTAAAAATATGTGTGAGTGTATGTTTGTTCAATACTAAACAAAATTTAGTTTTGCAAAGGATTATCCAGATCACAAAGGATCCTACATGCAAATTAACAAGTACAGATTTTAAAAAGAGAAAAGACACATAATATCCCAATATTTGGATATTAAAGAGCTTTCAACTTTGTCTTCATCACTGAGTATTTTTATAATGTTTTCTACTTTGCATTTTCTTCAACAGTAAGTGATGGTTAATCACAACTGTCACCTTGAGATCTATAATTATCTGGAAGTCAACCATCTAAGCATAACTGTGGGAGATTTTCTTGATTGTGTTAACTGAGATATGAAGGCTCACTCACTCTTGGTGGTACCATTAACTGTACTGAGATTCTGGAATGTATAGAAAACATTAAGTGAGCATTTATCCATCTTTGCTTCCAGATTACAGATGTGATGTGATCGGCTTAACAAGTTTATCACTATGACTTCCCTAGTGATGAAACAAAACCACAAATTGTAGAAAAAAATAAACACTTCCATTATGTTTAGACATTTTATGGATGTAAGTGTTTTGTCTACATGTACATATATGCACACCATATGCATGCCTGGTGCCCACATAAGCAAGAAAAGGATGTCAGATCCTTGAAATTGGTGGTTGTGAGCTACTATGTGGGTGATGAAAACCAAAGAAGTGCTCCTAACTAACTGCTCAGCCAACCCTCCAGTCCCAAATGCTTTCTTTCTAAGTTGCTGTAGTCTGGGTATTGATTTTTCACAGCAACAGAAAAGAAACTAAGATAATATATGAAAATACTTACAGTGTTATAAAATGTAAGAAATATATAAATTATACTAAATTAAAATGCTTAGAATATTATGAAATGATAGCACAGTGGCACGTGCCTTTAATCTCAGCACTCTGGAGGCACAGGGAGGCCTGTGTTCGAGGCCAACCTGGTCTACAGAGCTAGTCCTGGGACAGCCAAGGTCATACAAAGAAACCCTGTCTTGGAAAAAAAAAAAAACAAAAAAAAATTCCTGTTTTTCAAACAACAGAAAAATACAAAATTCAATTTTATATGCCATTAACATTCCTCAACTTGAAGCCTATTTTCATTTAAAGGACAGAAGTAAGAGCTATTTTAAATATAATTTAAAAATCTCACCTGCTATATCATGTGTCAAAGGCTCATCTATGGTTTCCAGCAACTGAACAGAAGACTGCGGAAGGGAGTCATCAGAGTCACCAGCTGTTGCTCCTACATCATCACTCGATGTGCCTTCTTCCATCGCTTCTGCAGCTACCGGAGCCAACAACTCTCCTGGATTGGAGGGGATAGTCCTAACCACTTTAATAATTTATATGTTTTTATTACTCTTTTGTAACACATGAAGAAGCTAACAGATTGGATCCCTAAGGTCACAGAAGAACTAGTGAGCAGCATTATCATTGGTGGTAATAATGAAATATGGGCTTCCCCACCAATGTATTCTAATAACCTAGCAATTTATTAAAACCACTGCTCTGTCATCATAAATATAAGAATTTAAATGGTTACCACTGCAACATTTATACATTTAGGAAATCTCTTATAATTTCCTTTAGACAATACTTGAGCAATGATAAACTAATTCTGACACACCATAGGAGAAATTAATCCTGACAAACCTGCTAAAATATCCTGTAGCATACAGGTTAACGAATACTGAGCCCAAGCACCACCCCAAGAGATGTCTCCTCTATTGAAGTCAGTTCCAACCAGAAGCAATAGCAGTCTTTCCAGCTGTGGCTCATTCACAATCTCACACAGATGAATAGTTGGCCTTGTTGCATTTGCAATGCGTGCTAGAACCTGAAACACATCATAAAATCACATGCTTAAATAGTAGTTAAATTGGCCAGGCCGTGGTGGTGCACACCTTTAATCCCAGCACTTGGGAGGCAGAGCCAGATGGATCTCTGTGAGTTCGAGGCCAGCCTGGTCTACAGATCAAGATCCAGGACAGGCACCAAAACTACACAGAGAAACCCTGTCTCGAAAAATAAAGGAAAAAAAGAAAATACTAGCTAAATATAATAATAATAATAATAACAACAACAATAATAGAAACACTGACATGACAGTTTTCAAAGGAGATGATTTTTATCAAGTTATTTAAAATGAAATAAAACAAATATTGTGGAATAAATACTATATTTGGTTTTGTTTTATATTTACTTATCTATTTTCAAGACGGGGTTTTTCTGTGTAGCTCTGGCTATCCTTGAACTCATTCTGCAAATGAAGCTTCCCTGCTCTGCCAGCTGTAATTAAAGGCATGAGCCACCAAACCCAAATATTGCATCTTGTTTTAAATCTGGATGAATACTTACAAATAAATAATGAATGAATGAACTGCAGGAAAGGAATCATAGCATTCAAAGTCACTTAGTAATCTCATTTATGTTTACTTATTTCCTATATGAATTAATAGATTATCTACAATAGATTACCCAAAAAAATCTACATTTCAAACCCTCAAGTTTTGATTTTTTTTTTTTTGTTTTGTTTTGTTTTTTGGGTTTTTGGGCCAGGATTTCTTTGTGTAGTTTTGGCTTTCCTAGAACTAGCTCTGTAGCTCAGGCTGGCCTCAAACTCACAGAGATCTGCCTGCCTCTTCCTCCAGAGTGCTGGGATGAAAGACAATACTATTGTCCAGGCAAACCCTCAAGTTTTAACCAAATAAAAAACTGCATCTGATTTTCTCAGGAATTGGGGGGGAAAGTATTTTTTAAAAAATCTTTCAAGGCACAATAAGATAAGGAAAATAAACAGAAAGCAAAAAAAAGAAAATTGCTCTTTTTCTTCGTATAGACCAAAAACTGTATCATAACTGACTTACCTTACAGACAAACAGTAGCAGGTCTGCATGGCACGTGAAATCCATGGACAGGAGGAATAGGACAAGCTTCTGCACTACTGAGATACAGCGCTCATGGGCCAGAGTAAATGGAAGAGGCTCTACCTCAGGGCTCTCTTTTGTTGTTGTAACTTCAGTGTCTACATTAGAACGAGACCACTCTGCTGTCCGGCGCAAGCGAATCAAATCCTTAAAATGCTGCAGACAGAAATTGACATGATTTAGAGCAATGTTTATTTAATGGAAACCTCTCAGTATATACGCCTGTGAGATGAAAATATCCAACTGAAAATTTCCAATGCACAAAACTTTCATATAAATCATAAAGCTTCGAAGAAACAATGGTGATGTTTTGTCTGAAAAAGCTGTCTCTTCTGAAAAAGCCTCAACCCTAAGTGACCTTGAACCTCTGATCTTTCTACATTTACCTCCCAGGTGTTAGGATTACAGGAGTTCTGAACCATCACACCTGCCTAAAAGTTGAAACTATTAACAGCTATCTATACTGACTGACATAAATCATCTCCTATTTAAAGTACATGACATGCAAAAAAATTGCACAAAGGCCATAACATAGATTAAATCCAGTATTTAAAACAAAATTTACCAAAACATTCAACGAATAATTAATACAAACTAGACAGAAATAAAGTCACTTCAAAATATTGGATTCAAATTATTTCAAAATCTTGAAAAGTTTAAAGTTGAAAAATCAATGTTACTTGCAAATTTGGATTAATGAAAATAAATTTAATGGGTATTTCTTGTTTTCTCTATTTTGAGACAATAGTCTTGCTTCTAGTCCAGGGTGGACTTAAACTTGTGATCCACCTACTTCAACCTACTAAATATTGAGAATATAGGCAAATGCCACCATGAGAAAAAAAAAACTTTTTAATTATATGAAAAAAAAAATCACTGGAACTTAATTCTGATGTGGCAAAGACAGTTTTTGAGAGATATGCACCACTGGATACAAAAAAGTTTTAATTCCAAATCTAAATCTCCCAAAAACATAAACTGAAGGAAGAAGAAATGTCAACAAGCACTTTCCATATTAACTGTCTTTAAAAGGATAAGGAGCGGGCGGTGGTGGCGGCACACGCCTTTAATCCCAGCACTCGGGAGGCAGAGCCAGGCGGATCTCTGTGAGTTCGAGGCCAGCCCGGGCTACCAAGTGAATCCCAGGAAAGGCGCAAAGCTACACAGAGAAACCCTGTCTCGAAAAACCAAAAAAAAAAAAAAAAAAAAAGGATAAGGAGATGGTATTTATAACCCGTTTTATGATTCATGAAAATAGACAGAACCATCAATGTCAAACGACCAATTCCTAAGACTGCACAATAATCACTCTATCTCCAATTTACTCTCAAGCCACTCTAAAGGTCTGTACTAAGCGGTGAAGTCTGCATTTCCTACATTAAAAATGAGTATTCTGATATTGAGTATTGACAAGAACAACATGTAATCATTATTATAGTAACAGTAGTAACAACCATCATTACAGACACGATTGCACAGCAAAGAAGAGATCTTACCTTGGAGGTCGCCTGCTTTAGTTTTGCTTGCTCTACCAGAAGTTTATATGATGAGCCTTTGTTACTCTGTATTTTTTCTTTTTCCATCTGTTCCACCAAAGCCTTCTGTTTCGCCTTTAGTAGGTTAAGTTGCTTAAAATACAAATCAACAACTTAATCTTAAAAATATCAATGTTAAGAACAAAATGTAAATAATTATACTTCTTACAGAATTCACACTTCAAATAAATAACTAATCCTCTGAATAACCTAGTAATAAAACTTAAATGATTTTTTTAAAAGAAAAACATTGTTTCTCCATTCATCATTGAATATTAGTAAGTTCCTTACCCATGGGAGAAAGGAGGTAATTAGAAAACTTTCTTATAGAAGCTGATTTTTTTTCAATACTGGAAAATAATTATTTATTTTAAGTACATAGAGAAAATATTTTTTATTGCTGAAGAATTCTTAGCTTCAATTTAATGAGAATTTCACTTCATAGTAGTAAATATTATGAATATGTCTGAGTATGTCTCTCTTACTGTTCAATAGCCTCTTCAAATATTCTTTATTTGTGTGTGTTCCCAAGTGTGTGCAGCACACACGTAGATGTCAGAGTACAATGCTATAGAGTCTGGTCTCCCCCTTGAACTAAAGTCATCCTGCTTTTGCAGCAAGTGCTTTTACCCCTATGCCTTTTCACTGGCCCTACAATGGCCAGTGAAAATACAGATTCAACTATGGTTTTAAGAAATAATAGGGATCTCCAGGTGGCGGTGGCGCACGCCTTTAATCCCAGCACCTGGGAGGCAGAGGTAGGCGGATCTCTGTCAGTTCGAGGCTAGCCTGGGCTATAGAGCAAGTTCCAGGAAAGGCTCCAAAGCTACACAGAGAACCCCTGTCTCAAAAAACAAACAAACAAAAAAAAAAAAAGAAACAAAAAAATAACAGGGATCTTTTTAAACAGTTTACTCAACATCCTTTAATGAAGATATTCTTCAAAATTGCAGCTTATTACATATATTAAGTGATGAAATATAATCATATTTTAAACATTCTCCTGTATTCATGTGTTCAACTGTGACAGCCAATTCTGATTCTCTAACTACAAGTCATCTGACTGCTACACCATCTCCTTTACCCCTAAACCACAGTCCACAGTCTGTAGGAAAAACAGAGAGAGAGAGAGAGAGAGAGAGAGAGAGAGAGAGAGAGAGAGAGAGAGAGAGAGAGAGAGAAAAGCACTTTCTACTTGTAACAATTTTATGTGTTGACCAGCTTCCCCATTTATCCATCCACGTATGCAGAAAGTTATTTTAAATGAAAATACGCTTAGAAAAACATGGGGAGAGAGAGAGAGAGAGAGAGAGAGAGAGAGAGAGAGAGAGAGAGAGAGGGAGGGAGAGAGGGAGAGAGGGAGGGAGGGAGGGAGGGAGGGAGGGTGGGAGAGAGGGAGCACAACCATCAACATAGCTATAGCTATAAGTGTTTTGTTTATACACACACACACACACATATATATTATATATATGTATGTGCATCACATGTATGCTTGGGGCAGTTAGATGTCAGAAGAGGGTACTGGATGTTTAGGAACTGGAGTTATATATGGATTTGAAATATCATGAGAGTGTGTCAATCAAACCAAGATCCTCTACAAAAACAGCAAGGACTCTTCTTAATTTCTGAACCATGCATGAGTCCAGGCCCAGACACAGCTTGTTTTACTTACTTACTTACTTACTTGTTTGTTCGTTCATTCATTCGTTCCTTCATTCGTTCATTCATTCATTCATTCATTCATTCATTTTTAGGAGAGATAGGATTACAGGGCTAGAGAGATGACTTGGCAGGTTAAAAATCACATGTTGTTCTTCCAGAAAACCCAAAGTCAGATCCTAGAACTCACACCAGGTGGTTTATAAACTCCACCTCTAGGGAATCAAACACTGTCTTTCTGGTCTCTGTGGACACCTGTATTTACAAGGCATACATTCACAAAGACAGACAGACAGACACACACACACACACACACACACACACACACACAAATGAAAGTAAAATAAAGCTTTTTAAAAAAAAATTAGTAAATTGGCTGGAGAGATGGCTCGGTGGTTAAGATCACTCACTGCTCTTCTAGAGGACCCAAGTTCAGTTCCCAGAATGCACAGGCTATTCACAATCAAGTTCCAAAGGATTAAATGCCTTCTTCTTGCCTCAAAGGCACATATGCAGTCAGTACACACAAAAAAGAACACAATACAGTACACTCTAACTCGCAATCAAGGATACAGTTTATACTTTGAGAGAACTAACCTTTCTTTTTGGAAATCAAACTCAGCACCTAGATTATCGCATACATATAGTCTACTACTGAACCACACCAAGAATGAGAACATTTTTCAAAATTTATAACTACCTGCTGATTCAAAACAAGGTGACACCTCTATAAACTCAATTCTTCAGATAAAAATGACATGATAAATAATGTTTACATAGTGATTCAGGAGAAATGGTTATAAGATATCCTACACCAGAACTACATTCTAATACATGACTACCTATGAAAGCGAAGTGTGGAGGTACAAGTGAACACAAAAGGAGAAGGGATGGAGTGTGTGTGTGTGTGTGTGTGTGTGTGTGTGTGTGTGTGTGTGTGTGTGTGTGTGTTTGTGCTTTCTCTTTATATTGCACAAAGCAACAATGGGAAATGAATCTTTAAAAACTACAGGGTTAGGCGGGCAGTGGTGGCGCACACCTTCAATTCTAGCACTCAGGACACAGAGCCAGGCAGATCTCTGTGAGTTCAAGGCCAGCCTGGTCTAAGAGCAAGTTCCAGGACAGGCACCAAAACGATACTGAGAAACCCTGTCTCAAAAAACAAAAAACAAAAACCAGGAAAAACAAAACAAAACAAGAAAACAAAAAACAAAAAAACTATAAGATTAATCACCAGGAAAATGGTTAAATGGGTTTCAGAACAAAGAATGTAATCATACTTAGCAATAAAAAATAAAAGTACTATGGGTGGAACAATGGCACAACAGTTTGCTGCTCGCTCATGCATAGGACCTGAGTTCAGTTCCCAGCACCCTCATGACAGCTCACACCTATGTGTAATTCCAGTTCTAGGAGACTGGATACTCTCTTCTGGCCTGCCTCCTCAGTTATCAGACACACACATTCAGGCAGAACACTCATGCACATAGAAAGTAACATAAGTAAAATCTACAAGGCAAAGTACTGATATACTTGATATAGAACACAACTCTGAGGAAAAGCAGCTAGACATGAAAGGAAACACACTACACACCTGCCTGCCAATATTTTACTGAATCAGTACACACAATAAACTACACAAAGTAAAAGAACAAAATACAACATGACCGATGAAAACACACAAATTAATGACGAGAAGACTGCGAACACTCTGGTAACCCCAGTGGCATGGGCATGCTATTCCAGCTCAGTGACCATGGCATGTCTCTTTGAGAAAGTGATAATGTACTAATGTCAGAAAAATATGTCTGTTTATCCAAGCAAAAGACTAAAAATATGCACTTAGAATTTTTAAAAAAAAGAAAGAAGCACATGCAGAAATCCTGGATGAGAAAGAGGGCAGGTGGTCCCACAAACTTAAATTCAATAAATTAAAATCTAAAAGGTAGAGTGGCAGCTGACAAACAACTTCAATCCAAAGATCAACTGGAAGCCACTAGGAAAGTGTTACTGGGTTTGTACGGGGGGTGGGGGTGGGGGGGTGGGGAGATAAAACAGGGTAAATGGCAGCACAGAAAGACAGCCAGAGTAAAGAAGGAAAAAGTCAAGAAACCCTATGAAGAGGCAAACAAAGCCCTTGAAGAATAGTAACAGAGAACCATAAAATTTAAAGAATACCAAAACTAAGTAAAGTAGATCTTTTTCCATTTTACATATAAGGTTGTCAAAATGTTAAACCAAGCCGGGCGGTGGTGGCACACGCCTTTAATCCCAGCACTCGGGAGGCAGAGCCAGGCGGATCTCTGTGAGTTCGAGGCCAGCCTGGGCTACCAAGTGAGTTCCAGGAAAAAGGCGCAAAGCTACACAGAGAAACCCTGTCTCGAAAAACCAAAAAAAAAAAAAAAAAAAAAAATGTTAAACCAACACCCTGGGCAGCATGTTCCACACTTGTCTAAGGTCAATGATCCCAAATGACAGTCTCAAAACTAAAACAAAGTTACTGACCATTACCTGCTTATGATGAACAAGCTGCTTTCTGATTTTCCTGGAATATAATCTATCGAGGCTACTGCCTCCCTTAGATGATCTATTTAAGCTCTGAGTGTGCAGATTATTGTTGATGAAACTCCACTGATTACCTGGAAAGAAAAGCTTTTGTTAATAATTCTGTTAAATATGACTTTAAAGTAACTTCTATACCCAGAAAACAAAAACATAACAATATATCAACCAAAACAAGGCTTTTGAAAGTAAGACAGCTCTCTGGAGGTTAAACAAATGACTGACAACAGAGATCTGTATCCAATCTCTTCTTGAGCATCCCAGACACTTTCTGTTACAATGCTTAAGATTCATTTTGACAGCACTCGGGAGGCAGAGGCAGGCAGATCTATGTGAGTTCAAGGCCATCTTGAACTAAAAAGTGAGTTCCAGGACAGACAGAGCTACACAGAGAAACTCTGTCTTGAAAAAACAAACAAACAAAAAGATTGATTTTGAACAACATAGCTTTGATGTGTTCTAAACAAGAAATAATGATAACAATAAAAGGTTTTGTACAAGCACTAGAAATAGCTAATTGGATTAATGACTGCCAAGATGGGTTTAATTATTCAAAAGGCAGGCTGCACAACTACATTTACTTTTGTGTATTGAAACATGTCCACACTATTCTGCATTGCTCTTTCCTTCAATATGGTCTAAAGCCACACTTTCCTCTCCTCTGATCTTGTTGTTATTTTGAGACAGGATCTCACTATGTATATAGCTCTGGTTGACTTTGAACTCAGAGACCCCAATGTTTCTGTCTCCCAATAGCTGGAATTAAAGGTATATTCTATCATGCAGAGTACCTCTTCTGATTCATTTATGCATAACTTTAAAATATTTTCCTATTTCTGCCACTCACTAATCAAGTTTTAGTTCAAAATCTTCAAGTCCTGAAAATATCCTCCCACCATGCCTTCTCTCTAATACTAAACAATAAAAATGAAAATTAAGACTTCACAACACAGCCGGGTGGTGGCGGCGGCTGAGGCACATGCCTTTAACCCCAGCACTCGGGAGGCAGAGCCAGGCGGATCTCTGTGAGTTCGAGGCCAGCCTGGGCTACCAAGTGAGTTCCAAGAAAAGGTGCAAAGCTACACAGAGAAACCCTGTCTCGAAAAACCAAAAAAAAAAAAAAAAAAAGACTTCACAACACAATTTTACTGTGTCCAACTTTAAATTATAGTTATATTTAACTTAATGCTATTGTTTACCCCTTTGTCCTATAACTGAAGAAATGGATTCACATACACATTTTTTTACACCAACATAAATTCCTTGCATCTGAGAATTCTTTCACTTTCTCATAGAACTTACATGAGTTATATTTGTTGTATTTACACATGAGGTTCAGCTCCCTCAATTTTTTTATAAAATCATTAATTATAATAAATGCAAGATTTCACTTGATCTTGGATGTTTGATTTTCCCTTAATTTATAAATTGCTTTGTGCTACAAGCCTACTAAAAAATACGTAGTAATAATAATCTTAGGAATTTACAAATCTAAGCATAAAGGACAATTATAGCTAATTAAAAGAACTGAACTGAAATGAACAGTGGTTAAGAAAAACGGCAGACTCTATTAAAATAAAATTTTAATTGGGGGAAAATGGAAAGGAGAAATGTAGTAATTAAAGTACAATCTCTCCAGACGTTGCACACCATAAATCCCAGCACTCAGGGAGCAGAGGCAGGCAGATCTCTGGGAGTTCAAGGTCAATCTAGTCTACCAAAAAAGCCAGGGCTATCACACACAGAAACAGTGTGTGTGAAACACAACCTCAAATATAAACAAAAATATTAAAAATCCTCCACAAATTGCCTTGCCTTAAACTCACTTCTACTTAGCTTATTATATAGTAATACATTTTTTAGGTTATTATACAGTAACAAAATATGGGGCAGGATGAAATCTATGGATGTACTGACTAATTAGAATTCACATCCAGACAAAGGAGTTTGTCCACAAATGTAAATTCTATCTTTCAGCAGATTCCTAAAGAAAATTAACTCATATTTTACATAAATTACATACATCTGGTATCTCCAGGCCAATAGCCAGATCAGGAACAAATGCGGAGTCACTGAATTTCCCCACCAACACATTATTATAAACTTGTGATACCTGTCAGAAACCTCTCCCTGTCTTTACCATTCAAAGGTTTCTTTGCAGCTGCTGCTTCATCTTCAACAGTGGCCACATAATCCAGTAACCTGGACACCAGCATAACAACCCAACTGATCATGGGAATATCTAGGACTCCTACAAAGAAATGAGAGTGGGATATTCAAGTAAATGGGAGTCCAAAGGAGAACTGAGAAAACATCTTACAAATAAGGAACACACTGTTTCATGACCAACACCAAAATAATACAATATAACTTACAACTAGATATTCATGGTCACAACTGAGCAGAAAAATTAATCTCATAAAGGACAGGATACAAAGCAAGGTATACAACATATAGGAAACTAAAATGAAATGTGCACCTCACCTTATAATTCATAGTAACAAATTATATTCTATACCATATTTCATGCTCAAATGAGACCTATCATTGGCCAGAAGAAGAATGTGCATTAATGCTTAAACACACAAGGAGATTTGGTATGATTTTTGTTATGATAGTGTAGAAAAAAAAAAATTTCAAAGTTTATTATTTCAAAGGCAGAGGCAGGTGTAACTGTTATTTCAAGACAGCATGGTCTATATAATTCCAAAACAGCCAGATCTAATATGTGCATTAATGCTTAAACACACAAGGAGATTTGGTATGATTTTTGTTATGATAGTGTAGAAAAAAAAAAATTTCAAAGTTTATTATTTCAAAGGCAGAGGCAGGTGTAACTGTTATTTCAAGACAGCATGGTCTATATAATTCCAGAACAGCCAGATCTAATATGTGCATTAATGCTTAAACACACAAGGAGATTTGGTATGATTTTTGTTATGATAGTGTAGAAAAAAAAAATTTCAAAGTTTATTATTTCAAAGGCAGAGGCAGGTGTAACTGTTATTTCAAGACAGCATGGTCTATATAATTCCAGAACAGCCAGATCTATATAGCAAAATCTGGGGTGTGTGTGTGTGTGTGTGTGTGTGTGTGTGTGTGTGTGTGTGTGTGTGTGTAAAAGAAACCAACCAAACAAACAAAATAAACCCAGCTGTGATGGTGCACAACTTTAATCTCAGCTAGCTCTCAAGAGGCACAGGGAGAAGGATCCCTGAATTCAAGGCCATCCTGGTCTACATATCAAGGTTCAGGCCAGACAAGGCAACAAAGTCTGCCTCAAAAAATAATAAACGAATGAATGAATGCATAAAATAAACAAAATAACACACACACACACACACACACACACACACACACACACACACACACACACACTAAATAAATACACTAATCAAAAAAACATCCAAATTACAACTTGAATAATAAGTTGAAAAAACTATATGGGCTGGGTGGTGGTGGCATACACCTTTAATCCCAGCACTTGGGAGGCAAGGGCAGGCAGATCTCTGTGAGTTCTAAGCCAGCCTAGTCTATAGAAGGAGATCCAGGACAGCTAGGACTGTAACATGGATAAACCCTGTGTGTGTATGTGTGTGTGGGGGGGGGGGGGGGGGGGGGGGAGGCGAAAACACTATATGGCAGTCAATCACAAGAAAGCTATTCATTCCAAAAAGGCTACATCACAAAAAATAAAATGTGTAAAATGACTACTAAAACAATACATAAGAAATATTTTCGGTAAGCCTTTTTAATATCTTCATCTATAGCTCCTTTTTCAATTCCAAAAATGCAATAATAGTCTTTCCCCATTTCGAATGCCTTGAAATGAACTTAGATTTCCCTTTGTAAAAGAAAAGAGTGTCCCCACTCTTAGCAAGACAATGATTCTGGGAAAATAAAGCAAACAGCGAGTCAGCTCAGCTCAGAATATGGACAGAATAGACGCTGCTGCTCCTCATGGGTCATGTTGCTACTAGTTGTTACACATATAAATATCTTACTTTTTCATGTATATAGATTGTGTTTCTTAGGTGTTTTAATTTTTTAAATATATTTACATTTAAAAAAATATCTTGTACAGACAGTACTATTAGTAACTATACATACTAAAGACAGTCACTTTATAGAATACCTTCTGTCCTTCTGTGCATGGTCAACTCTGGCTGAAGAGGTGACAATAAATTATCCAAGAGATTAAGTAAGCTTTCCAGTACTCCACTGTTACTAAGTGATCGCTGACCAATACAGGAAAGTAACATAAAGACCCTAAGAACATATACAAAGAAAATGAACAGTGGGAATTAATTTAATTCTTCTACTTTTAAAAATAGATTTACATTTGATTATAAAAAGTGTTTGCTTCTTAAAACCCATCATATTTTAGGGTTAGTAAAAAAGATTTCTATCAGAAGAAATGATATAAAATGAGTTTTACCTAATGCTACCCCTAAAAATTCAGATACGTAACTAAGAATAGACTCTATCAGAGCCTCAAAAATTGCACCTGATACACAAGGCATGGCATGATCATATAAAAAATACATACTCAGACTTATAAAATCCCATAGATTTATCCAGAAAAAAAATAAGGTGAACAAGCTGTAGCATATATTATATTATGTAATATACATTAGAGTTCATGTCCTTCACTTAGTACTTCCAAAACCATGAGAAGACCTATTTTATATTTTCTCCATATTTACTATCCATGTAAACAAAATTTTACACTCTAACAATGTAGAAGTAAAAATCATTTACAATAAACACCACTAATATATCCAACCTACCTATCTTGTGGAAAGATGAGAAGCTGCTCTGAATTATACAATTCCTGAAGAACGTTAGAAAGAAACTGGCCCCACCATCTCTCGCCACCACACAGCTGAACAAGGAGAAGGCCGGTATGCAAGCGTATCTTTGGGGTGCCACTGATGCACAAGTGTTTAAAGAGTTCTTCACAGGCCTGGGCGTGAAAGGTACTCTGCAAAACTGCAGGAACAGAATGCCCTGTTACAAGAAAGAAACACACAAAACGACTTATCTAAGTGTATGGTGCTGCTTCAACACCAGTACACCTACATACACATCTTTTCCTCAGCAACCAGTAGACAACCGCATTCTATCTATTTTGTGACTATTTACTGCTTTTATAGAGAATTTAGCTGCAAAATATTTAGCAGTAAGATGAGGTAACACATACATACATTGTGTTTGTTTCTGTGGTTAGGTTTATCAAATTGCCTTTGACGTGAATATGGGAGTAGGTATAAATGAGAAAAAGATCAGGTATCTTAAGAGGGAGTCTGTAAACATGAATGAGTGACTCACAAATAGTTCATGGCTAAAAAACACCACTACTGTATTAGGTCAGTATACTTTCACTAGTCTACTTTTATGTAATGCTTAATACTTTGGCACTCACACGCTGATGTACAGTAATACAACAAACCTAAGAAATTAATAAAAGTAATAAGAAACATTAGAATAAATAAAATGATGATGAAGTCAGGAGAAAGACACCCACTTACCATGGGGCAAGCCCTAGGTTTAATCCATAACACGGCAACAACAACAAAAATCTTTAAGGAGAAAATAAATGAGTAAATCTACAAAAATTTCATAAATATATTAAACAGGATATCAAATTAAAATTTCTAGAAAGCAGAGTCTGGAAATAGAGGTCAGTGAAGAGCACATGCCTAGCATGTATAAACTATCGTCTCAATCCCCAGCACTATACAATAATTTAAAAACAAACAAAACAAAACAAAAACTCAGAAAGTTAATACCATGTACCTAAAACATGCAAGAGAGACATAATGAATTAGTCTCAGTAAGTCACTGAGCAAATACAAACCATTGGAAGAGTGAAGGAGGCTGAGCAATGTGTCCAGTAAGTATCTGACAATGGTGCGTAACTGCTCTGTGGACGATGTCTGAATCAAGTCTTCTGGAACTGATGTTTCGCTCAATGTGTTCCGACTTGCACCTATGGCTACTTTGAGCCTCTGCACTGCATTATGAGCCAGATTTAGTTGAAGCTGTAGCTGAATACAATCTTGATAAGCAGAAAAAACCCTACTGTCTTCCTCAACTGCTTTGTCTGGTTTTCGCAAAAAGTACTGTGCATTGTTTGCACTGTTGAGAGGAGGAAGATCAATACTCTGCAAAAGAGCTTCCAGACGATGACAGGCTAAGTTATATCTATGAGTAAAAATAAATTAAGTCATTCCTTCAGTCTTCTTCTGTATCTACACACTAAAAAGCACATCTCTTAAAATACATTAAAGAACAACTACTATGAAGAATTATTGTTGGGCCAGGTACTGTGGAGAACACCTTTAATCCCCCTACCCTAGAGGCAAAGGGGTGCAGCAATCTGTGGCTGGAGGACAGCCTGGTCCACACAGTCACTTCTAGGTCCCCCAGAGCTAGAAATAGAGACCTTATCTTAAAGAAAACAAAACACCAAACACTACTGTTGACAATAATATCAATTAGCTAACAATATTCTCATGTTTTCAACCCTGTTTGTAATGGACACATGCTTATCCATCCTCCCTTTGCTCCTTTCTATGTAGGTACCGAAATAATTTAAAAATATACGAGCAATTTCCCACTAACCTGCACTGTATATCTTCTTGTAAAGCAACCATCATTGCTAAATGCTGGTCAATTTCTGGCTGGTTGGCAGATTCTCCTTCGCCTCTTAGAGGATCATGCATCAACTTCAGTTCACTTTCCCAAGGCAAGATATAGGTATGTCCATAGTAAAATCCTAATGGGATCTTTGCTCTGGCATTTGTGCTTCCATAACGTCCAATGACAGTTATCTGAAATGAAGAGTTGAAAATAAGCAAACACGTATGTGATACAATACAAAAATCTGAGCTATATTGTGTTCCCCAAAATACATTGTGCACCTTAATAAACTTATCTGGGATCAGAGAACAGGGCAGCCATTAGATATAGAGGCCAGAAAATGGTGGCACACACGCCTTTAATCACTTGTGAGGCAGAGATCCATCCGGATCTCTGTGAGTTTAAAGCCACACTGGAAACAGCCAGGCATGGTGACTCACGCCTTTAATCCCAGGAAGTGATGGCAGAAAGCAGAAGGGTATATAAGGCGTGAGGACCAGGAACTAGAGCTGGTTAAGCTTTCAGGCTTCTAGCAGCAGTTCAGCTGAGAGCCATTTGGATGAGGACTCAAAGGCTTCCAGTCTGAGGAAACAGGATCAGCTGAGAAACTGGTGAGGAGAGGAAGCTGTGGCCTGTTCTGTCTCTCTGATCTTCTAGCATTCACCCCAATACCTGGCTTCAGGTTTGTTTTTATTAATAAGAACTTTTAAGATTCATGCTACACTATATATTTGGAAAAATATAGATTTAATTCTTTAACCATACATATGTCAATGTATTACTAAGAAACATGGAAAATATACACATTTACTTTCTTGAAGTTCTTTACCTTCATGAATCTGCACACAGGTGGTGGTATTAAGTCATGAAGAATTAGTGAATGGGTGCTTATATCAGTTGCCACTACCAAACGCCTTCCATCCACTTCTTCTCCTAACGTCCATATGTCAATTGATAAGGAGGCCAAGTCTCCACAAGTGGGAATCAGTACATCTGTCAATAGTATAGGTCTTCCAAAATCCAAGGTCACAAATCTCCTGGCTCCTATGAAGGAAAAAAAAGCAAGTGACCCACCAAAAAAGGGATCAAATAACCAAGTTATATACTCAAAAATAGATTAAAGAATTCTCTTTAAAAAATCAAGTTATTAAAGTATAAATGAGTAAATAATAAAAACAGCTTTATCAATACTTATTCATAAATTCTCTAGTTGCTTAGTATGTCAAGGTACATGATTTGATCTCTCAACAAATATCTCCTAGAGTTTTGAAAGCCTGAGGTAAAAAATTTAAGACTGTTAATTAGAAAGCAGTCAGCTACAAAGTGAAATCTCATATTTATTTCAAACATTATAGTTTAACAATTAAATCAGTGAATGCATTAAAAGGTACACCTAATAAAGTCCCAATCTGTCTCTTATTCAGACACGGAACATTTTTTGTTTTAATTTCTCCACTAGACAGATTAGACATACCAAGATGTAATTTCATTTGTAAGAGTCTTGTTTAACTTCTGGAACAAGAGTCTAATATACTGGGCTTAATATGTAGTAAAGCATGGCTGAAATTACACAGTAACAGTACCAATAAAAAATATGAATCATAGGCTGGGCAGTGGTGGCACATGCCTTTAATCCCAGCACTTGGGAGGCAGAGGCAGGTGGATCTCAGAATTTGAGGTCAGTCTGGTCTACAAAGTGAGTTCCAGGAAACTACACAGAGAAACCCGGTCTCAAAAAACCAAAAACAAAAAGTGACTCGTCTATTAAAAAACAGCACATACTGCTCTTTCAGGAGCCATATTTGATTCTCAGCACCCACATCAGGCTGCTTGCTCACAACAAACTGTCTGATTACACTCTGATTACACAAAAATCCAACTCCTCCACCCTCTGTGTGCACCTAAACTCACGTGCACAAAGACAGACAAGACAGACAGCATGTAGGCAAACACACACACACACACCATTCATACACTCAAGCAGACACATGTGCATGTACACAAATTAAAAAGAAAGCTTTAAAAAATTGCCTGAAGAAAGGCCTCCAAAAGATACAGACAATTCAAGTGGCTGCCCCAGAATGAATACAGCACAGTCTTTCTAGGTCTGCAGCATATCAAAAAAGTTGAGAACAGATTTCTATTTCTGATCTTATACACAACAAAAACAAACCCCTTTACTGAAAAGGAAAAGCAAATTGTTAATACCACCATAATTCTTTTTCATTAAATTGGTATGAGGGGAAGTTTAGGATTCTATACTCTGCAAAGATGTAGAAGAATAGTGCTGGTTTGACAGAACTATGTTAGAAGAAAACAAGGTAATTTACAATGGTTTCTGAAACAATAAATAAAAGTCTAGTTCACTTCCTCACAGGCTCATAGGATGCAGTTGTGTCCATGTACAGTATAAACAACTGTATCCATACAGAGCAACAATTTTCCCTCTATGTTATCAGCACCAAAGCTCCTCAGAAAATACTGAGAGAAAGTTATAAGCTTTAAATTCTCTCTTTTTAAACAAATAAGATTCAATTGTTAATATAATGAAAAGCACAGATATATTATGTCCATTTTCCCCCAAAGGATATTAAAATTTTGCTATTGCTTTAATATAGAACTTAAAGTTAGTAGAATTAGAAGGTAAAAAATAGCTAAGATTTATTTGTAAATATGCATACTCCCACACCAATTACAGATTTCTGAAATACTGTGTGACACAAATACAGATATAATGCTAGTTTCAGGACACTACCTTACAGCCTTATTTCCAGTATAATGGTAACTGAGCAACTACAGTTCAAGCAGACTATTTGCATCATTCATATTTCAATAGGCAAGATTTAGATAGAATAATCTCACTTTTTCAATGTAATTAGCCAACCTATACAACTTCTGTGGCTCTTATTCTTGGTAGACTATACTTACTTGATAGCAAATGTGATTTGTTTGCAATAAGTCATAAAAGGGCCAACAGACTTAGGAAAGAAAAATAACTTTAGAAATGAAAAGATTACCTGAATGCATTCGCTCTATAATAATGGACTGGTGAGGTGGAGGCTGAAGAAAATGTGAGGCATGAGAAATTGCAAGGGCTAGACCAGAACCAAGTGGATTCTACAAAAGAAAACAATGTAAATGTACTGATACTAAAAACCGTCTAATCATAGCATTAAACTAACTAGTCTCATTTCCTGATACACATTTTTAAATATTTTATAAAAGAAAAATTATTATCTATTGAAAACATCATTTACCATTCTAGACTTGTTGGAATTTTTGTTATGTGCAGCAAGATTCACTGCTGGGGGATCAATGACTGAGCCTGGAAAAAGCTGTGCAAGCTCGGCATTAATCACAACAGAAACTGCTTCGTTGGGCGGAGTGAGTGGTGGAGTCATAAAAAGTGGTGTTGTTTTTGGAGTAGGTGGAATAACATCAGACGGATGGATGAAAAATCCAGGGGCAGCCACTGGGTTGGAAGGCACAGAGTTGTGAACAGGACCTGCTGCTGATGCTGCTGATGCTGCTGCAGCTGCTGCAGCTGTTGTCTGGTGCAACTTGGCTTCCAGCTTTGCTTTCTGTAAAAGAAACAAAGGCAACACCTATAGAAGAATCCTGACTACCTAAGTTGTAAGGAACACTCTATGATTCCATATAATGAAGTTAGACAGATCAACTAGATCCTCGTTACATGAAGATGAAACTGGACTCAACAACACAGGAAGCACTGTCTCACGAGGACACGTCTGGAAATACTGTCTACAAATTTCCTGTATGTTAGGGAACTAGAAATGGAGCAAAAGATGAAAAGTAAGCAGAACAATTAAATGTAAATAATAAAACCAGGTTCTGCTAAAAACAAAATGAACCAAAAATAGATCAATGCTGACTGATCTAAGTTTTCAAGAGCAATTTGCAAAGTTTGCATTTAGTCAGCAATTAAAATCTATAAACCATATTATCATTATTGCTATACTTAGAATTGAATTAATATAATTGGTCTTTTTAATGTCCTATATTCTGTATTCCATGGAAATAGTAACTGGTAACTTTACAATGTTTCTCCAAGAGTTTTAAAACATAGAATTAACTTCAAGACTGAACAAAAAGTATTATTTTCTCTCAATCATGTATTAAATAAAATTCATTCATATAATTTTAATACATTTAAACATATCACAAAGACTTTACCTCAATTTTTTTCTTGCAAACGATTAGCTCAGATTGAACAACCTACTTCCTTTATGAAAATAATGGTCATTTTTACAGTACTTTTCAGCTTTTGAAGTTTAGAGACAGCATGAACAAAGAGCCAAATAGTCTCCAACCTGTTGCTGAAGCTTCAAAAGCTGCTGCTGTTTCTCTTGCAGCACCTGTAGCTGTTGCTCGGCTGAAGCCATTGCATGAGAGAGAGACTGCAAAGCTACCTGGGCTGCTGAACTCAGGGCTGTCGAGGCTTCCCCAACTGTCCCAGATGATAGTCCACCTACTGCAGGAGTAACCCCGAAGGAACTCACTGGCATAAGACAAGGAAAAAACAAACATAGACACCAGGATGAAGAAAAGGCTCACAGAAGTACATGGTTAAAGTACACAATTTGACATTAAAACTATATTCAGTATGTAACTTTAAAAAAAAAAAAAAAAAAGAGGCTGGTATTTCATTCACTGTCAGGGCATTTGCCTAAAAGGCTCACAGATCCGAGTTCAATCACCAGTATCACCATATACATACGAACACTGCAACGTAGTGTTACTGATACTGATACTCAAGATCTAAGAGGGTCCTAGAACAAATCTCAAATCAAAAACCAAAATAGTCTTATATAACATGAACATAAGAAAATTTAACAGTATCATTAGTTTTATTATACATTGACAACCCTAAGTCCTCAAAAAAGCTTTAATCCCATCACTTGGAGCAGGGCAACATAGTGAGATGCTGTATCAAAAAATAAAAAGAAAACCAGGCGGTGGTGGCACACGCCTTTAATCCCAGAACTCAGGAGGCAGAGGCAAGTGGATCTCTTTGAGTTTGAGGCCAGCCAGCCTGGTCTACGAGTGAGTTCCAGGAAACAGGATAGCCAGGACTGTTTCACAGAGAAATCCTGTCTCAAAAAAAGAAAAAGTCCCCAACAAGAATCATGTTAAATTTTGCCAGGTAGTGGTAACCAATGCCAAGTGAGTTCCAGGACACTTAGGCCTGTTACACAAAGAAAACCTGTCTTGACAATCCAAAAAAAAAAAAAAGATAAAGAAAAAAGGATCGTGTTAATTTTAAGGATATTAAACAGAAGAAAGACGCTTAAATCCTCTTTTAAATAAAACATATTTCTTGTCTTTTACGTGTAAATAAGTGTCTTATCTGCATGTATGACTGTGCACAACATTGTTTGCCTGCCATACTGAGGTAATGGTGGAGTCCCCAGAAGTAGATTTACAGGCAGTTTTATGACACCATGTGTGTATACTGGACTGAGCCTCGACCCTTTAGAAGAGCAACAACTGCTCTAAAATGCTAAGCCATCTCCCAGCCTTGATCTCCTTATTTTAACCTACAGACTAGACAGAGATAAGGACTGCAGAGAATATATACAAAGCCTTATTTTCTATCTCCAGCTCACTGGAACATCAACTACACACAGTCAAATCCAGCCCAAAGTACTTACATTCTCCCCAGTAAAAGCAAAATTTCACCTTTTCAATGTAATTCAGCAGTACAGTATAAATCAACACTTTCTCCATTCAATATTTATAAAAATTGTTTTGAAAATTTTACGTAAAAGCTTAATTTCATAACTTATTCTAGCACATCAGTATAAAACAAAAGGTCAGTCTAACAAAGTACTAATATTTTAATATTTATATTATTGCAGGCTTTTATTGAAAAGATCCATTGGGGAAGGGTAACTACTGTAATGACAGTACACTTTGTACACACCACTAAATGACACTCTTTTTTATTTTTTTGGTTTTTTTCCAGTTTTTCTGTGTAGCTTAGGCAGTCCTGGAACTTCCTCTGTGGACCAGGCTGGCTCCAACTTAGAGACGAACCTACCTCTGCCACCTGAGTGCTGGGATTAAAGGCATGGCATGCCCAGCACCTAAGTGAAACTCTTAATGAATTACCACACTTAGCAGATCATTAACTACATGAGGCAAACGTCATGACTTCAATCTTCAGTTGATTACACAATGACACAGTAGCTAAGCTCACAGTGATAGAACTGGGTTTGGAACCCGAGCCAGTGTAAACATGTATCTTATCTGAACTAATTAAATCTTCAAAACAACTGAGTTAATTAAGCAGAATACTAGTTGCTAATGTATTATTATGTGTATGAGATACCATTATATTCCCATTTATAGATACTGAATCTAAAGTGAGGAAGTAGTACTCATTCGTCAATTCCTAAAAGTAGGGAAACTCAGGCAAAAGTTAGGTTTGTGAAAAATAAAAATAGTACATGCAGAGACTACCTATATGAGGGGGAAAAAGAAATAGTTCCACTGCTTGCTTTGCAAGACAGGATGAACCAGAGATACAAAGAGCAGTTTTTCACACCTAATACTTTATCATTAAACTTTTTGAAGTTTTATTTTTATGTGTATGAGTATGTTGCCTAAATATGTACAAGTGTACTACCACAAGTGTTCCTAGTGCCAATGAAAGCTAAAAGAGGGTGTCAGGTGTGCCAGGACTCAAGTTACAGACGGCTGTGCGTCATCATGTAGGTGCTGGAAACCAAACATGGGTGCGCCTCTGCAGGAGCAACCAGTGCTCTTACCCCACGAGCTATCTCAGCCACCCAAATACTTAAACATTTTTAACCTCTTCAAAACATTACTAATTCAAACACAATTTTTCTTAAAAATAAAAAAAGCATTCATATATAATCTTATGATGGGCTCCAAGATCACCATTTCTAATTTTAAAAGTTTTCTATAAGCTTTATGAAATGACCACAGTGAAAAGAAACAAAGAAATCTTGACCTTACTAGAACCTCAATTTATATATATGTATTTTAAATCTGAAGTGTCATCTTCACACTTGATAAACTAAACTTAATGGTTATTTCTACAATGAAAAGGTACAAAGAAAATTTTGAAGGAAAACACACTAAAATGAACTGATAAATTCATTTAAAACTTTATCCTTTCTATAACCAAAATTCAGGATTATAAACTGTGACTTTGCCTGTTGCTGGTATTTTTTTAATACTGTTGGTATTTTTTTAATCTGCTTCTTTGACAGGACTAGAAACTTAATCCAAATTCTTGAGCACACTTGGCATCTATCACTGAGCTATGGAGAGGTTAAAATGGCACTTGCTTAAATAAGGTACCCAGTAAATCTGTTCAAGAAACAATTCAAGTCCTTCTATGGAGGAAATACAGACTTAGGCCAAAATAGATATATTCTTTTTTGTTGTTGGTGTTTTGTTTTTGTTTTTGTTTTTCGAGACAGGGTTTCTCTGTGTAGCCCTGGCTGTCCCGGAACTCACTCTGTAGAACATGCTGGCCTCTAATTCACAGAGATCCATCTGCTTCTGAGATTAAAGGCGTGTGCAGCTGCCACCCAGTTAAAACACAAATATTTATTATAAAAATTTTGATTTTTCAAGCCAAAACAGAATTATAAACATACATTAATCCTAAAAATGTAAGGGGTAGTAAGAGAAAAAAAAATTTAAATGGTAAGCATATGCATGACTTATAGACTTAATTGTTAAATGTAGAAGCTGCTTATCTGATCAATACCAACACATACTTACCACATTCATACAGTGTTCATCACTGCAACACTTGCAAGACCTCACTAACACAGGCTCTTGTAAAGCCCAGTCTGGATTCAGTATTCCAGTGATTAGAGAGGCAGGTAAAACCCAATCAAAACTACTGCTAACTTTAAGTATAATAAGCAACATAAGGATATCAAATTTATAAACAAAACTGGCTATCATCCAATAGCTGAAGACAGATATGGAAATATGTATCTACCTTACTCTTCCTTCTATTTTCAATCTGGTTGATATTTCTCATAATAAAAAGTTCCTAGAAATGCATGCACATATAAAAATGAATGGACTTAAAGGAGTACTTTACTGAGTAAACCCATGAACTGACCTTGATACAATACAAAATGACTCATGGTATTCCCTCCAAAAACATCCCTCTCTCTAATACATCTTCTACTCACCATGCAGAAGAGATCGAAACTTTACATATATAAGCTTATATTTAAATAGGTGCATATAATTTTTGTACATTACTACATAAAGAATGTAATAAAAGAAGGTATATACCAGTAAACGTACTTGCATCATCCCTTTCTATTCTGGTTCCATCACTAGTTGACACGCAAGTAAAGTGCAGGGGTTCGACCTCTAAAAGTCCAGTGAGAGATGTGAAACTTCCCTCAGCAGCTGTGCAACTGCTGACTTTTCCATTGCCTGGTGCAGAGAGAAAAAGCTCATAATGCACGAAGATAATCCATAAAAGGCATGAAGTAGCAATTATCATGACTACGACACCAACCTTAATTAGCATAAGATGTACAAACCTCACAAACTACTTAAACAAGAGGCACATGAAGCAAATCTATAAACAAAGGCACTAGCTTCCTTCATATAAAAGTAAAGCTGAATAAAAGCAGGGATTCACGGTACTAAGACACATAACACATGTGTGAAATCTCTTGAGCAGTAAAACTACAGTGAAATAATTGCAACAACAACAAAAAAAAACCATTCACATTGGACCATGAGTTGTTTTAAATTTTGAAAACTGCTTTTTTGGGTTTTTAATACTGGCATACTTCACTATAAAGGATCCTTAATCTGCACTTCTGAAATATTCAAAATTCTGAAATTTCTGACCATTAACATAATGTACTCTGTTCATAGTTGCTTTTGATTTTTGAAAAAACACAAAGAAATTAATATATTAAGTCAAATGGTTTAATAGTTCATAGATATTATGTCTAAGCTCGTTAAAAAAAAAACACTTTAGTATTCTGAAGACAAAATGGAATAGCTACAATAAAGAGAGATAACTTAAACTCAGTACCTAACATTTGGAAAGATAAATAATACAGAACTATATGTGTTTTATTCACTTAATAAAAGATGTCAGTACCTGAAAGAACATCCGATAAATCAATTTCGTCTGACTGGACACCAATGCTGCTATTGTATACATTTTTACAAGAAGAGCCATTCATCTCCAAATCAAAAAGGACTGGATCAAATGGTGAGCTGTATAATCCATATCTGAGAAATGAAATAATGAAGTAAACAATTTACTGCTTAGTCATTTAATTAAGAAATTACCTATTTTGTTTCAAAAGCAGTTTGACTAAAAAGGGCAACAAATTCACTGGATACCAGAGAAAACTACATTCCAATACACTGTCCAGAGAGTCGATAAAGATGATTCAAGTGAGCTGGCAGTCAACACAGCAAGACTGTTCTCTACAGTCCAAGGTAAGAGAGGGAGAAAACAAAAATTACCAAAAAAAAAAAAAAAAAAATTAAGCACTCTCAGCTGGGCGGTGGTGGCGCGCGCCTTTAATCCCAGCACTCAGAAGGCAGAGCCAGACGGATCTCTGTGAGTTTAAGGCCAGCCTGGTCTACAGAGTGAGATCTCTGTGAGTTTAAGGCCAGCCTGGTCTACAGAGTGAGATCCAGGACAGGCACCAAAACTACATAAAAAAACCCTGTCTCGAAAAAATTAAAAATTAATTTTTTTTTAAAAAAGCACTCTTTTCTCCCACTCCATCACTACAATGACAATAAATAAATATATAAATAAAACTGTAAGAAAATTTGCATCAACATCAGGATTTATAACTAAACTTATGAGAAAAGCAGTGCTCTAAATAAAGGAATACTCAACTTTAAAAGCTAAAAACCAGGTGCTAAAAGATGGATTAGTGGTTAAGAGCACTTGTTGCTGTTACAGAAGACCAGAGTTTGATTCCCAGTATCCACATGGTGGTTCACAACCATTCATAACTCTAAGTCTAGGTTATGTGTCACCCTCTTCTGACATCCACAGGAACCAGTTACACATACAGTGCACATGTGTGCATGCAGGCAAACATACACACATATTAAAGAAAATCTAAAATTTTTCTTTAAAAGCTGAAGACCAGGAAAAACAGTAAATCCAAACTTTTGTTATTTCACTTCATTAAGATTTTTAAAAAGTAACAAGCGATTTACATAATTATACCTATAAAGTTTTACCATTAATATATTACATTACATGCCTCTTGCATTAGCTCGGCAAAGTATCTTTGTTAAACACAATTAGGGCCAGAAAGATAGCTGAAGAGTAAGAACACCAGCTATACTTGTAGAGAACTTGGGATTGATGCCCAGCACCCAAGTGGCAGCTCACAACCATCTGTAACTCCAGTTAAAGGGAATCCAACACACTTTTTTAGCCTCCACAAGCACTGCATGCATGTTGTGCACAGACATACCATGCAGGGAACAACAAGAACAAAAAACCATATACAATAAACTTCACAAAATACATCTGAATAAACATCTATAGAATGGTACTAATGGCTAAAGGAAATAGTTCCAGAGAAAACATGGGAAGGGGGACCTTAGACTAATTACATTTAGAAGGATATTTAGTACAAAATGAATATACTTTTTAAGGTAAAACACTTTCAAGTGTACCTAGTGTGGTTTTTTTGGAAGAAAAGGGTCCCCAAAGGGAGCACACTATTAGGAGGTGTGGAATTTGTTAGAGGGTGGCCTTTGAGATTTCCTATGCTCAAGCTATGCCCAGTGTCACAGTTCACTTCCAGCTGCCTGTGTAACAAGATGCAGAACTCTCAGCTCCTTCTCCAGCATCATGTCCACCTGTACGACACCATGCTTTCCACCATGATGATAATGAACTAAACTTCTGAACTACAAGCCCGACCCAATTAAATGTTTTCCTTTATAAGAGTTGCTGTGGTCATGGTGTCTCTTCACAGCAATAGAAACCCCAACTAAGCCACCTAGCAATTAACAATTCTGTGTGCACTGTTCATAATTTAAGATATTAAAACAAACCTTGTTTGAAGTAGAGCCTCCAGTGGTGTCAACCTGTCCTGCAACTGTCTGGACACGGCAGTGAGTAAAGCTGCACAGGCGGTACTGCACCCAGCCAAGTCTTCATCCTTGACGTAATTCAACAGGACAAAATACCAATAGACAGAACCTGGAAACAATAACAGAATCAAGCCTTTTGCTCCCTCTTCTCCACTATACAGAACGTCAGTTTACATGTTTATAAATACAGTTTCCTATACTAGAAAGATACCTCCCTGTTGCAGAAAGATAATCGTTAACAATTTAGCAAGAACAAAGAGTTCTAGAACACTAATAACATAAACAGCATCCTGAGGAAGTCTTAGATTAAGAATTCCAGGGCTGGTAAAATGGCACAGCAGGGAGTCCAACCCCCAGAATCCACACTGGAGACTGCCCTTTGACCTCCATGTGTACACAGTGGCATGCATGCCTTCCCATCTACAAATACAGAAATATTTCCCTAAGGAACTGTAACACTTTTCAGGAGGTATATTAAACAAATTTATGTTAAGAGTACATTAATATGCCAGGCATGGTGGAGTACACCCTTAATTACAGAATTCAGGTGTCAAAGGCAGGAATCTACATGGCAAGTTCTAGAATAGTCATAGCCACACAGAGACACCATCTCAAAAAAAAAAAAAAAAAAAAAAAAAAAAAAATATATATATATATATATATATATATATATATATATATATATATATATATATATATAAATGTAAGAAAGAGCCACAAAAGCAGAGATAGAAAGTGCCAAATTAACCTTGCTGAAATACAGCTCCTCTATATAAAATTGTTCAAAACATCTGATGGCAGTGAGCTTAAAGCGGTACACTTCAGCAAATGAATGGAGCAGCACTCTAAACTGCAAGTCAGATATCACCAACGCAGCATGAATAAGAGGACCATGGCACATCAGATACCTTAATAAAGAAATCTTAGCACATGCCAACCATAAAAAAAATCCTTAAGAAACTGAAAGATCAGAAGTTATTGCAGTGAGCAAAAGAATGTAAAATGCCATACTCTATAGAGATTGTCTCAAAATTAGGAAAGTAAAGAAATGAATAAACTAGAACACTATAGAATGCTGTGAGAAACGCCTATAAAAACATTAAGCTACAGAGATGGCTCAGTAGTTAAGAGCGCTTGCTTCTCTTGCATAGAACCTAGGTTTGGTTCCCAGTTTCCTCATGGCAGCTCATAATCCTATGACTCTAGCTCTAGAGGCTCTACAGCCCCTTCCAAGTCTCCTAAGGCACCACATACACATGGTATCCTTACATGCAGGCAAACACTCACATAAAATAAAAACAGATGTATACACACATACACACACACACACACACACACTCAAAGGATTAAAAGGCTAAATTGGTATTCCTTCACAGTAACATCAAAAGAACACATACAAAAGTCTCTATTACCTTATGTATGTATTACTGGGGGGATAGCTTTACAAATCCCTGACGGATAACTACATTTATTCTTGGAAGGTATTTCTATTGAACCTTCACTGGGCCCTTTAAGGGAACTCATTTTGCCATGGCCATTCACATATGCAATAGCAGCTGAACTATTTTATCTATGACATCTCCTTAGTATTTTCTGACATTGCAGTCTGTGATATATGATCTACAGTCAGTAAAAAACTAAACAATTCAATAATTTTAATTTTCAAGAAAAAATGTCAAGATGGCTTGAAATTTACTCTGTGTCTTACCTACTGCAGGTAATTATTATTTTTTAAATTACATTTATTTGCTGTGTAGATATGTATGTATGATGTAAATGCCACACCACATGGGCAGAGGTCCTTGTATATGTGCTGTGTTTGTGAGCACATGTGGGAATCAGAACATAATCTCAGGGAGTTAGTTCTGCCACCCGTGTTCCAGGGACAGAACTCAACACATGAGGCACAGCAGCATGTGTCCTGAACTGCAGAGTCATCTCACCTGTACCTACTATGATTAAACAGAAAGTACATGCACAATGAACCACAAGTTACTAACCCCTCAAGAAATATAGATAGGGCTAGTGAGATAGCTTAGTTAGTATAATACCTAATATATAAGCAGGAAGACCTAATCCAAGCTCTAAGAACACATCTTTAAAAATAGGCACTATGGCATGCTGGAGAGATGCAGACAAGAGGATCCTTGGAACTCATAGGATACCCAGCCTAGCCTAATAGTAAGTTCCAGGCCAATGTGAGGCTTTGACTCTAAAGTAAGGTAACATTTATGAGACGTTATACCTGAAAATCTCTGGTGCCCCCAAATGCACCTGTATACAGGTGCACCTATACACAAACACAACCACACCCAATACCAAAACATGTACTAATAATCTAGATACGCTACAGAAAAAATTGGAGTAAGAACAAAATAACTGTTAAATTATTCACTATAACTATTTGTTATTAAAGTAATTTTACATACCACCAGTTGCTGCTGCTGGCAAAAAGCACATATTATCAAGTAAAGCCTTCAACAGAACAGATCCAAATCCAGGCTGACAGGGGTCACATTTGCCATTACTGAAAAATTGTTCATTAAAAAAGACAGAATTTAAAGACATTATTTATGATTTAAATTCAATCCTAAACATGGCATAGTATTTGAACATCTTTTTTTTTTTTTTTTTTTTTTTTTTTTTTTTTTTTTTAAAAAAAAAAAGCAAGCACCAAGACTTTTCTCCCAAGTTAGACCACTATGGTTACTAGGAAGGGCTGATAAGCATGAGCTGACATTAAGGGACTCAGCAAGACAAGATGGACAATCAAGAAGGAAGAGTGGGGGAAGGGCACCACTCACCAAATTCTCACTGTTGCAGTAATTAAGCCCAGCGAACTTATTTAACATTGCATTTTACCCTAAAGACCCCAAATTCTTTTTTTTACGACTTAACAGTCATCAACTGTTGAAAAGTTACTCATGGATTTGATGAGAATCAAATCACATCATAGATAAAATATCAGCACCAAACCATAGATATAACTACAAAGTATGCTTTGAAATAAAAACACACCAACCTAATGCACAAGGCTAGAAAACGGGCACATTTATGGGCTATACTTCGTCCTGCCTCAAAGAAGCAAACACGTACAATGTCTGAAAGACATTTTCGTGTTTTTGAAAGTAGGCACTCGTTTCCTTCTTTTGAGCTGCAAAATAAGAGCAAACAAACAGTCTCATTTGGTCTCTGAATCTTAGCAGCCAAGGGACAATCATTAAGGTAAGCAAAGTCCTAATTATTAACCTGCCAGGTCCATTTGAATGAACTCCAGCTAACCAGCAAAGAGCATCCAACACAAGACTCTGAGCGTGTTCTGTGACCTGCCCGTCATCAGATCTTCTACAAAGAGTGTTAAGAAGCTTCTCATGAAATTCTGAAAACTGTAACATGGCACAACGCTGAACCCTAAAAAGAGATACACAGTGTATTTATACCAGTGAAAACAGAACAATCACACTACTGCTGTGCAACATGGAGGGTTATATAGTGTTTCATTTAAAATAATATCAAAAATAAAGCTTTCAGGCCTGGGTAGTTCAGAAGCAGAGGACTTGCCAGCATAGTTAAGGCCCTAGGTTCAAAGCCTAAGAATGCAAAAGAGAATAAAAATAAAAGGATAAAAATGATTTTTAAATAATCTCACATGACATACAGACTTCATAGGCTGTTTTAAAAGGAAAACAAGCTTACAATAATGTGATCTAACAGAGTGTAGTTGTGGCCTCAAATAATGCTTCTTACACGTCTTACCCATTCCTCGTACACAGAAAGTAATAAAGACCAGGAATAAAGCATTGAAAGCCATTAAAAATATCCTTAGAGACTGTAATTTACTTAGAGAATGGGAAAGCAAACAAATACTTCCAGGTGAAAGACGCTCAATCATGTGTTCATTTGTATTTTTATTGTCGTAATAATAGAATCACCACACATGGTGAGGCACATCTTCAGTCGTAGGATGTAGGAGTTGGAGGCAGGAGAAGCAGCTCAATGTCAGCCTGGAAGTACCTGAGACCTGTCTCAAAACAACAAGCAGAAAAAAGAATAGCAGACTAATGAGATGTGATTGATTACCTTTCCTTAGGAATTGAAGTTTTCTTAAATCTCCGAATGGTGACAGACACCTCCTGAAGTAAGTCACAGCCCCGTAGATTTTCAGACTTACGAGTGCTTCCTGCATTTTCATTTTTAACATTAGATGATTTTTCCTAAATATACAAAAATCAAATAATTTAAGACAAATAAGTGAAACTAAAAATATAAAATAAAGATTCCAAATGTCAAAAAATAAATTTCAGATTATATTGGTAAATGCCTATTTTTCCACAAAATTTTAATAGGAAAAATACAGTCAAGATTTTAAAAGTCCAATAATAATTAAAAAAAAAAAACCAAAAAACTTTGAGTCCAATCCTCAGCTACAAAAATACAGAGATAATAGCACCTGCTTGGCCCACTTCAGAGTTACTTTGAGGATTAACTCTAGTAAGTCCTTGAAAAACTGGAAGACCTATGCAAACCCAAGGAGATGGGGGTGCTACTGATAATATTGCTAATGTTTCTTAAGAATGATAATGGAGCTGGAGAGATGGCTCAGTAGTTAACAGCTGCTCTTCCAGAGGAACCAGGTTCAATTCCCAGCACTCACATGGCAGCTCACAGCTGTCTGTAACTCCAGTACCAAGGGTTCTAACACCCACACACAGACATACACAGAGGCAAAACACCAATGCACATAAAATAGATAAATAAATCTTTAAAAAAAAAAAAAAAGAATGATAAATAAAACTCAAGTTGAGAAAAATCCACACTCAGACAAGTATGAAGAATGTTGCATACTTGTAGAAAATTAGCCATAAAGATGAAGGCTGTCTCTAAAATTATTAGAAGAAGCCTTCTCAAACAGTCATAAAAACAAAAAAGCCCCTGAGGGAAGTACCTTCTAAAAATACTCTCTATTGAGTGAGTACAGTTTATTATAAAACCTAAGTTATTAGCTGGGTGGTGGTGGCATGTGCCTTTATCCCAACACTCAGGAGGCAGAGGCAGGCCTGGTCTACAGAGTGAGTTCCAGGTCAGCCAAGGCTATGCAAAGAAACCCTGATGGAAAAACCAGAGGGGGGGGAAAAAAGCATAGCTAAAACATAACTGAAAACATCTTAATTATAGGTTTTTTGAAATTAGGGCAGAGAAAAATTACCAATAGACCAAGAAGCAAACAATCAAGCAAAGGAAACACATCTTCCAACAAACCTCAGCTACAGCATTGTCCTGTCCAAATGTCAGGTTCATACCTTGCCTGCTGCAACCTTTGCCAAGAGAGAGGCAAGTGAGTAGCCCTTGTGACCCTGGTGTTTCAGAGATGGAAGTCTCACAACAGGACGCATTCCACTGCTAGACACCTCATCTGCTCCTCTTTCATTCACTGCTTTAACATGGATTAAAAAGGAGCGATATTTCCCTCCTGCCATACCTGAAGAAGTGGAGAGTGAGATGGGAAACTTACAACCAAAAAAGTCAACTTTTTCATTAATATGGAGCAAGGTAAGTACTAACTCCACAAAAAGAAAAATATACTAGGCCAGAAATTTTAATTTATACCACCTTGTTACACAATGGAACACAATAGCAAAGTAAATAAATAAATAAAGCGTTATTAAGAATCTAAGATAGAAAACTGTGCCGGACATTGACAGGGCACACCTTAAATCACAGCACTCAGGAGGCAGAGGCTGGCGGATCTCTGAGTTGAAGGCCAGCCTGGTCTACAGAGTGAGTTTCAGGACAGCCAGAGCTATTACAAAGAGAAACCCTGTCTTGAAAACAAAACACAAAAGTTGTGACTATAGAAATCATTTGACACTATCTGTTCTAATGAGAAAAATTTTGACTATAGAAATCATTTGGCGTATCTGTTCTAGTGACGTTATTTACTTAAGTAGAAATTTTGTAAACTATAGAAAAACACAAACTAAATTGTCTATAAGGGAGTACTGTCAACAAATGACTATGGTAGCATGTGCTCTAAGATCTATCTAGCCTTTTTTAATTCATTTTTTTATGTGCACTGGTGTTTGGCCTGCATGTATGTCTATGTGAGGGCACCAGATCCCCTGGAACTGTAGTTACAGAAAGTTGTGACCTGCCAAGTGGGTGCTGGGAACTGAAACTGGGTTTTCTGGAAGAGCAGCCAGTGCTCTTAACCGCTAAGCAATCTCTCCTGCCATAGCCTTTTTTTACATGATTATTTTTATCTTTTAATTACGTGTATGTGTGAGTCTGAGTTATGTCCTTACTCATATTGAGTTCAGTGCCTTTGGAGAATAGATGTTTAAACCCCTGGAAAGGGGAACTGTATTTAACTCTGGTCTCTTAACCACTGAGCTACCTCTTGAACCTTTATCCAAACTTCATATATGTAAATATATATACAAAGCATTTTAGTAGTTACAGTTAAAAAATCAGTAACATATTTTTACTCTGGGCAGTGGTGGTGCAAGATTTTAATCACAGCACCCAGGAGGCAATGGCAGTCCCAGGACAGCCAGAGCTACAGAGAAAAACCCTGGGGCGTGGGGGGAAGATGAGAGAGAGAGGGAGGGATGGAGGGAGGAAAGGAAGGAGGGAACAAAGGAGAGAGAAAGGCTTCCAGAACGAAGAAGAAAAAAGTTTTGCTATAACTACCAAGTTTTGGGTAGTAACTGTCCTTCCAGGTGTGTGACAAATACCTTCTTGTGGTTCAGTTCCTTCTCATATATAGTAGTACCTACACCTTGGAGTTAACTAAAACTTTTGTTAAGAAAGAAAGAATTCAACAGTTACTAACCCTATAATGCAGTCTCATAGATCTCATCTATAATGTAAATTATCCTCAAATAAATACACCTAATAAAACAACAGACTGCTATTGTAGCAGGTACTAAATCTCTGAATATGTCAGTAACTACCCCACCATTTTCCACATTTCTGCCTGCTTCTATTCTGGACCATACTAGATTTGTTTCTCTCTGAGTCCAGTAGTCCCAATACTGTGGCACTCTTCTTACTACTGGACAGTGTACTGGGCTCTGAAATGACTCTCCACCTCAATCTCCTGCTTCAAACTTTCCATTGACACAACTCATACTTTCATTCTTCCCTTAACATTTTCATAGTTCTATAATTTTAAAGATCCTGAGAGCCAGATGTGGTGGTGCAGGCCTTTAATCCTAGCACTCTGGAAGCAGATGGATCTCTGAGTTTCAAATCAGTCTGATTTAAAGAATGAATACCAGCACAGTCATGACCTCATAGAGACCCTGCCTCAAAAAAGAAAAAAGATCGTGAGATCATGGGGAAGATTTGAAAAGGAAAAATAAAATACTACAAAACACTAAGTCTTTCCTTGGACATGCAATGTAATGTGTATCCATTTTGTCTAAGCATTTTTTCCTTACAAAGATCATTTATAGTCTTAAACAATACAAGAGATTTGATTTTTTAGACAACTACTTTCCAGAATGAACCCAAACACATCATAGGATCTCAAATCTTTTATGAACAAATGACATACAGTCATGAAGTACAATAAGACTTGTATATATAAAACTTACCTTTATCTAGGAGTGTACATTTCAAAACCACCCACTGAATTACGCTAAACCCTATATACACTATGTACTCTCTTAAAACACAAAACTGTGATGAAGCTAAATAAACCTATCTCAAAGACATACTGAGACCCCTAAAACCAAGAATCAAAGTTTCACATAAATAGGTACTTATGCCAGCTGATAACCTCACACATAGGAAGCTAGATGTGCTAATGAAAGTTTAAAAAAAAAAAAAAAAACAGCATTTTTGTGATCAATTTTCAAAGCATCCTTTTATTATGTTGGTATTATATTATTTATTCTACTTTTATAAAGCAAGTTACTTCACCTTTAACAAGTTTGGGGCTTGTCAATGTCAACATTCCAGCATGACCTGATAGATCAAGACCACTAGCAAGCCATACTGGGCCACACAGAATGTCTTCTTTATGATCCTCTAAAAATGGACATAACCTAAGACCTAAAAAGAAAAATACATATTTTTCTTTTAGCGTATTATTGGATATCCAATAAAGATATTTCCATCCCATTTACATGATACCACCACACAAAATACAATACATACGAAGAGATCAAACAATCATCATCATGCTAGGGAAGTATAATCAATCATCTATGTTATGTGTTGTTTTCCACTTTCATTTTATATTTCACCTTGATTTTCAAGAAAGTATCTACAGAATCATGACTTGATTTCAAATCATAAGGCATTAAAAACTAGAACACATGTATTAGTGCAGCTATATTTGCAAAGATGAACTGAAAGTTACAGCACATTGCCAAAGCAGAATTATAGGTTACTTTTTAATCATACTCTTAAAACCGAGCTTTTGCAAGCCATAAAGAAGTCTCTCACAACAGGATGCATTAAGACCACTACTCCTTTACTGCCAGGGACAACAGCTCTGTGGTTGAACTCACACTGTGACTCCTCTACATCCATGTGCTGCATTTCTTCATTCAAATCAACCAGAGACGGGTTCCCATTTTGTTCCACTTCAATGTTAAGAGCTGGAGACAAAGGAAAGGTGATCTGCCTATCTACTGCTGTTTCTAGAGGATAAAAATATTAGTAAGCTTAATTTTGCTTAGTATCAATAATTCTTGTGCCTATAATTCTAAAACTTTCTGCTAAACGGAACTATGATTTTCACCATAGATAATACACAGTGGTGGTTGTCAAGAGGAGAAAATTAAACTTGATGACTTTATACTTTCCGCTCAACAAATGGTAATAAAGTATTTGCCTGAAGATATAACTTGTTGGCAATTAAATTAAAAGATTTCCCTAAGCTGCACAGTACAAATTACCCACAAAGTTTTTAAAATACTAACTGCCCAAATCCTAGATTCATTACATGAAAATGTCATGAGAATACACAGACAGACAGACAGACAGACAGACAGACACACACACACACACACACATATCCCTCAAATAAGTATGCAAACACACAAGAAATTTCTGGCAAAGGAAAATTTTCAGACTTGAATGTGTGTACGCTTAGCATTAGGGTGCCATTTTACAATCAATTTATTCCTAATTTTTTAAATGAATTTTTAGAGAAAAACAGAAAGGTGGGGAAGAAAAGAAAAACAAATACTGAGAAGTAACATCTAGATCCTACCACAGTAAATCCATGAAAAAAAATGACATCATTTCTGGCATTGCATGAAAGGCTAGCTTGACTGATTACTTTTAAATAATAATTTCCAAAACAGTTTTTCTTACCACCAAGTCTTCCTTTAAAATGACAAAGCATAAAGCTAGCAATCACAGAAATGGAATTAATGTCACTCCACAAAGACTTGATTAAACTATTTACCATCATAAATTCTGCAAACTGCTGAGTTACTGGGAAACTCTGAAATGTCCTTTAGATGACTGACTCTAAGCAGGCAAACAGCTCTGTGGAGCAGGAAGAGCCACCAAAACCACCAGTCAAGCTAACAATTAGCCTCTATAAAGACACCAACCACGAGACAAGGTCTTCCAGCATGGACTCTGGTCCCTCTTACCATTGGACTTCCCTAGGCCTGGAGCCTTGTTCTTCAGCAGTGTCACTTGTATCTGGGGGACACTGGTGATGGTCGAGTTCAGAACGAATTTGAAGTCTACATGTCCAACCATACAGGCTTTAGGTAGAACCAATTCAAATACATGTTCATCCCAGCTGTTGCTGTCAGAAAAGGTGAAAAATACTAAGTAAAGCAAAAATCTTCCTCATACATAATATCATTAGCATCACACCACCTTTCCTACTCCTTGTTTTATATATCCCCAAAAAATCCTGGGATGCAGAGAGCTCTAGACAAGACTGAGAACAAAGATACTGCCTCAAAAAAAGAAAGGGAAGACACAGGCTAAAGAGATGGCTCAGTGGTTAAAAGAACACTTTACCAGAGGATCCAAATTCATTTACATGCACTCATATAGGGCAGTTCCTAACTACCACTAACTCCAGTAGCAGGGCATCTGATATCATCTTTTGGCATCCACAGTTATGTGCACACATGTGGCATATACTTAAACAAGTACACACATAGGAATAACTAAAAATAAGGTCCCGATTTTTTTTTTATTATTTTCCATAAAATATAAAGGGAAGATAAGTGTCTCACAGAAGAGAGGTGAAACTTAGGGCCATGATCTTATCTTAGCAATCTGTACCTGCCTTGAGATTTGTTCTTAACAACAAAGCCTGTGACCATCAACATGGCATTCTGTCATATATAAATTACCTGAACATTCTTGGACCCCAACCTAGATCTATGAATAAAGTTCTAGAATCGTCACTGTGAAACAAGAACTCCTTACTTCATATATTGTACTGTTGTAGAATATTATTTTAAGGTGTGTTACATTTGTTTGTGCTGTGGAATATTTGTTTAATGATGCAAAGATGTGTTTTGCATTCTTTTATGCTTCATTTGTTTAACTCTGTGAAGCTGTGTTACTGTGCCTGTCTAAAACACCTGATGGTCTAATAAAGCGCTGAATGGACAATAGCTAGGCAGGAGAAAGGATAGGCAGGTCTGGCAGGGAGAGAGAATAAATAAGAGAAAAAGAAGAAGGAGCAGGAAAAGAAGAAGAGGATGACCCCAGGGGCCAGCCACCCAGCTATACTGCAAGCCACGGAGTAGGAAGTTAAAAAAAAAAAAAAAAGATATACAGAAATAGAAAAAGATGAAAGCCCAGAGGTAACAGGTAGACAGGTTAATTTTTTTTTGTTGTTGTTGTTTTTTGGTTTTTTTCGAGACAGGATTTCTCTGTGTAGCTTTGCGCCTTTCCTGGAACTCACTTTGTAGACCAGGCTGGCCTCGAACTCACAGAGATCCGCCTGCCTCTGCCTCCCAAGTGCTGGGATTAAAGGCGTGCGCCACCACTACCCGGCAAGACAGGTTAATTTAAGAAAAGCTGACTAGAAATAAGCCAAGCCAAGGCTGGGAATTTATAATTAAGAATAAGCCTCCATATTTGATTTATTTGGGAGCTGGGTGGAGGGGCCCCCCAAAGAGTCAAAAGAGAAAAGGAGTAAAAAATAACCAATGACATTTTGGCATACTAACATGGGCCCCACATTTCCATGTAGGGCCTGAGAAAGAAGAAAAGACAAGGGGGGGGGGAGAGGAAGGGGGAAAAGGGAAGAAGGAAAGGGGGGCATGGCTCCTTTAAGAGGCACTCAGCAGTGCCAAATAGAAACTTAAAATGGCAAGCTGAGTAAAAACTGCTTATAGCAATGCAGGAACTGGCTTCTATAGCTAGGAAGGTTTAATGCAGTTCTCCATCATGAACCTCCAACTGGGCATTAGGCTTAGCTTTCAACAGGGCAGAGCTAGCTAACTGAGCAGAGTGGAAGACCCTGCTGTAGCTCAGCAGTTTAACGTTTGTTCATGTGGTCAAAAAGGACTAAGAGATACACAGGTAAAGAGGTCCAAATGGAAAAACTTCTAAACAGGTTCCAGTATGTTTTACAATGTGCATAGGCTTAAGAAAGAAAAGAAAATGGGTATAGATAGTCATAGAAACACATTAAAAAAATAAAGTCTTTAAAGAGACAGTAAAAGTAATATAACAGAAAAAAAGCCACATAAAATGAGTAACACACAGGGAGTCTGGATCCTGTACAGTATTATGTTGATTTTGAACATTTTGATAGCAGATGGGCAAGAGACAGCTGCTAAGACACATGGAATTGTGAACAGGACTGCAAAATTGAACCAACCTAGATACTTTAAGGCTATCTTAATTTTAAAAAAGAAGTCCAAAAAACATATTTGTCAAGTGGAAATCAAAAATGCTTTGGAGTTTTGGTCCCACAGGAGACAAGAAGTTGTGGATTCATTCAGGAATATGAATCCAGTTTGATCAAGGGAGACCTCCTGAAACTTGACAGATGATATCTATCCACAAAGGTTATAGCTGGTCTTCCCAGGATTTGGCCATTATCTCAAATTTTCTCAGGGACCCTAAAGATACTTTGTCCATGGACAGCAAGAAGCAGTTTGGAGAATACTATGCCCACATTCCCAAGAGATGGGCTGGGAGGACTCTGATGAGTTATAGATTTTTGTTATCATTTAGGGGAATATAGTATATTGATACAAATTTAAAGTTATTTTTGTTACACTGTATATATGTTTCTACTTGTTTAAGGTATTGTACCTACGCTGTCATTTAAAATATAAGGTAAAGTTCTAGTTTTTGAAAGCTATTATTATAAACTATATAGGATAATCAAGAAACATAGGTTAATAGTTAGCCATCTATAACAATCAAATTTGTAGATATGTTAGGTATGTTTTCAAGATGATATAGAGATATATTTTAGATAGATAACTGGTTTTCAAACACTTCAAAGACCTACAGACTATGGCATTTAAAATGTTTTGTTAACCTAAGGTTTTTCATGACAATAAGACATCTGTTCCTGGCAGCACCAATCTACTTCAGATGATGGGCACTGAAAAAACTCCATAGGAGTTTGCTTTCATTGTGGCAAGCACCAGGCAAAGAAACTGCTCTTCCTTTGACTGCTGACAATGTGTGCAGACTGGACCTGCAGGACACACAGGAAGAAGGCTGTTGAACACTGCCAAACAAAACAAGGCAGAACAGTCCTTCGAGATTCCTGCTTCAAAGAAGAGTCTGCCAGGCATTTTGCAGGACACAGAGGAAAGCGACTGATGAATTTTGTGAATACAAGGCAGGACAGTCCTTCAAATGTCCTGCTTCACTGAAAAGTCTGTCAGATACTCTGTGCCTGTAGGCTGAAGATGAATTCCCCAACATTGCACAGGAACTTTCAGTGACTGTCCAGACAGCAAAATGTGTCTGCTGTTAGACAATATTACATCCTTCTGGGTCTTTGATAGAGTTGAAGACTAGATCGTTATAGTTGCTGTTTTCCTTAGTTATGATAGAAAGTAAATTAAGTGTAAAATTCTGAATTCACTAAGATAGGATAGATAATGCATTATTTTCTCTGAATATGCTAACTACAAATGGACAGAATATTGTAAATGTAATTCTTACTTGATAACTGCTTTTGTTGTGTATAGTTTTACTATGTTAAAGTGAAAAATCTTTCTTTTTAATTAGACAAAAAGGGGAAATGTTATAGAATATTATTTTAAGATGTGTTACATGATGTGGAACATTTGTTTAATGATGCAGAAATGTGTTGCATTTCTTTATGCTGCATTTGTTTAGCTCTATGAAGCTATGTTACTGTGCCTGTCTAAAACACCTGGTGGTATAATAAAGAGCTGAATGGCCAATAGCAAGGCAGGAGAAACAATAGGCAGGGCTGTCAGAAAGAGAGAATAAATAGAAGGAGATATCTGGGAGAGAAAAGGAAAAGCAAGAGAGATCAAGCAGCAAGAAAAGAAGGGGCCAGCCACCCAGCCAGCCATGGAGTGAGAGTGAAAGTAAAATATACAGAAGGAAAAAAAGGAAAAAGCCCAGAGGCAAAAGGTAGACAGGAAAATGTAAGTTACGGAAAGATGGTTAGAAATAAGCCAAGCTAAGGCTGGGCATTCATAATTAAGAATAAGCCTCCGTGTGTGATTTATTTGGGAGCTGGGTGGTGGCCCCCCAAGAGCAATGGGTCCCCAAATGAGTAAAGAGCAAAAACAACCAACAACACTGTACTGCTACGAAGTCTCCTCTCACAGTAGAGGTAAATATATCACAAAATTCTATCCCCTATACCTTTAAATCATATCCAGACTCCAACTATTCTTCTCACTACCTCCAGACACACTATGTCAGGGCTTTATACTTGCACTGCCCCTGAATCAGTGTCTCTACTCAGGGCTTTCTAAGGTGCTCTCTCTTGCCCATGTACTTGAATGTTCATTCATGTGTCTTTTCCCCTTCCCCACCCCTACGCTAGTCTGATCATGGCCATCTTTGAACTATAACTATAGCATAGGATATATCTGTTCACTGTCTGAAGCCAACTAAAATACAACTTTCATAAGAATCATAGTACTAGTGTCCACAACAGTGCCTGTTTTTGCAAACAAGTATTTAAATATTTGCTAAAGAAATCTGTGGGCTAAGTAATCAAATAACAAACAGTAGATTCTCTCATTTTATTATCCTATAACATGAAACAGTACAGAAATATCCAAAATCAAATGACAAACGCAAGGGAGAAAAGTTATTAATACTAAATATTAAGAGAATTAGTAACATAGCTGGGAACTCCATGTTACAATAGATGTCTAAGGTGAAGCTCCTTGGAGAAGCCCAGTACCTGTCAGTCTGCAATTTCCAAGTGCGGGTGTGCTGAGCAGCATCTCCATGGTGCTGCTGATGCAGATGCTGAGGGTGCCGTCTTTGCTGCTGTTCTTGCTGAACTTCTACCCAACATGGAGGAACAGTAGCTGAAAATCGTGGAGTCAGTGTCTCAAATCGAGTTAGCTCTACTAGAGACGTCAAGATTTCAAGTGTGAAAGGCTGGTCCACCAATAAATCAACTCCTTAACAGTAGTGAATACAATATTTGAAACAGATTTAAAAAGAAAAAGAAAAGATGTTATTTTAATTCATGTTTTTTGTCTATTCAAAATACAACATGCCAAATATATAAAAGCCAATAAAGCAGGCTAAGGAATCTCTACTCCACACTAATTACACTGGCCATGAGACAGCTCAGTTAGTATGCCCAAACTCAATCTGTTAGAAACGGGCAAATATGGTATCAAAACGCAAACTACCACACTTGGATCAGCAATTCGCTTTTATAACATGCTATTTACAAAGCAAATACAAGGTTCCAGCAATTACATAATAAATGCCCTTTCATAATCAATTAAAAATTTTAAAACAGCCAAAGCCTATTCTGATAGCAATAAACATTCACAAACATAAAGATTAAACTATCCCTTCTCTTCTGTGAGAGTTGTCTTCTAGACATAGCAGTATTAAATAAATAAGTGAAACTTACCACAATCTATGCTACTAGTTCTTAAAGTTAACTACATTAACTAGTAGACACCAAGAGTTTACTTTTTGTATAAGAGAAAAACATCAGAATGTCAAACTGTTAGGAAACATAAAGAACATATACCAACTTCAGATATTACTCCTATTTAGAATGCGTGTAACATTTTTTATGGGGAGGTTAAGGAGTGAGGAACTAAACTGAAGTTTCACCATGTAGACAAAATTGGCCTCAAAAATCACAGTACTCCAAGTCTCAGACTTCCAAGTGTAGGTGTTAGATCTGTGCACCACCACATCTAACTCTTAAACACATTTTTCACTGAAAATGTCTTAAGCTTTTCCCTCCCACCCCCAGACAGGGTTTCTCTGTGTAACTCCTGGAACTCATTCTGTGGACCACGATGGCCTAGAACTCAGAGATCCGCCTGCCCCTGCCACCTGAGTACTGGGATAAGGTGTCCGCTACCACCACCTGGTCTTAAGTTTCTTTTATTGCTTTTTAAAATATTTTTATTAAATGTTTTATTGAAATTTTACTTATCAAATATTTATGTGTATGAATGTTTGCTTGCATGTATGTATGAACACCATTTATGTGCCTGGTCAAAAGGTGTCAGATCCTCTGGAACTGGAGTTATGGGTAGTTGTGAGTCACCGTGTAGGTGTTGGAAATCAAACCCAGGTTGGCTGCATGAGCAATTGATTAGTACTCTTAACCACAGACCCAACTCTACAGCCCCCATCCCCCTTTGACAAGATCTCACTATATCCCCTTGGTTGGCCTAGAACTCATAAAGATCAACAGGCCTATGCCTCTGCCTCCTGAATATTGGGATTAAATACATGTGCCACCAAACTCGGCTTAAATTTCTTTTAAAGACTAGGTTAGGAAAATAAACTGTGGTGTATACTAAGAGTTACAGAAGCACAGAAGGACTAACTTAGTACAGGGAAGCGGACACAGCTCAGCCAGGGAGGACTTCTTTGCCACACATAAAGAACTAGCTTTGATCCACAGCAGTGGGGAGGAGGAGGATAAACCACGACTGGATAAAATGTAACAGAAAAAGGCAAAGAGAACTTAATACAACATGTCAAGACCATGAATCAATTATATACTTAATAAATCACTTAGTCGGGGCTGGAAATTGCTGCCTTCTCAAGCAGAGCATCCATATGGGAGCAACAAGTGTCTATAATTCCAGGTACAGGGGATCTAATGCCCTCTTCTGGATCCACAGCACCAGGTATACATGTGGTGCTGATGCACAAACATAGATGCAAGTAATACATCCATACACATAAAATAAAGAAATCTCAAAAAAAAACATTTTTAGAGGGCTGGAGAGGTGGCTCAGTGGTTAAGAGTACTGCCTGCTCTTCTGGAGGACCCAGGTTCAATTCCCAGCACCTACATGGCAGCTCATAACTGTCCATAACTCCAGTTCCAGGGGATCTGACACCTTCACACCAGTGCACATAAAAATAAATTATTTTAAAAAAGAAAAAGAAAAAATATTTTTAAAAGAAATCATGAAGTTTACCTGGGCATGGAGGCACTATCCATGGATTCAAGATAGGACAATGACAATGTTAATATACCTCTACAGTAAGACTGTCACTTAGCTATTCAATTACATATAATATTAAGACTATTACCCACTCCATTGATTCTACACTTACTTAAAGTTCCTCCTTACTTTAATTTGGTATCTTATAAATGATGTGTATGTATGCATGTCTTTATATGAGTTTGTACATGTGAGTACAGGAGGTGCCCTTGGAAACCAGAGGCATCAGAGCTACTGGAGGTGGAATTACAGACAACTGTAAACTGTTGACATCAGTGCTGACTAGTGAACTCCAGTCCTCTGGAAGAGCAGCCAGTGCTCTTAAATGCTGAGCATTCTCTCCAGGCCCAATGTCCCACTCTTTCATGCTGTACTCCCTAATTAAAACTAAAAGCTATAGACTGAGGTAAAGGGGCAGGCAAGATGGCCCAGCGAGTAACAGTGCCTACGGCCAAACCTAACAACCTGGATTCAGTCCCTGGGGCTCTATGGTAGAGAGGACCTACTACACGCTTTCCTCTGACTTCCACACAAGTGTTGTGGCATGCATACATACACATACACACACACACACACACACAGCGCGCGCGCGCGCGCACACGCACACACATGCACACACACATACACACAAAATAAATGAATAATTAAATAAAATGTGATTCTTAAAAACTTAAGCCGGGCGGTGATGGCGCACGCCTTTAATCCCAGCACTTGGGAGGCAGAGGCAGGCGGATCTCTGTGAGTTCGAGGCCAGCCTGGTCTCCAAAGTGCGAGTTCCAGGAAAGGCGCAAAGCTACACAGAGAAACCTTGTCTCAAAAAACCAAAAAAAAAAAAAAAAAAAAAAAAAAAAAACTTAAGAGTAATATGTTTTTACTTCTTAGGCAGACCTCACTAATACCGATAAGCCTATGAAAATAATTTCTTTCTTTAATAAGTTTGTAACATTTTTCAACTACCAGAAATGTAATGATAAATAATGTATAATAATAAGCCTGGTCAAAGAATGTCTTTCTAAACAGGGCAATCAAGACATACAGGAAGGAAGGAAGGAAGGAAGGAAGGAAGGAAGGAAGGAAGGAAGGAAGGAAGGAAGGAAGGAAGGAAGGAAGGAAAGAATTACTATAAAAATATAGTGTCTTACCTGAAATACCAGGACTTGAAGGATTTGATAAAGGTCTGGAACCTTCTAGAGATGGTTCTATTCCTTTAGAAAGGGATCCATCTACCAGAATATCAGCTTCATCAATATCATCACAGGTTCCTCCAATTTGGAGAAAATGAAGTTCACCACCTAGAGTATAGTAAAATTTCATCAACAAATACATGGAAAATAGTTTAAAAATTAAATGCAGTATTAATTTAAAATTCACAACTTATTTTAATACTACCTGACACAAAGAACACTATAGCAGTTATCTGTGTCAAAGAATTTGGAAATTTAGTTGAAATGAACTACAACCAATTTAGTAGAGAAAATAACAGAGATATTTATCTCAGGTCTACAGAAATGGTCCAGTGGTTAAAAGGTTTTCTTTATGCTAAGGACCTGGGTTCAATTTCCACTACCTTCATGGAAGCTAACAACCATTTGCAACTCCAGTTCCAGGGGATCTTACACCTTTGTCTGGCCTCCAAGGCCACAAATACATGCAAAGACATACATGTAAGCAAAACATTCATACACATTTTTTAAAGGTATTTATTCTCATACCTGTTACATTATATAACATGATACTTTGATATCTTTAATCAATCTAAACTTTACCAAAGGCCTTTTGAAACAGGGTTTATTCCTGTGATCATCTTACAGATGAGGACACTAATATAGTAGCTATACATATTAAGATCTACAATCCAATCTCTTAATTCCAGAAGAAATGAAAATGAACAAATATTTTTAACTTTTGATGCAATCACAATGAAATAAAAATGAACGAATATTCTTAACTTTTGATGCACTCAATGAAATTTTTAAAAAGCAAATCAAATTTCTTGTTTTCATATGTATCACATAAAAAGAAACAGTAAACAGAAAATATGAGACTAAAAAATCAATGACTACAAATAATGTACATTATAACATGAGTTTATATAGTTACACTTCCAATAGAAAAGCTATGACTATATATGTCATAAATGTATATATAGCCTATACATATGTATGTATGTGTGTATATATATATATATATATATATCATCATATAGTGTTCCTGCCATATATATAAATACATGACTATAAAGCTATAAAGTCCACAGTCAAGGTGAGGTAAGTCATGAAAACCTGCCAATTCACTGCCACCTCCTAAGCCAACAAGGTTTTCTACATAAGGTTGCAATCCTGTATGGAGCAAGCAAAGCACTGAAAAACCAGATGTCTACCAGAATAACAAGGAGCGAGAGAAGCACCAGGGATTGGGTCAACTCTCCCCACATAACCCACTCAGATGCTTCACACATGGCCCCAAGACAGCCAGCCTAAGCCTCTACTTGAATGCAAGAGACTTGAAGAACCCCATTAGAAACTAAAGTCAGAGAAACACAGACATGACCACACTGCATAAGGTTGTGAGACATAACAACCTGGCTGAACACTAAGGTATGCTGACACAGAAACAGTAGGTAAGAAACAAGCCTTCCTCCCACCCACACTCCTGCAAGCAAAGCGACCCTAATTAAAGTCAGGAGGGAGGGTGTGTATATGTGTGTGTGACCTGTCAGGAAGGAGGGAGGATGCATGCAGGCATGTGTGTGAGTGTGTGTGACCTGTTGGGAAAAAAAGGGGTACAAAGAAAAGGAGAAAAAGGTAAGATAGGATAATATGGGAGGCTGTGATTATAATCAAAATACATTACACACATGTAAAAAACTTAAATTAACATAAAAAAACAAGCCTTAAAAATAAAAACCAAGGGGAAAATGAGGACAGCCATCTGTAACAACACACTGCAAAGAAAAACTTCAGAGTCAGTTGAGTTACAAAATACACTAGGCAATAACAATCCTTATGGAGGATGGAACCAGACTGAGCTTCTGTAATACTAAGTGCCCAGCCATGAATTACAATGGACCAAGAAAGACTACCACACACTTCCTGAATAAGAGGGGAAAAGGAGCTGGCTGTGGTGGCATATGCCTTTAATCCCAGCACTCAAGAGGCAGAAACAGGTGGGGAAAACTTCCCTAATTTGACAGAAAACATTATCCCACAAATCTGCTCAGTTCAATGAACTCAAACAACAAACTGAGAGACTCACATGCAAACTGTTAATAATCAATGGCTGTAAGAGTACCATGCAAAGGGCTTGAGTGACTGTAGCTCTAACCCAGGGCTGGAGTCACATTCCCAGCATCTATGTCAGCTCACAACTCCCTGTAACGACACCTCCAGGGGATCTGATACCTCTGGCCTTTAAAAACACCAGAATTCCCAGACACATAATTCAAAATAATAAAAATAAATCCTTAAAACCAACATGTTCCCCTCCTCTAACAGAGATGAAAAAAACTAAAAATGTTTGAGCTGGGGGAGAGGGGAACAGGGTTTCTCTGTGTAGTTTTAGCTGTCCTGGAACTTGAGACTGTGAAAAGGGTAAGAAGTTTATTTTAAAAACAGTAATAAAAAAACTCCCAAAGTTAAATACAAATATCCAGGTAAAAAAAGGTCAAAAGTCACCAATCAAATTTAACTAACTCTACCCCAGGACATTATATAATCATCTCTCAGATGAAAGGTGAAAGATTTTCATGACTATAAGAGAAAAAAAAAAAGAAAAGAAACACGTGTGCCCTCAGTTTACAATTTACCTGACTGCTGACTGCTCAAATGAATGGGAATATAAAAAAAATGGGATTTCATAAAACTAAAAGGCAACTACATAACAGTAAGAAACATTGCCAGGCATGATGGTGCACGCCTTTAACCCAGCACTCGGGAGCCAGAAGCAGGTAGATCTCAAGTTCAAGGTCAACCTGGTCTACTTTGGAAGTTCTAGGACAGCCAGAGCTACATAATATAAAGACCCTATCACAAAAACTTTTAAAAAATAAATAAATGAATAACCAATAAAAAACATTCAACAGCTGGGCGGTGGTGGCGCACGCCTTTAATCCCAGCACTCGGGAGGCAGAGCCAGGCGGATCTCTGTGAGTTCCAGAAAAAGGCGCAAAGCTACACATAGAAACCCTGTCTCGAAAAACCAAAAACAAAAAAAACAAAAAAAACAAAAACATTCAACAGCACACAGACCCAACAAATAGAATGTGGAATGCATACATATCAAGAAAGTGATATCAGAGGATCAAAAAAAGTGGTATCAAAAATATGTAAGGAATTTCACACACTCAAAAAAAGAGACAGCTCAGTAGTTAAGAGCACTCACAGGCTGCTCTTCCAGAGGACCTGGATTTGAGTCCCAACACCTACATGGCAGCTAACAACCCTCCGGCCACACGGGATTTGAGCCCTTCTTCTGGCCTCCTCAGGCACTGCATGAATATACTGCACAGACACACATGCATGAAAATACTCATAAAATACAAATATTTTATTTATTTAAAAAAACAAAAACAAAACAGTATGGGAGCCAGTGAGATGGTTCAGTGGGTAGGTACTTGCTGCCAAGCCTGACAATCTGAGTTTAACCCTTGGAACAAGTATGGTGGAAGGAGAGAGCTTACACACACACACACACACACACACACACACACACACACACACACACACACACACACACGAGTAAGAGGGGAAAAAAAACCAGGATGAGGCTGGGCGGTGGTGGCACACGCCTTTAATCCCAGCACTTGGGAGGCAGAGGCAGGTCGATCTATATAAGTTCCAAGCCAGCCTGGTCTACAAAGCAAGTTCTAGAACAGCTAGAACTGCTACACAGAGGAACCCTGTCTTGAAAAATCAATCAAACAAACAAACAATTTAGCCGGGCGGTGGTGGTGGTGCACGCCTTTAATCCCAGCACTCAGGAGGCAGAGCCAGGCGGATCTCTGTGAGTTTGAGGCCAGCCTGGGCTACCAAGTGAGTTCCAGGAAAGGCGCAAAGCTACACAGAGAAACCCTGTCTCGAAAAACCAAAAAAAAAAAAAAAAAAAAACCAGGATGGAAGTTTCTCAAAAAATTTTAATTACAGAAGCACAATATATTACAGCAATTCTACTACTGAACAAACCACCAAAGGAAATCATTTTGTCAAAGAGACATTTCATACCTATATTCACAGAAACACTGAACTTACAACAGCCAAGAAATGGAAACAACCTAAGTGCCCTTAAATTCATGAATGAAAGAAAAAAAAATCTGACACATGTACATAATGTAATACCACTCAGCCATAAAAAAGAATGAAATCCTGTCATTTAAAATGACATGGGGGGGGGGGGCGCCCCTAAAGAAATGGTTCAGTGGTCAAGAGCACTGACTGCTCTTTCAGAGGACCAGGGTTCAATTCCCAGGACCCATGCAGCAACTCACAACTGTCTGTGACTACAGTTCCAGGGACCCTGACACCCTTACACAAGCATACACATAAGCAAATCACCAATGCACATAAAAATAAAAATTAAAAAAATTTTAGCCAGGCAATGGTAGCACGTGTCTTTAATGCCAGCAGAGGCAAGGAGACATCTGTGAGTTTGAGGCCAGCCTGGTCTACAGAGTGAATTCTAGGACAAGCCAGCGCTATTACACAGAGAAACCCTGTCTCAAAATAGTTAGCTGGTTAGTTACTTAGTTAGTTAGTTAGACAGACAGATAGATATGACACGGATAGAACTAGAGATCATTATGCTAAGCAAAATAAATCAGAAAAGTACCTCAATGAAGTGACTCATGTAAAATCTAAAAAAGGTGATCTCATGTAAGTTCACAGCAGAATGGTGGTTACAGAGGCCAGAGACATGGAAGAGAGGAATGTGAGACTGTTGATCAATGGACACTAATACAGCAACGAGCAGCTCTGGGTAACTGCTACATACTATGCTGCACATAACATCATATATGAACATGTCAAAGAGCCAGAAGAAAGGACTTCAAAGTTTTCCCCACAAAGAAATGATGAATGAGGAAATAAATGTTTAACATGATTTAAACATTACTCAATATTATATAGATGTATCAAATGTTATGTGGTAATTCAATGACAATGTATAACTTCTAGGTTTTGTTCATGTTAGAATCACTTACTTATAAAAAATTTTAGAAGCTAGACTTGATGTCACATGCCTTTAACCACACCACTTTGGAGGCAGAGGCCAGCCTACTTTAATTCCAGGAGCTGAGGAAATGGCTAAGTAAATAAAGAGTTTGCCAAGCAAGCATCAGGACTAGAGTTTGGATGCCCAGAACTTATGTAACATCAGACGGGTACGGTGGCCACCTGTAATTTCAGTGCTAGGGAGGCAGAGACAGCCTTAGGACTGCACTCACACAAACTCACACATAGGGAAAAGATATTTGTTTCAGTTCTCCAGTAGTAGGTTCTGTTAGCACCCCTGAAATCCCAGCATTGAAGAGACTTCAAGAACAGCCAGGAAAATCAACTATCACAAGAGATTGCTTCCTGGGAACCCTGCTATCCTAACTCTAAGAATATACCAATCTACTTTCAAATATTAGTCTTACTAAATTATATCTCATCAAATAAATGAAGTAATTAAACCCTTACTACATTTCTACAAATGCTAGTATCTTACAAGTAAGCATGTGTCCACTCAAGCACCATGTTGGATGATTTATGGCAAGATGGAAACTTCGGAGCTCTTTCATATTGAATACTACAGGAAATTCATTTTAAGATTCTTCAGCTTTTGTTATACTCTAACAGGGCAGCGTTCACAGTTTAAAAGACTCAGACAACAAACTGACCAGCTTAGAATCCTCTCTGCCATTGTTAGCTCTGTGATTAAGACAAGTTACTGAACTCTCCTTTAATTAGTTTACTGATCTGCAAAAACAGGCTCTATGAAAAAGTGTAAGTGTTATAAATTTGATATGATCACTGGCAAAGTAACAAACTGACACGTGATCAGGAAGTTAAAATTCCCTGGAACCTTCTAGAACTTCAACGAGCTATTCTCAAGTCTCACCTGTACTTCAAAGTTTTTAATCATTCTAAAGTTATGTTGAACTGCTCATATTTTGTATCAACTTACTTTGACTTTAATACAGTTTGAAGACTTTTTCCCCCACTGGGTATTTCACTAGATGTAGCAATCTGAACCAATCAATACACTAGCTACTACCCTCTTTAGCTAAGCCCTGTTAATCTACTCAACCAAAAACTCACGTTAATGCCTACCAAAAGCACAGAGAATGAATGACACTTTTCCCAAATTCATCAAGTCTTCGTTATAATCTAGGCTTCAAGAATTTTGTGGCTCTACAATTCCAACTAACCTATCAATAGCAAACAGTATTTGTTATGCCATAAAAGTCAGCTATACTTGTCAAAAATCTGTTGTACCCGGTTATTTGGTTTACACAAACAAATACATGGGGATATATTGCATAATGTCCAACAGGGCCTGAAATGTTGCAAAACTAATTTATTAGCAGCCAAAGATTATGATAAAAGACCAAACTCATGATTTCACTGTAACCTTGGTTCTGAACATATAAGCACTTTGTTCTGGAATGACATCATGCCATGCAATGCCAGAGAACCTTACTTGAAATACCCAGGCTCAGATTCAACACTGCTGTATGTTATGGACTGCAGAGCTTTTATCATATATATATATACATAATTTTCTCCCCTTATAGAAACATTACAGCTTAATTATGGGAAACAAAGACAGTATTTTCCTAGGCCAGAGAGATATCTCTGTTGGTAAAGACACTTGCTGCCAACCCTGAAAGCATGAATTTGATTCCTTGAGGGTGGAAGGAGGAAATCAACTCCTGCAAGTTGTACTCTGACCTCCACATGAGTGTTGTGGCACACATACACCCACATGCATACACACAAAAAATAAATGTAATTAAAAAAAAAAAAAGTCTCAGTCACCAAAAAAAAAAAAAAAAAAAAGACCAAACATCTTAACATTTTATAAATCTAAGGATTACTTGCTAAGTTTTTTTTTTTTCAAAAAGCAATCTGTGCCAGAAACTTCACATACATTATTTGATTATAATGAGCCCCACAATAGACTGTGGCAGCTAATCAACTTGGCAATATTAAGAGATGCCTAGAAGATGGAAAAGGCATCTCTAATTGAATCTATGAGGGCATTTGCACACAGGGATAGAGGTGGGAGACTGCCATGAATGTAAGGGGCCCTTTGGAATAAAAGAAACACAAGCTATAATCTCTCTCTCTCACACACACACCTTGTTTTGTAGCTGCCCTGACACAAGTTTCCCTGCTCAGTCATACGTTCCTGACTGTGACAAACTAAAATTTCTGGTACCACGTGACCAAGTAAGTCCTTCCTCCTTTAAGTAGCTTATATCAAGTGTATTGTCACATCGACAAGTCTAACACACAGGCTGTCTTATCCTAGTTTCTCAAGAAACTAGTTCCGCTGTGGGAGCCCACAGAGGTTTCCTAGTGAGATCTGAGCTTGCTTTACACAGCAGGACTGCCTAAGAGGATGGATTGACCACGTGCTTGGTTACCAGATGTTTGGAAGGGTATGCACTTGGCTGTGCTAGGGGGAGGTCTTCTGCCCCATCCCTTGGCATTTCTATAAACAGACCTTTGGAAGAGACAGAAGGGGCCGGTGGATAAGGATCCAGGCCCTCCCGAGGCTATCTTGTGTTTCTGTCTCTCTCGCCTCTATATTCCTATCTAAATATTTCTCACTTCTCTCTACTCAAGAGTACCCTGGGGGAAAAGTGGGGGCAGGTTCCCCCCACAGTCCACAAATGTAGGCAATGCACAGTTGATATTCACAAAAATACCAGGATGCTTATTTCTTGAAGTTAAGCAAAGTTCTTTCTTGCTACACAATCCAGGCTGGCCTTGAACTCATGACCCTCAAGTTTCATGGTCCCAAGTATATCTCTATATTCAGATGAAAAGATACTTTTTGATGACTTACTAAGCTACTTGCAAATAGATTTCTTGCCTAGAGAAGTTTTAAAAATCTTTAAAAAAATTTAATGTCAGTAAAAACAGTAGGAAAATGGACCACTACATTATTTAAAAATAATTTATAAGAAAGAATCCTCTCTTTACATGGATCTAAAATTCACACTAGTTATGTACACAGATGAATACCACTGGTATTTTGAGAAGAATCAAGCCAATAGCTCACCTTTGGTGCACGCACACAGCCTGTCTGTGCCTGAGCAGTAAATAACAGAAACAAATGTATCCTGTTCTTCAGTGCCCTCCTTTTTGGGAGGCTCCACTTTGGCCAAAATTTCGAAGTTTGAAAGGTCTAATACTTTTACATATCCTCCCTGAGTGGTAATCACCAGGTGTCCAAGAGTAGAAATGTCAGACTTCTTTTCTCTTTCAATCCCGTTCTTTGAGGTTGACTGCACTTCCTCAGCAGGTTCTTCACAGTCATCCTCTCGATTATCCAGGATATCCGGTGGAAGCAAAATGAGCGAGGTAATTGTGTCCTGGGGATCTTTGATATGCTGGATTTTTACTGGCTCCTCTTCTAAAGTCACTATTCGAGTGGTATAATTCATTTTGTAAAGAACTAAATATCCACCACTAATATTCCTCTGCTCCGGATGAATGATCAAAGGAGTTGGTACATCTGCTGGTGACTCGTGTTGGATCACACTAATATTTGCACCATTCACTACAGCAAGATTGGATTCCAGCTCACCTTTCCGTCTATTACATAGTGCAGAGTTTAATTTATTTAAATTATTCAAGGCCTCAACTTGATTTATTGCACTCAACGATTCAACAGAGCATGTCCGCAGTCCTACCAACAAATGAATTCCATCAGCACAAGGAGTTATGGAGTCTATACAAAGAGTCTCCTCCTCTGCAAACTTTGGTAGCCTCAAGCACTGAACCAAAGTCCCAGGCTTGGGGAACACAGAGTTCCACTTCTCAGAATCTGGAGAGGTGAGGCTGGCTGCTGCATCTGCAAACTGCTGAATGTAAGTCACAGGAGGATCCTGCAACAACAACTGCTCCTGGTTATCCAGCTCCATTTCAATAATCTGTGGAACCGTAAAACCGTCATCGTGCAAACTTTTACTCATAATATTGTTCATCTGTGAAAAGATTTTTCCTGCTTTCTCATCAGATTCTTTGATACTATAAAGAAGTAAAACAGGTAAAGTCCTCCTTACCAGAGGAGAATTCAGTTCTGAATTTGTGCACGATTCATTGTCAGTTGACCCTTGTTCTGATATACTTTCGCCCTGAGTTCTACTTAAACCATCCAGTGACCTGTGGGAATTACTACTAATGGGTGAGGTAGCGGGAGATTTATATGTTAATAAACCTCCAGCCAATAAACATGGAAAGGGAATGTTGTGTTGTTCCTGGTGCTTCTCCTTTGTCTTTTCACTCTTAGAGTTTGTTAAGCAAGGATTTGCCCCAAGTTCTTCAAGATCCTTAACAGTGTCCTCAAGCACATTTGCCACAATCTCCCATTGCAGTTTCTCTGGCTGTTGGAGAATGCTGAGCGCTGTTATATCAAGGCTTACTTCCATGGCTTCCTTTTGTGATGTATGCCCTTTGAAAAGAAACAATACAAAACATTAGATGTAGTGGCCTTAGTGATGTAAATCGTAATCAGTACCTCAATGAGGTTTTTTCCTAATTCATCTGGTCTATGCATTATAGTAAATCCAAGAATTCAAAGTATTTAACGGCCACAAGATAGATCAGCAGGTAAAGGCTTGTCCCCAAGCCAGACTCAGTTCCATCACTGGAACCCACATGACAGAAGAAAACTAACTCCTACAAGCTGTACCTTTGACCTTCACATGTGTGCATATGCCCATACATATATGCACACACAAAATTTTTAAGTGATTTTTTTTCAAACTTCAAGCATTTTAAAAGAAACTTTATCAAATCTCAGATGACCCCCTACATAAGAAAATTTAAAAGAAAAAAACTACAAGAAATTGAAAATTATTTTCAACTCAAATACATTCTCTTGAGAACTAAAGAAAAATTGATTTTTAAGGAGTAGGAAGGTAGAGGGAGAGTTAATATATTATTTAGTTATTGCTTTAAATTAGTATTAAAAGAATACAATTTCTAAACCAAAAACTACACTCAATATTATTTGTGCACTATAATTTATGCACTCTCTCAAATACCTAAGAAAAACACTATAATCTCAATTCCTTCTTTTTTTTTAAATACTTTAAGATTCAAAGCACTATTTCTTCTCTCTTGCTCCACAATGCTGACAGTCACATACAGACAAAAACCCCACCAGAGACAACAGTCAATCCTCCATTCAGGTAGTCTAATACTGAACTGAAAATTCTTTCCACCAATCTTGGTTTTGGTTTTTATTCTTTTTTTTCTTTTTTTTTTTTAATTTCTAAATAGTAAGAATCAGTCAGTAACAACAATGTAAAAACCACTCTAATCATAGGAAAAAATAAAGAAAAATTAGAACTGCTTTTATAACTAGGTAGTAAGATAAGAGTCTAGGAAATATTAAATGGAGTGTCTATATGAAGATTGAAAGTACAAGTAAGTAGTAAGTTAAGGGATCTGTGAACACCACTAATACCTAATCCTGATACTACACCATTATACAGTCTCTTCAACAACTTACAGTGTTAGCCAGAATGTCCCATTATCTGGGATAATCGTTACTACTAACCTCTACAACAGAAATCTTTTCTAACTGAAGCAGAAGAACCAGACTGTTTGTTCCTTTCATACTGTGGCTAGAATAACAAACAGCCACTATACTACATAGCATTGCCTATATCTACTTTCTCGGATTGGAAACTCAGAGTAAAAAGTAAAGTATTTTTATAGCTTTCACTATGTATAATATATCCTGGAGATGCTTACTTATCTGTTAGACTAAAAAAATTAAATGACTTTTTAAAGTTATGACAAGAAATTGTTCAAATAGAATAGTTTTAATATATTTATATATTAAGTCAACTAAATCCACAAAGCACACACAAAGTTAAGACAATATTTAAAGTAAACAGCATGCACAATGAAATTGTTTAAAAGGAAATGATAGACTAGGTTTGCTGGCTCACTGCTATAATCCCAACATTCAAGAGATCGAGTTGGATTACTCTGAGATGAGGCCAGTATGGGCTATGTAGTGAGTTCCAAGACAAGCTAGGATACAGTGAGACCCTGCTAAAAGAAAGCGAAGAACTAGAAATAGATATACAACAGAAAAATACAGCAGGTGGCCCTATTTTTCTACTTCCTCTTATAACCACTCAATGCACATCTGGGAAACAGGAGAATTTTGGTGAGAAAATCTGACTTCTCTAACTATTCCTCCTTCAATTTATGTTTGAAGTACCCTGGAATAACACGGCCTCATGCATGTCAGACAACCACTCTGACACTGAACCATAGCCAGGCCCTTAATTCAAAGTTTCTACTAGAGACCAACTAGACCACATAATAAATTTTATGCTACATACCTGCAATGCAATACTTTCCAATCCCTTTGGGGAATCCTTCTGTAGCTTGCTTTCTTAAGTAGTGACAAAGCCACAGCTTCTAACAGCCATACTTCCTGAGCTAAGCAATTGGATTTTGTCATGGCTCCTTCCTAAGCCAAAGTTCAGTTTGTACTCAATCCTTGTGCTAACCCTTCTTTGCAGTCTTCATGAGAAGTCATGCTTCCTTAACTCAGATACATGGTTCAGACACAAAATGTTTCTCTTTGAAATTAACTGGGAACTTTCAAAATGTACAATCTTCAACCAAAAAACAGATGCCTCTTATTGTGTACTCATAATTTTGAGGTTAATATGTTCTAAAGTTCTTTGAACTATGTAATTCAAATTGTTTATTTGTATGGTTTTTGTTTTTTGAGACAGGGTTTCTCTGTGTCGCTTTGGCGCCTTTCCTGGATCTCTCTCTGTAGACCAGGCTGGCCTCCAACTCACAGAGATCCGCCTGGCTCTGCCTCCCGAGAGCTGGGAGTAAAGGCGTGTGCCACCACCGCCCCGGCTTGTCATTCAAATTAATACAAATCACTTAGAGTTGTAAAGTTCTGAAGTGGCACCTAAAATTTTTTAAGATGCTACAGGATAAGACTACATCTTTCTGCTGGGCTTGGTGGCACACACCTTTAATCCCAGCACTCCAGAGGCAGGTGGATCTCTGTGAGTTCTAGGCCACCCTGGTCCACAAAGCAGGTTGTGAGAAACCCTGTCTCACAAACCCAAAAAAGACTATATCTCTCATAACTATCAAGTTTAGATATGCTTACTCCATAATCCTCCAAAAAGTTACTGATATAAAAACGTATAGGGGCCGGGCGGTGGTGGCGCACGCCTTTAATCCCAGCACTCGGGAGGCAGAGCCAGGCGGATCTCTGTGAGTTCGAGGCCAGCCTGGGCTACCAAGTGAGCTCCAGGAAAAGGCGCAAAGCTACACAGAGAAACCCTGTCTCGAAAAACCAAAAAAAAAAAAATAAATAAAAAAAAATAAAATAAAATAAAAATAAAAACGTATAGGTAGCCAGGCTGCGGTAGCACATACCTTTTAATCCCAGCACTCGGTAGGCAGAGGCAAGCAGATCTCTGTGAGTTCAAGGCCAACCTCGTCTACAGAGCGAGTTCCATCATAGGCTCCAAAGGTACACAGAAAAACCCTGTCTCAAAAACAACAAACAAACAAAAAACCTCTCTCTCTCTCTCTCTCTCTCTCTCTCTCTCTCTCTCATATATTTATAAAAAAAAATAAAAATAAAAACATATAGGTGCTGGTTGGTACTGGCCCATGCCTTTAATTCCTGAGGCAGAGGCAGGCAGATCTCTGTGAGCTCAAGGACAAAGGGAGTTTAAAAGTACAGGATAGAACCTATACATTTAAAATTAGTTTCACAGAACTATATTTTCCTATGAAAGAACAGCTTACTGGCAAACCCCAAATGAAGAAATTAACTAGGGCTGGGAAGATGCTCAGTCAGTAAGTTACCTGCCTTGTAAGAAAACAGGAAGGACCTGAATTCAATGTCAAGAACCCATGTAAATAAGCCAAGCATGCAAATAAAGTAGACGTGTAACCAGCACTGGGGAGGCCAAGACAAGCAGGCCCCTGGGGATCACTGGCCAAAGAGTCTAGCCAAGAACTGGTGGGAGACTCTCTCTCAACAAGAAAAACACTGGAGATGTTTGGCCTCCACACACATGAACTCAGAACTCATGTACATCACATATTAAACACAAATAAAGGAATATAAAATTTTTTAAACTGGAAGGACTTTAATCCCTTACTACCATGACCTTCTAATTTTATTTAAAAACAACACTTCCTTTAAAAATGCATCACATGTACCAACAAGAATATACCACAAGAACCCTAGGTAGTACCACACACCTTTAATTCCAACACTCAGGAGGCAGAAGCCCAAAACTCTGAGCTCAAGGCTAGCCTAATCTATACAGCAAGTTCCAAGCCAGCCAGAGCTACATAAAAAAGGTCCTCTCTCTCTCAAAAAAAAAAAATTTATTATATATATATATATATATATATATATATATATATATATATATATAAAATTTCTGGATATTCTAAACTAAAGTACATCCTAAGGCAATGTGAAAAATCAACAAGCACAGATGAAAACGTAATAGTAGAAAATAAATAAGAATATAGTCCAAATGCAAGTATTATTTGAGGGATCAAACAGTCTTGTTATTGTATAAGCCCAGCTAGGCTAAAACTTGTAGCAATCTTCCTAATTACAGTCATCATGACAGATTGTGGTATGTGCCAGTGTGCCCAGAAAAATGTAAGTACTATTAATCCCAAAAATATATACTAATCTCACTAGACCAAAGGAAAAGAACAAAGCTATGGCATACAAGTAAGTTAGTAAAGTTAAAACCAAGTACTTAAGAAGAGAAAGGGGGACATGAATGAACACTTACTGCAAATACTTCACAAACAAAACCCTGAAACCCAGAGTGAACTGAACCTAACACAGTTCAAGGTTACAGAAGGTCTCCAGTGCACACTCTATTTTTCTATGTAGGATTAAGAAACTGTAATATCATGTTGCTTCTGTCTTTGTAAAAGCACAGCAAAGGAGGAAAAGATCATTGATTTTATTAGGCTAAATTGTGTGCATTAGGTTTGTGTGTGTCCACACACAACACGAAGCATGTGAGGAGGTCTGAGGGACCTTGTGGGACTCTGCTATCTCCTTCCACCTCAGAGATCCAACTCAGGTAGGTCATCAGGGTTGGCAGTAAGCAAGCACCAACTACCTGCTGAAACATCTTGCCAGCCTGGTTATGAACTTTTTTTTTTTAACTTTATTTATTTTATGTGCATTGGTGTTTTGCCTGCATGTATTCCTGTGTGAGAGTGTGGGAACCCCTGGAAACGACAGGTGTGAGCTGCCATGTGGGTGCTGAGAATTGAACCAAGTCCTCAGGAAGATCAGCCAGTGCTTTTAACCACTGAGCCATCTCTCCAGTCCCCTAGTTTAAACTTTCTAAGTGAAATCAATTCTTTACTTTTTTAGAATTATATATCTATCATTCAGGGCATTTTCATGTCTTTTTTGGGTTCTTCCAGGGCTAAGAACTTCAAAACTGAGAGCTCAAACAGCAACTTCAAGAACATTTCACAGAGAATCAGAATTTAGAGAGCATTTACTATTCTATAATAATTGTAGTTTCTAACTACTACACTACACGAGCCCGTTTCTTCTAAAGACATTAAGTATGTTACATGTCCCTAACATGTTCATGACATGACATTAAGTTATAGTCACAATAACCATCACTTTTAAAAAAAAACTGGACATTTTTCAGGTACAATGCACAATTCTTTATATACAGTTATCTTACTCAATCCCTATGAATAACGTATGTTAAATATCATTATTTTACGGTTTAGGAAATATAATTAAACTATAATAAGTAGATTGGGATTTACACTCTAACGTGAGAGGGCAGGGGCATATGGCCCAACTGGTGTAAAGCTTGCTGTACAATCCTGATTATTTAAGTTCAGATTCCCAGCACCCATGGATATCAGCCAAGTACATGAGTGTCTATTTGTAACTCCAGCACTGGGGGCACATCGACAGGTAGAACCCTGCAGCATGTTGACCAGCTAGCAGAGTCAAATAGACAAGCTCCCAGTTTAGTAAAAGAATGTTTCCATGGTGGTCCACACCTTTAATCCCAGCACTTGGAAGGCAGAGGCAGGTAGATCTCTGTGAATTCAAGGCCAGTGTAGTCTACAGAGTGAGTTCCAAAACAGCCAGAGCTACACAGTGAAATGCTGTCTTAAAAAACCAAAGACAGTGAAAGAGAGAGTGAGAGTGAGAGAGAGAGAGTGAGAAAGAGAGAGAGAGAGAGAGAGAGAGAGAGAGAGAGAGAGAGAGAGAGAGAGACTGAGAATGAGACTGACTGAGACTTTTATAAACTAAGGTGGAAAACAGCAGATACATTCAACAGATCAACCTCTAGCTTCCTTGGGCACATGCACAGATGAGTACACTCAAAGACATATGTGCCCACAAAGAAAAAAATGTAATATAACAAAACCATTTTGAGATGCACACCTCCTCTATGAAATAATATTGAAAAACATGACACATGTAAGCCATATGATAGCACATGCCTATAATTCAATACTGAGGAGGTTAAGGCAAGAAGACCATGGAGTTCACTATCAGCCTAAGCTACAGAGCAAGCTCCAGGCCAGCCTGGGCTACATGAACCATGTTACTTTACCTTATTATTTTATGAGTAAACAAGGCAACATCTACTTGATGCCACAATGCCTAGAACTTCACAGTTTCAGCTTTTTTAAGTATGAAGAATTTTATTTATTTAAATGTTATACTTACTGAAGAGACCATAGCATACAAATAAACACAATTTTCATCCCCTGACATATGTGACACAAATTTAATATGCCTAATACTTCATTCCCTTTGAATAAAATGTTTGTCATTTAAATTTTAATTAGAGAACATGATATTCTTATACTTAATTCAAGATCTCTGAAAAACACAGAAAACTGAAATAGTGTATCAGTAAAGATTTTCAGTTTCATTAGGAAATTAAGAATTAATTGGTATTAAGATTTATTTTTAACTGTAGAAATATAAGGATATATAAAATACATTAGCTAAGGTTTTTTACATACCCGTCACAGAATCTGATCTGGAATGCTCTTCGCTGTCTGAATCCTCCAGTAAATCATCGCTTAAAAGACAAAGTAAGAACAATTTAAACTTTAAAAAAAAAAAAGTCTTTACCTTATGGGCTAGGGATAGACATCAGCTACAGTGTAGGAGCCTGGCATTTATAAGGGTTCAATCCCAGGCACCCAAAAAAAAGAACATACATCGCATAAGAAAGAAGACGACACAACATAGCTGTGTGTGGCTTGTCTCTTGTGCTTTAGAAGGGGCAGTGCTGAGGATCACACTTAGAGCCCTCTGTGTTCTACTCGAGGACTGTTAACTCTGGGCCAGGGGCTGGAGAGATGACTCATCGGTTAAGAGCACGTGTTGCTCTTAAAAGAGAATCCAGGTTCAGTTCCCAGCACCCACATACATGGTGGTTCAGTTTTCTGAGGGCTCTGATCTCTTCTTCTGACCTCCATGGGCACTAGACACGCACATGGTGCATATACATACATGCAGGCAAACACTCACATACCTAAAATAAAATGTTTAAAACATTAAAAAAACACAAAACAACAACAAGAAAATACTGAGCTATAACCCCAGCAATAAAAAGCAGTGTTAAAACCAGTGTGGATCAAACACAAGCAAAATACAAACTGCTAAAAAAAGATGTGATATAAATAATTTTGATACATCACTGATAAACAATTATAAATCATGAAATGAATGTCTACAATCAAGAATTTTGTGTGGAAGGAAGTCTCTAAACCTATGCAACATTTGTAGGTAGGTGAAACTCTGACTGGAGATAACTTATGAGAATGGCAGCTAGTGAAACTTGAACTTGTAGTAGTAAAATATTAACAACTATTGTCAATGAATTCAATACCATTACTCTAAAACCAAAAACAGCTATGTACATGTTTATGTAATATATTATACGTGTATTCACACCAACAGCCATTCTGTTTTTATTCTGTGCTTTTTGTGTGTTCATTCTATGAGACATGCAGGATTAAGTGTCACAATCAAAAGACAGGAGTAAAGACAACAGTCTGTCCTTGGCCTTTCTCTCAGGTGGCCAAGAAACTGTCAGTTCCCCTCTTTGCATCCACCTTTATTCATATTCTCAGATGTAACAGCCAAGCTCTGCACCCTACTGACCAACATATCACCAGTACCTTTTTATCTTGAGGCAATTCTCTTCTTCAATAATACACTGTACTGAAATCCACAGTGCTTAGACATTTACTAACACTATCTCGCATATAAATGATAATTTCCACTTAAGACTGCTGGGAAAATATCAAGCACACACCTGTCTTTCCAGCTACCTGAGAGGCTGAGGCAAAAGGACTTTCGCCAAAGCGTCCGGGACCACCTGGGAAGACAGTGGGGCTTTGTCTATAAATTATCCCAACCCCTCTTAGGGGAAAAAAAAAAAAGAAAGAAAGAAAAAGAAAAAGAAATTCCAAGGCAATGTTTAAAATTTTGAGAGGTTTTTTGTTTTTTGTTTGTTTTTTTTTTTTTTTTACTAATGTTGACAAACGCTCTGTGCCTTCAGTTTTTTGTAAGTGGTATTAATAGATAAATGGAGCCAGTTCAATTCATATGATTAGCTTTTCTGTTATTAACTTTTGTTGTTCAGTGTTGAGTCTCCTGAATGCTGGACAATACTCTACCACTGAGCAGTATCACCAGATCCCACTCCCAACTCACTATAGTTTCAAATAATAAAAAGAGTGTAAAAAAAAAGCTTAGTATCATCTGCTAATTAGCTTCAAGAATTGAAATCCTAGTCACAAGAAGACACCTAAAAAACTAAATTCTAAGAAACATACTGTACTTGGGAGCTAGAATAAGCAAATCTAAAGCAAGAACACACTGGGTTTTAACTACCAAAGGACTTTTTAGTATTAACTAAGTATTACCCAGCTTTACTAAGATAAAAGATAAAATACAGTATTTTTAAAGAAAGAATTCAGCCGGGCGGTGGTGGCGCACGCCTTTAATCCCAGCACTCGGGAGGCAGAGCCAGGCGGATCTCTGTGAGTTCGAGGCCAGCCTGGTCTCCAAAGCGAGTTCCAGGAAAGGCGCAAAGCTACACAGAGAAACCCTGTCTCAAAAAACCAAAAAATAAATAAATAAATAAATAAATAAATAAATAAATAAATAAATAAATAAATAAATAAAAGAATTCAGGAGTCTGGACATTTACAGAGGTCTAAAAGTCTTCAAAAATATAATAATCTATCCCTAAAATATTTTATGGTAAGAATTCTAAAATGGGGCTAGAGAGATGGCTCAGAGGTTAAGAGCACTGGCTGCTCTTTCAGAGGTCTTGAGTTCATTTCAAGCAACCACATGGTGGCTCACAACAATTTATAATGAGATCTGGCGCCCTCTTCTGGCACGCAGACATACATGCAGACAGAATACTGTGTACATAATAAATAAATCTTAAAAAAAAAAAAAGAATTCTAAAACTGATACAACAAATGCTTTAAAAATGTAGGACACAAACGTTCCCATAACTAGACAGTATGGATCACAGGTTCTCTGTGTTCCCTTTTATTCTCATTCCTGCCTTTGCCAACTTTTCTACAATAAATATATTTACTCCTGTACTATACAGTATTTACATGATACAAAACCTTCTACATAGTAACAAACATAAAATATAAATCACAGGCAAGTTTAGTTAATACTACATTAAAAAAAAAAAACTAATCAAGTATCATGTGTTTTATCAATGTCATAGTAATCTCAAAAATGAAATTCAGAACATATTTGTCAACTCAACAAAATACACAACAAAGCCAGGCATAGTAGTGAATGTCTTGTCATCTCAGCACTTGGGAGGCAGAGGGAGGAAGATCAAGAGTTCAGAGCCAACCTAGGATATGCATAAGATGCTGTGTCAAAAAGGAAATATATATGACAAGTACAGCACCTAGAGAAACATGTTACTTTATTTAAATTAAGTATGTTGTCAAATCTGCTTCATTGAATAAATTGAGAATTATGTCAAATGTTTTATAAGAAATAGTTAAAAGTAACTCCTAAGCAAATTATATTGTTAATAACTTTAAATTCAAATTTAATCTCAAATTAGTATGTTGTTCTTAAAGCTAACGAAACTCACTTGTGATATTTGTAGATTAACTATATTATATTTTGTGCCACAAAATATTCACTAGTAATCCAGCCAGACTCAGTTACCTCTGGGACGGCAGAATAACAGAAGTCAAGATCAGAGATGACGCACCAATGTTGGGTTTTGTATCAATTTTGTACTCCAGGCTGGTAATTCTCCTGCTTCAACCTCCCCCATGCTGGGATTCAGGAATACACCATAATGCTTGCTGTTTCTTTGTCGTCTCCGCCTTAACTCCTCCCCACCGTTTTGTGGAGGAGAGAGAGGCTGGAGATTAAACTTTTCTTTGCCCTTTTTGTAGAGTTAAGCACTGTATATATAACAGAACGGAGTCCCACTTGTCATCTTTCTTTTTCTTTTTTTTTTTCTTGACAAGGTTTCTCTGCATGGCCTTAGCTGCCCTAGAACCAGCTCTATAGACCAAGCTAGCCTCAAACTCATAGAGATCGGCCTGACTCTGCTTCCCAAAGTGCTCGGATTAAAAGCATGCACCACCATCACCCGGCCCTGCCATTTCTTATAAGTATTTCACCATTGTGTTCTGATTCAACCAACCGTAGATGTATTTTAAGCTTCTGTCATTAACTATGTAATACTGTGGGATATTTCTGCTGGAAATAACGGAAGAGTACATATCTAGTCTAGATATATATACATATGAAAGGTACATTTTTCCAGAAGAGGAATGTGGTAATCCTAGAAGCCTAATATGACACAACTTTTAATCCACAAATTAAAAATGTAAAACAAAGTTCTAATTGAAAAGCAGGGTTTAAAATGATAAGCCAATTTCATGATCTTCCATAATTACCCACTAAATCCCTTAATAAAATGACAAAAATCAAGCATTCTTAGTTCTAGTGCTATTACCAAATATGTTAATAAAAACTCAGACAAGAGCTAAACTGCTTGCCCTTCAAACTCTCAACAGATTTATAGCAACAGAAAATAACCTCAAGTTTTAATTCAGTCTATACCAGATCTCAGGCCCAATTCCTTTATCTGCCAGTTCAATGCTATTACCAAGATAAACTACACAAACTTCCCAATTTGTATGTTGTGAACTGTCAATTCCACAATTTTCATTTAACAAAAGTCTGTATTAATAAAAACACATTCAAGGGTGTAGTAGCACACCTTTAATCCCAGCACAAGAATCTGTGGTTTTGGGGCCAGCATGGTCTACATCACAAAAACCAGACCAACCAGGGATGCACAATGAAATCCTGTCTCAAAAACAAAGGACATGGACTGCAGTATAACATCGATCACATCAGTAACACTGGACACCCAGAGGTAAAAGGCAGATACTCTCAGTGTATACAGTTAAAGATGCTCCATTATACATCACCACTGACAGTCTTAACAGGGATAGCTGCTACGATTTATCACACACTGAATGGCTACATGAAATCCTTCATTCTATTTATGTGAATGAAACAGAGCCATGTGATACTGGCCCAATTCAAAGTCAAGTGGAGACTCTTAGAAAACAAGAGGGTTTCCTTGACTCTCCTCCCCAATCCTATAGAAAAAAGAGATACAGTCACCAAAACCAAGAATGTACCAAAGAAGATAGGGAGACAACTCAATTACAGCGCCTCAATCTCTGTGTAGGCTGCACTCCAGCTCCGGGGAGGGAAAGCAGGATAAAAAACAGCCAGGCATTTCTCCCTTACTACTAGTACACTATTCCAAAGAATTAGAGCCTATTGCCTCATCTGAAGTCACTTTGCTACTCATTAGTGAAATCCACTTCCACAACTTGAGGGACAAAAGAACAGAAATCAGAATCATTTGGTACAACTATTCTATGGAACTATATGGTAAAAAGTAAAATTACAAATCCTAATCCACTGGCTTAATTTCAATATTTCAACTTTTTGTTTTATTTTTTGTTCTTTGTTTGGATACTGAAGACAGATGCTACAAATGCACTCTAAAGGTGAGGTACAATCCCTAGATTTCAGTTTTTAATGTGGTAATTACTGCTGACAGGACTGAGATTTCCTATTTCAAGACTTACAATTTGATATTATTGCACAAAAATGGATCTACAAAGTAGCTTCAGAACTACATAATGAGTAATTTATCAAATGTATTTTAGCCTCTAAAGTATAACTGTGACTGCTAGTATTTGCTAGCTGTTCAGCACTGTTTTTCATTATCGTCTATTTATTCTTAGTTACTTGCCAGTATTTCTACCAACTCCTGTGGGTCTCTAGTTATAAAACATAAAGGAAAATGTAATTTGGAGAAAAACTGTATATTACACACAGTGTCATTTCCTTTTTGTGTGTAGTTTTTGTTTTTGTTTTTTGGTATTTTGAGACAAAATTCTTACTCTATGGTCCAGACAGGCATACAACTCATAAAAGTCCTGCTGTTAAAGCCACCAGATCTAACGAACCAGTGGTATTCTGAATGAAAACTTCTAAGATTCACATTGCTTTCAGATTTCCAGCCAAACAAGAGAATATTTTCTGTTCTCTAACTTTTGACCTATTTTTTTTTTTTGCTATCTCATTAACTAATGAAGAAAATGAAATTTAGAAAAAGAAAACATGTACTACTACAAATACCACGGAAACAAAACCACATACCTGTCTCCTTCCAGTTTAGGTATGTCTGAGCAACTAGACGAGTCCTCTAGCCACGCCAAAGTCGGTCTCCTTGAATCAACTCCTGAGCTTGGGTCTCCTGATAGGATCAGTTGTTGTACAATTGCTGGATCGTAGGCATTAATTTCAAACTTCAAGTGCACCTTCATGAGTTTGGAGACATCCCATACGCAGATCTTCCCACGTTTGGTGGCAGCAGCTAGAAACTGCGGACAGCTCCCCGACCCAAAGCAAGATATTCTGTCAGCTCCGTCAGCAGAAGGAAGCTGCGCAGGACTCGTGGCCAGCGTGACCGACAAGGGGACATTCTGGGTGTGCTCGCCTTTCACAAAGGGGCAGTTGGGGGAATGTCTCTCGTGTTCAGACCTTTACAGAGTGAAAAGGGAATGTTTACTGAAGAGCAAAGCAGAAACTCAAAGACTGCCTTCTTTATGTATACATTTAAAAAGTCTTAGTTCTACTAAATCATCACGTTCTCGTTTGGCTAGATGGAGAGGACGGGGTGGCAGATAGAAGTACTGGAATGAAACGTAGAGCTTCGAGCATGCTGAACAAGTACTCTACCACTCAGCTGAACTTCAACCCCTCAACTGAATTTAGCTTTTTAAGTTCACTAAATTTCATTCAATCATTCAGTGTTTACACAGTCTATATTCTAGGTGCTTATTCTTAGCAGTTTTACTCACTTTAACTGACTGCAAGTGTGAAATCAGTACTAAAATGCAATTCAAGACAAATTATTTGCCCAAGTTCCTAACTCTTCTATGTTTCTTTTTGGTTTTCTGTTGTGTGTTTCCTTGTATAATTTTTCTACTTGTAATTTCAAAGCAGTACTTGAGGACAGGATTCTACTACCAAAGATGGAAAAACTTTTTTCCTTACCCTCCAAAGAAAAATAAAATTTCACTCATGAAACACACTGTTCTTTTGAAAGGACATATTTCTTTTCACATTGCACCTGCTGTTTACTATAATGACATCCTGGGCCATTTGTTATGCACAGATTTCTTTCATAAATCCTTTTGCTTTAAACCACAAGCAGATATTTAAGATACATTCTCTCCCAGCTAAGTTCTAGTGCCTTTTTTCTCTTCTTACCGTCTCGTACCTCAGTTTTAACTTTTTAACTAAGTATTTATAGTCACATGTGATTGTGTAAAAGTAAAAGCTAAGCAGTTGTATCTAATCCTAGGAATCTTTTATCCAACCTTCCAGATAAACATTAAGATTTTAACTAGTATAGTTCTAAAATGTTTTTACTCATCAGGGTTTATCGATTCAAACCATTTTAAATCATTAGTGGCACTGAGTGAGCCACTCTGCAGCACCTTTCATGAAACAAGGACATACAGAACGTTACTGACAGTGATCACTAGAGGATATCAACTTCTTCTAATTCTCTACTGCGCATCTATCATGAATGTCATATTATATTGGCTATACAACTTTTTTTTTTTTTTAAAGAAAATCATAGTCTCAGTATGCAGCCATAGATGGCACCAGAGTCATAAAAAATCCACCTGCCTCTGCCTTCCAGAAGCCACTGCACTCTTGATTGGCATTTAGGAATTTTCCAGTTTTTACTGCAATGGCCAAACATTGTCACAACACCAAACATACAAAAGGAACTAACTCCTTAGTGTAGAGAAGTAAAAGCAGAGCAACAGGAAGTAGAGAATACCCATTTTTATTTCTTGAAGAATTCAACCTCCCTACAAACTCAGCTCCCACAAGTAAAATATCAAGGTCTTTTTTTCCCCTTTAAATTGCCCCTTTTCTCTCTTAAAAGATTTGGAAAGCACCCATGCTCAGCAATCTAGTGTCTCACCTATGCACTTAAGAGCAGTGAACTCCAAATATCAGACTACCAAACTCTTGAGAGTTTTTGAAATCCCATATTCTGGTACATTCCAAACCTCCCAGCATATCAAGAAAAGATGGCACTTAGCTGCCCAAGCTGAAAATTTGAATCTTCTTCCCCAACACAAAAAGTTATGACTACAGGTACCATCCATGCTGACCACTGTGGTTCACACTTGTAATTCCAACCCTCAGGAAGCTGAGGAGGATAACTGACATGAGTGTGAGCCCAGCCTGGTTACACAGTGAGCTTATGTGCAGCCTGGGCTCACTTTAGGATTGACTCCATTTTCAAAAGAGACAGTTTTGACTGGGTGAGGTGGCACATTCCTGTGAACACAGAACATGGTGGCAGGAGGATCAAGAATTTGATGTGTGCAAGGTGGCACACAACTTTAATCTCAGCACAACAGAGGCAGAGGCAGGTGGATCTTTTTCAGTTCTAAGTCAGTTTGGTCTATACAGTGAGCCAAAGCTACACAGTGAAAACCTATCTCAAAAGAGGGGGGGAGGAGTGAAACCAAACTCTGCTGCATTGTGAGTTCCAGACAAGCTTAGGCTACGTGAGACCTTGTCTCAAATGCATATGTGCACTCTTAATGTGTGTGTGTGTGTGTGTGTGTGTGTGTGTGTGTGTGTGTGTGTGTTTTGGGGTCAGAGATACAATTCCATGTCTAATAGCATTAGCTGCTCTCACAGAGAATCTGAGTTCATTCCCAGCACTCATAGCAGGCACCTCACAACCTCCTGTAACTCCAGCTCCAGGGATCATATGCCTTTTCTGGCCTCTGAAGACACCCTCATATACATATGGGTACATACACAAACATACATATAAACTAAAAACAAAAATAAACTAAAACTAAAATAATATTTTAAAGTATGCATTACATTCTATAATATCACTGTTTAATTTTTTCAGGTGTACATTAAATGATAGTTTGTTTGCACATGATCATTGCATTCATGTCAGTTTCTCAGCTTACATGAAACTTCAAAACCAATTGTAGTACAAACTAAGTGAAATGTCTGAAAACCAAATTTTCTATCCCTTACTGGATATACACCCTTGGAAAACTTTTATTTTCTTCATTTTAAAATGAAATAATGTATAACAGAGTACGGTGTGGCAGTGCCTGACAGTGAATCCACACACTGGGGAGGCAGAGTAATGAGGATCAATCAGTTTACAACCTGCCAGATCGATAATACAAGCTCCAGACCAACCAAGACAACTACATGGTGAGACCCTGGTTTAAAAACAAACAACAAAAAAACCTGGAGAGGCAGCTCAGTGGTACTTGCTACTCTTGCAAAGATACAAGCTGGGATCCCGGCACCCACATCTCACAGGTCACAACTACCTATAACTCCAGTTCCAGAGGATCCAACATCTTCTTGTAGACTTCTTGTGGACTCATACACACAGACAACACACATATATGTAAAAGTTAAAAATTAATAAATCTTTGCCCAGCATGGAGCATGGCATTGCATACCTTGAATCACACAAGATCCATGTGAGTTCTAGGGCTGCCCGAGCTACATATCAAATTCCATATCAGAGTTATATGGCGAGACCATTTATTTAAAAAAAAGAAAAAACAAAAACACAACTCTAGCCTTAAGACCTGAGTTCAACAACTGAATTCTACATGGTAGGAGAACCACCTCCTCCTCCAAGTTGTCCTTACTCCACAGAACCACAGGCACATGCACAAAAATAAATGATATTAATAAATAAACATGCTTAAAATGGGGTATAATAATTTCTATCTCATAGAATGACTATAAAAAATAAATTGCAGCCGGCAGTGGTGGTGCACACCTTTAATCCCAGCACTGGAGAGGCAGAGGCAAGAGGATCTCTGTAAGTTCGAGGCCAACCTGGTCTACAGAGCTAGTTCCAGGACAGCCAAGGTTACACAGAGAAGCCTGTCTTGAAAAAAACAGAAGCAAGCAAACAAACAACAACAAAAAAAAAAACAATCCTTAGGGGTTGAAGAGATGGCTCAGCTGTTAAGAGCACTGACTGTTCTTCCAGAGAACCTGGGTTTAATTCCCCGTACCCACATGGAAGCTCACACCTGTCTTCAACTCCAGTTCCAGAGAATCCTACACCCTCACACAGACATGCATGCAGGTCAAACACTAATGCACATAAAATAAAAATAAATAAATCATCTTAAAATAAATAAATAAATTGAAAGGAAGAGCTGGAAAGATGGCTAAGTGTTAAGAACACATTGCTTTGACAAAGGACCCAGATTCAGTTCCCAGCATAGGTCCCCAGCACTCAAATGGAAGCTCACAACCACCTGTACCTACAGTACACCAGGCATGCATACAGTACACATACATACATACATGCAGGCAACCATTCATACATATAAAATTAAAATAAGTAATTTAAGGAGCTAGGGTATAGCTCAGTGTTAGAACCCTTGACTGGAATTCTGAAGGTCCTGAGTTCACTACCAAGCACTATTAAAAAAAGTTTTTGAGGGGTTACTATGAGAATTGAATGAGTTGAATAACATAAGCTATACAGCATGACAAATATTTGTTACTACTACTTTTTTCTAAAATAAGGTCTCATAGTAGGTATTAGTAAATCTTGGATCTCACTACATAACTAATGCTAATCAAGTATTAAAATGTTGTACGCTATAATTCACAGACTTTAGACATCCTCTAAAAAGTTACTTGGGGCTGGAGAGATGGCTCAGCTGTTAAAGGCTAGGCTCACACCAAAAATATAAGAGTTCGATTCCCAGCACCCACGGCTGTCTCTCCAGTCATTCGGGGGAGGGGGTGTGTTACTTAAAATTAGAACTGTATATTTTAAGTACCTCCTCTCGATTGAGTCTCTGTTTGCCTTTCTTCAATGGTCAGAACTACACTGCTGAATTAGTGCTAGGGTTGATTTAACACAGCCTCTCCGGTCTGGTGAGAACCTAGTTCTATTTTTTGGCACTTTCCCCATGCAGATTTTGGAAAGTCTTGTGACAGAATATAGACAGACAATCTCACTCTCTTAGGACAGTGACAATAACACAGAGCAAAAAGACAAGAAGATTATATCAAGATCAGAAAAGTAAACTTAGGAAGCACTATAATACTAATTTAGCCTACTATGCCCAGAAAACTCAATACTCACCAAGGTTCATCCGTAGGCTCCCAACAGACAAGACATACACTACAAGTAAAGCACATGGCTCTATCATCTCCAGATGAGGCAGGCTGCAAAATATGTTAAAATGGAGGAGAGAGCAAGGAAGCAGGCAGGTACAGAAGGGAAGAAAAGGAGAAAAGAGAAACAGGAAGGGAGGAAGGAAAAAGGTATGAAAGGGCAAAAGAGAGAAAGGGAAGGACCAATCATTATTAAAACGGTTTTTCAATAATAACTCTTCAAAAAGTTCCCAATTTCAAGTATAATTTTCTAAGGAAAAAAAATTTATAGTACTACTCTGCTCATACATAAATAAGTGTTCAATAAATCTGCAGGCCAATGAGGGCAACACAGTGAGACTCTGCCTCAAAAGTAAATATATAAATAATTAAATGCAGTGTTTCACTGCTTGTTTCTGGCTGGTCTGCAACTCACAATCCCCTCCCCAAGTCTTCCAAGTGATAGCATTTCAGGTGTATACCACTACTTCTGCCTTGTAAAATTATTTATTACATTATTTCAAGAATCTACTACTAGTTTATAAAAGCAGAAGTCAAACACTGAAAATAATCAAATATCCAAGGAGAACATTTCCCAAAACTGACATTTAAAGACCACATGAACTTGATAGCAAAAAAAAAAAATGCAAATGTACCTAAACTGAAAGATAACTATTAAATAACTCATTAATTATTTGCCCCATAAATTTCCAATGTAGGACATAGGACTGGTTTCACAACCAAGTATGTGGCAAACCAAACTCACAAGCACATATACAAATAAGCAGATAGCTAGATTACACAAAACACTTTTGAAAGGAAAAAATTTTTAATTAAAATGCTGGGCTTACTGAAAGCTGTACTAGCACACTTTACCTGGTGATAAAATCCAGCTTGAGCCATGGGATCTGGCTGTGCCCACCTATAGCCAACATGAGGCCATGAGGTGAATGTCTCCCTTCTGTTAGCCTCACTATACATCAAGGCCCTAAAAGTAAATAAACAGCATATAACTGGAGGCATCAAACCAAAGGGAAACTCTTATTAAATGCTGCAGAAAAGAAAATTACTGAAATATCAAAATCAAGTGGGAAAGAAGTTGGGTGGTGGGGGCACATGCCTTTAATCCCAGCACTCAGGAGGCTGAGGCAGGTGGATCTTTGTGAGTTCGAAGCCAGCTTAGTCTACAAAGAGAGTTCCAGGACAGCCAGAGCTACAAAGAGAAACACTCTCTCAAAAAACCAAAAAACCAAAAAAAAAGAAAGAAAAGAAAAAAAAAAGTAGGAATGATTATGTTCAAATTTTTATTTTCAACACGTTCCCTTACAAATTGTAAAGAAAAAGAAAAGCTGGTTAATGGCTACAGCAACCAAATAATTCCAGAGGTAGATTAAGTTAACTAATAGTGAATAATTACCAATTAGCCCAGAGGAAATGAGATTGGCAAGAGAATCCTGTGTCTAAGCATTTAAGCAGCGCTTGTATTTTATTTGCTTTTTAGTTTTTTTTTTTTTTGTTTGTTTGTTTTTTTAGGAAATCTTCCTCCAGGGGAGCTACATACTCTAGCAAATTTTAATTTAGTTTAGTATTGCTTAAGAGGTCTCAACTGTCCAGCCCTGGCTGTCCTGGAACTCACTATGCAGACTCAGCCAACCTCTGCTTGCTGGGATCAAAGTTGTATACCACTAGGGCCAGAAACTCTAGCAAATTTCAAAAAACATAATGCAAATTTTAAAAACCATAATGAAGTCTATAATCCCAGCACTCAGAGCCTGAGGCAAGAGCATCATGAGGTGGAAGATAGCCTTAACTAGACTATCTAGAAAACAAAACAATAAAATCTTCACACTTTCATAGTAGAATACAGCACTTCAAGCAGAGTCAAGCTATAACTGAAGGTATCAGTGAGTATTTAAAGGACAATAACAAACTGAAGTCCAAGAGACTTCAAGTAAGAAAGGACTAAGGGCAAAGCTTCCTCTTGCGCTTATAGCTGTATAAATAGTAACTGAAAGACGGAGGTGGGGGGAATCATGAAAAACAGACCAGAAAAATTGAATTTCTGGATAGTTCTCCAAAACTAATTCATACATAGTGTTCAACAATATTGCTCTAAGTCACTCAGAATTGCATTGTGACTTTTAAGAGCATGTGCCAGGAGAAGGAGGGGCACATCAATATTAGCACTTGAAGCAGTTGCCTAGCATGCATTGAGCTCTTGGATCCAATCCCCAGCAATGCACAGGAAGCACAGGACCCTGAGCTCAGCTCCCAGAAACAAAGTAAAAAGGAAAATTTATCTGACAGCAGTTCTGTTACAACCCAGGACGCAGCCCCTTGAAGTACACTAATAAATGTTTCTCTTTTTTTAAACAATTTTGAAGGTTAGAAAGTGTCATGTATAGGTTCTGTATCTATTTATGAGAAGGGAAGTTGAGAAAGTGTCTCATGTAGCCCAGGCTAACCTCAACTCACTATGTCCACCAAAGTCTTTGTAGATTCATTATTAATTAAATAACTTCAAGACTCCATCAAATTAGTACTTGGGGATATTTTTGCACACCCAGAAGGAACATATGGCTGGATTTGGAACCACCTAGATGACACATCCTTTGGACATGTCTTTACGAGCATTTCCAGAAAAAGAAGTTCGACTGAAGGGGGGGGGGGGGGGGAATCAACCCTTAACTGGAGAAGCACTATCCTATACCTGGGGTTCAGGATGAATAAAAAGGAGAAAATAAGGTGAGCACAAGCATTAGTTGTTCTCTGATTCCTGACTACATACAATACTCTGCCCATGCCTTGCCCCCATGATGAACTGTGGCCTCAAACTGAGCCAAAAAAAAGCCCTTAAGTTACTTCTTGTCACAAGTAACTAAAACAAAACAAAAATCCTATCTCATGATCTCATTTCCTAAAATACAACACTTATCACAGTATGCGGTAGCGTCTTTAGAAAGCACTGTAACTGCAAAATAGCTCTGAGGGGTCGATAACATTCAAGACGGGCACTGCTCAGACAACACTTGCTCTAATCACAAGCTTCTCTTTCTTTGTTCCACTTCCAAATAGGTTGCAAGAATATTTTAATGACAGCCATAGCATTTGGCACCTGATATTCAGGAGTGGCATACTCTGTCCAAAAGACAGAGACAACAAACATTCCTCTAGCATATAAAAATCCTTACCACTCGCTAATGTAATTAATAGAAGTTGTGTCTGTAAGAAAATCACTTAACAAAAACAGGGCAAATTAATGATGTAAAGGATAAACTGCTACATACTATGAATATAAGAGCCATACTTAAAATGAATTAATTCAGTATTGTACTTGCTAGCATCACCACATACCATTTATAAACGTACTTCAGGAAAGTACATAGAAAGTGACTCACTCAATGGAAATATGAAAATCAAAATGTTATATATGAGACAGAAAATGTGAATATCCAATCAAAGCTATCAGGTTTTAAATTCCACTTTTTTTTTCCCCCTTTTTTTGGTTTTTACTCAGCATTACATTAACTTTTTTTTTTTTGGTTTTTCGAGACAGGGTTTCTCTATGTAGCTTTGCGCCTTTTCCTGGAACTCACTTGGTAGCCCAGGCTGGTCTAGAACAGAAATCCACCTGGCTCTGCCTCCCGAGTGCTGGTAATTAAAGGCGTGCACCATCACCACCCGGCTATAATGTATTTTAATCATACCTACTCCCCCATACCCCTTCAAAGAACTTTTTTAGTATGTTTTTCATTGAGAACTTCACAGATAATTACAATGTATTTGAGCATATCACCCCACTCCTCCTCCATGAAAACAGTAAGCAACTTTATTTACACTCACATTTCTATACAGCATTTGTCAGAATTCATCTCAAAAGCTAGTAAATTTCATCACTGGCAAAATATTACACACCCAACAGTTATAATTGCTTAAAATTTCCTCAGCATTGGAATCTTCAAAATACAGTCTTGGAATACCCTTACAGATACTCAAGATATATTCAACAGCAGCAATCAGCTCACCACAACATTTATGTATAAATGAAAATCTACTTTTTAGAATATGCTAATCATAACCAGATTTGCAGTACTTTTTGGTTAACCCTAAATCTAGGAATTCAATCTCAGTATACCCCGAAAAGCAAGGGTCCTACCTGTCTACAGAGCGGCCTGGCCCCACACCAAGTTCTGGACGTGCACTGGGTAAGAGGTAAGACAATCTGTCCATCACCGAGGACGCCACAGGTAAGGCAGCAACATTTTGATTTATTTTCTTGAGTTCATTTACAATGGCACTGGCAATAGACTTCAATACATGATGAGGAAGATGAAATGTAACTGTGGCCCACTGGAAGAAAACAGAAATATGAGCAAAGAGAGATACTTCTCCATAGTTTTAACCAAACTCTTACCCTGACCTAATCAGTTAAAGAGCTATGTATCCCTACTGTCAATTATACCATCAGTTTATTGTTTACAGCAAGAATTTGCCATTAAGTAAAAACCTAAATCTTTGATTTAAAAATACCAAAGTACAGAGAAGTAAGCCAAATCTCCATCACTGAATGAATAGATAAAACTACGGTATGTGAATGTGTACACAAGTGCATGCAGAATATTGCAAAGCTTTTTAAAAGATGGCAACTCCATCATTCGTGACAACATGGATAAAAATACATTAAATTGCAAATTTAATTGCAATAGACCTGGAACAAGAAGACAAATATAAATGATCACTTACATGTAAAATTTATACTCTAACCCATCAAATCCAAGAGTAAAATGACAGTTACTAGAGCTGATACAAAAGTATAAGCCGGGCGGTGGTGGCGCACGACTTTAATCCCAGCACTTGGGAGGTAGAGGCAGGCGGATCTCTGTGAGTTCGAGGCCAGCCTGGTCTCCAAAGCGAGTTCCAGGAAAGGCGCAAAGCTACACAGAGAAACCCTGTCTCGAGAAAAAAAAAAAAAAGTATGGGGGATGAAAAAAAAAGATGCTTGGCAAAGAAAAGAGTACGGGGATGCTGGTCAAAGGGTACAAAGCAGCAGGAAGCATAGATGTGATAGACTAGCTGGTGATCATCTATTTGGCAACCTGTTATTTCACTAATGCTATATACAGTATGCTGGCCATGGACAACAACCTACTGTTGATTTTAAATATTCTCACCAGGAAGAAATAATAACTGTAAGGTGGTAGAGATACAACATTTCATTTTATTTAATCTCTCTACAATGTATGCATATATCAAAATATCACACTGCGTCTCATAAATATATAGTGTTTGTTTTGGTTTTTCTTGTGTGTGTGTGTTTTGTTTTTTTGGTGTTTTGTTTTTTTTTTTTTTTTTTTTTTTGACAGAGTCTCTCTACAAAATCCCTGTCCTAACTCACTATATAGACAAAAGCTGGCCTAGAACTCACAGAGATCCACCTCCCTCTGCCTCCCAAGTGCCAGGATTAAGATAATGTCACCATACTCAGCATGTTGAATTTTTAATTTTGTTTTTGTTTTTGTTTTTAAAGATTTATTTATTGTGTATACAGTGTTCTGTCTGCACGTATCTCTACACACCAGAAGAGGGCACCTGATCTCATTACAGATGGTTGTGAGCCACCATGAAGTTGCTGGGAACTGAGCTCAGGACCTTTAGAAGAACAGTCAGTGCTCTTAACTGTTGAGCCATCTCTCCAGCACTATTTAATGTTTTTCAAAATAAAAATGTTTATATGAGTGCAATGGCCAAGCACTTGCCCAGCATAAACAAGGTCCCAGACTCAATTCCAAGCACCACAAAAAAGAAAATTACTGAAACTCCCAACCACGATGAAAAAGACAACTTAGAACAAAGTAGTAACAACTAAAGGTGGTGGAACATACCTGTTATTCCAGCACTTACAAGGCTGAGGCAGGAGGATTGCCCTAAGTTCCATGAGGTATACGAATTCCAGGCTAGCTTATGCTACAAAATGAGACTGTCTCTCAAAACCCTCTTTTCCACAAAAGAAAATACAATACGATATAGTCCACCAAAATTAATTAAGCACGAGGTGGGCACTCAAGCCTCCACTAATAAAGAACTCGGACAATTATCGTTACTGGTATATGTGACGATTTAATCCATCTTAGCACATGTATGTCTATGTTGTTTTCATCAAAACCCAGAAATAGCAATTCCAAGCATGAGCTTTTTGGTCACCAATATATTTAGTCCCAGCTCAACTCCACCAGCAATAATATCCAATAAATGCTAACACTGTTGAGACTGGAGATATGGATACAAATTTACAGCATCCACATCAGATGGCTCAATTGCCTGTGGCTCAGTATCTAACATTTCTAACCTTTGGGAGCACTGAAACTCATGTGAACACATCCACATGCGTATTCATAATTTTAAAAAATAGTAAAATAATGCTGAGCGTGATGTGGCACACCCTTAATCCCAGCACTCAGAAAGCAGTGACAGGCAGATCTTTGTCAATTTGTGGCCATCCTGGTCTACATAGAGAATTCTAGGAGAGCCAGGGCTACAAAGAGAGACCCTGTCTCAAAAAAAAAAAAAAAAAAAAAAGTAAAACAAATCTTTTGAAAACTATTATCTAATATTATTGCTAAACAAGTTACACTAGTGTCAAAACAAAGGCACAAGGGGGAAGGGATACACTGCAAAGATTCCAACTATATTTTCCCAGAGAAATAAATCCACATTAATTTCAACTTTATATTCTACCCCCAGATCACATGAAAACTGTCCCCATTCATTCCAGTACATACTAGGCATGCTAGCATAAAACTACTGAACCTCAGCTCAATGGCTGGATGCTTGCCTAGTGTGCACAAAGCCTTAGGTTCAATTCCCAGCACCACCAAATGGGGGAGATGACTCAACAGTGAAGGAACTAGCATTGCATGAGAGTTTGATTCCCCAGAAGCCCACGTACATGCTGGGTGGGCCTGCCTCTGAGTTCAGTCTGGGGAGGCAGTTAGGAATCCCCAGAGCAAGCTGGTTTGCAATACTAATCATATGGGTGAGATCTGGGTCTGACTGAAACCCTGCTTCAATTTATAAAGTGGAAGGAAGAATGATGGAAAATAATTCCTAATATCAAACACAGACTTCCACATGGGAGTGCGTACACGCACTGCACACACAGACACACACACACACACACACACACACACACACACACACACACACAAATGGGAAAAGAAAAAAAGAGAATGTAAATCTCTTACCTAGTTTCTAAACTTAACCTGTTAATAGATGAGAAGCCTACTCATTGAAGGGTCTTTAGCACCAAAAAAACAAAACAAAACAAAACAAAAAAAATCTGACTTCCACTTGGAAAAAGGTTCTACGATAAAATTCCATCTATATATTGTAAATCATGAAGTTTGCCCCCCAAAAGGACTTATGGGCATTCACTACAAGTGACACCCATGGGTTGGAGTGAGGCAATCTCTCAAGGACTTTAAGAAAGCAGCAATGGGGCTGGAGAGATGGCTCAGAGGTTAAGAGCACTGGCTGTTCTTCCAAAGGTCCTGAGTTCAATTCCCAGCAACCACATGGTGGTTCACAACCATCTGTAATGAGATCTGGCGCCCTCTTCTGGCCTGCAGGGATATGTGCAGACAGAACACTATACATAATAAATAAAGCTTTTAAAAAAAAAAAAAAAGCAGCAATGAACTAAACATCCATGTGGTCACTAACATGAGGACTAGTGACTGTCATGTGTTCATTGGCTTTCTGGTACAAAGGTATCTCTGAAAGGTGTGGGTCCACCAATCCACACCATAGTAATTTCTCAGGTTCCTGGAGACATAAATGGAAGAGACATGGCACAAGCACAGGGAGAAAGTACACACACTAATGCTGTTCCCAGGGGAGGACCACTAGGACAGGGAAGGCCTGAAAGACCCTGAACATGCCATTCCTCCAAGAGTACGTAATCAAAACAATACTTAGTCCTGAGGAAGTTTCTCAGATTAACAACTAAATTGGAAACTTGAAAAGTAACAGGGGCCAGGCGGTGGTGGTGCACGCCTTTAATCCCAGCACTCGGGAAGCAAAGCCAGGTGGATCTCTGTGAGTTCGAGGCCAGCCTGGTCTACAGAGCGAGTTCCAGGACAGCCAGGGCTACAGAGAAATCCTGCCTCAAAACAAAGAAAAAGAAAACAAGGAAGTCAAAGAGAAAATTCTACAAACATTCTCAAGAGCAGTATGAACTACATGTAAATTACGTAAGGGCTCAGCAGAGGAAATGAAAAATGAGTCCTCTTTCTCCACAGCCTTTCCAACACTGCTTCACAGATCTATATGTAAGATGCCAGGCAGGAAATGGAAGCTATGCACAGGCCCAACCACAGGGATTTCCTCACCAGGACTAACCAGGCCACCAGCTACTTTTCGGGGGCGAGAGTCAGCTAGCCAGGTTGACTATGCTAATAAATCAATCAACTCAGCCAGACTGAGAAGCAATCTGTTTCACTGTAACAGATGCATATTGTACCTGTTCAGCTCACGATGCTTCTTCCATAATATATGGTATGGAGAACAACAGAACGTCTTCTGTACCACGTTGGTATTCTAGACTCCACCTCTGACCAAGGAAAGCATTTCAAAGAAGATAAAGTAAAGTTCCAGCAATGGGCTCTTGCCCATGACATTCACTGTCTTACCATGGTATCCTCCAGAAAGAGGTGGCCTAAGAAAAAGGGTAATCTACAATACATCGTCACTAATAGCTAATACTAACCACAGTACCACCCTGAAAGGTCAGAAGTCTCCAGAGGACTCTAATCATAGGCTCATAACACAAATTAGACACGACGGTATATTCCAGCATGCACTCCTTAACAGAGCTAGTCATAGACTTTTCTTCTTTTCTATGCTTTAAGCTACACAGCTCGTTTTGCCACAGAAGAATATTCCACCAAGAACATAATAGTTCTTCCAAACTGGCTTCTGAGACTGCTACTTAGCAACTTTAAGCTTCTTCTGCTACTAAATGAACAGGCAAAGACCACAAAAGACACTGAAATCTCAACTTTATCATGTATACATGTATCTCTCTCGTTAGAACATTTCTAGAGGAAGAGGGCAGGAAGAGCAACAGGACAGAGCTTAGTCTATCACAGCCCCAAACACATTTTAATTCTTACCTTAGCAACTTTATGGTTTGCTGCGGTCTCATGAGATGTATTTTTTAAGCCATCTTTGAGCTGTGTGATGAACAAATCATAACCCTCTGTACTAGAAACATCTACCTTCTCTATGCATGCTGATAAGAGCTGCTGTGCCTGATAATAAAAACAAAACAAAAAAAACAAAATTAAACACAATAAAACAATTAGATTTTCCTTCAGCTAATTCATGATAGTTTTAACTATACAAAGCTTAACCTTACAATTAATTTTATATAAACCTAGTTAATCATTTAGATGAGGTAAAGGAATGCATTCAGTGTAATAGCCAGAGGGTAATATAGCAATACAGTAATTACCATAAATTAAACAAAAATAAATAAACATGCTGAAACTATGAGCAAAAGTGAAACATCAAGTCAACTTTTAAACATAAATACAAGATTCTTCGATAAGTATAAAGTACTCACGATACACAAAGCCATTCAACAAGTAGTATGAAAACCCTCAGCAATGCTACCCATAAAGTAAAAATTAAAGTCAGATGTGTTGCCTCAAACTGTAAACCCAGCACTCAAGAGGCAGAGGCAACCAGGGCTACAAATGAGCCTCTGTCTCAAAACAAAAACTAAGTAGAGAGCAAAGTATGATGGCACATGCATTTAAGAGGGGGAGGCAGATCAGGAATTAAAAGTCTTTTTTTGTTTTTTGGTTTTTTTTGTTTTTTGAGACAGAGTTTCTCTGTGTAGCTTTTGATGCCTGTCCTGGATCTCACTCTGTAGACCAGGCTAGCCTCGAACTCACAGAGATCTGCCCACCTCTGCCTCCTAAGTGCTGAGACTAAAGCGTGCGCCACCAGCGTGCGCCACCACCCGGCCTAAAAGTCATTCTTGACTAGAGTAAGCTGCAAGTCAGCCTCCAAAATGTCTAATCTCTTTCTCAACTGTGCCCAACAAAGTGACTATTAAAAGGGTTTGGAGGGGATGAAAAGGAAGAGGAGCAGAAGAGAGAGGACAAGGTGGGGAGAGGGGTACTAGGGAGAGAGAGGAAGAGACAGCCAGAACGAACACAGGTGCAAGAGAAAAGAGCGGAGGGAGAGTGTGAGGATAAAGGAAAGACGTGCTCGCTGGTCTCCTATGACTTGGAAACGACGGGACTTGGAGCAACTGTCTACAATTCACCAGCTAAGCTAAGTGTTGAGGCTGGCAGAGAGGGCCCTACATCCAGCCCGGGCTGTTACTACCCATAAGTCATCTAGTTTATTAATTCACTGTATTCTGGAGTCTTTGTTACAGTTGCTTATCCTGTGCTAAGGAACAGTTCACACCTGAAGCACTCTTTCAACAAACACCAATTAATTATGCAGAGAAAGGTAAGTATTTAAAAGTGCAGTTCATGATTCAATCTTTGTTTTTATGGGACTATACAATGTCCTTTAAGCACAACTTATGAACAATGTCCTAAAGGACAACTTAACTTTACTTGACACCCAAAGGTCAGAGGTTACCTTGTACAGAGGCACACAGTGTACTTGTATCTACTTACCTCTGTGACAGGAAGTTCAAGCTGAACCACATCATCCTGCTTTGAAACTGGAGTTTGCAGAGCAGTGTCTAACAACAAGATTCCATTAAGGTCCTTCCTACAACCTACTGCGTAATCATCCACAAATATAACTTTATCCACAGCAGAAATATACTGACATTTCACCTGTCCACCCGGTTTAGCTGTTAAAAGAACAAAAGTTCAACAATTAAGATTTTTAAGACCAACAGCCTACTAAAAATACATGTTTACATATCAACTAAATGTGACAAACAATTCTGAGTGAGACGCTGAACTGGAAAGAAGTCTATTAAGACCATGATTAGTAGCCAGGGCAGTGGTGGTTCATGCCTTTAATCCCAGCACTCAGGAGGCAGAGTCAGGCGGATCTCTGTGAGTTCAAGGCCAGCCTGGTCTACAGAGCAAGATCCAGGACAGGCACCAAAACTACACAGAGAAACCCTGTCTCAAAAACAAAAAACAGGGGCTGGAGAGATGGCTCAGAGGTTAAGAGCACTGGCTGCTCTTCCAGAGGTCCTGAGTTCAATTCCCAGCAACCACATGGTGGCTCACAACCATCTGTAATGAGATCTGGTGCCCTCATCTGGCCTGCAGAGATATGTGCAGACAGAACACTGTATACATAATAAATAAATCTTAAAAAAACAAATATGATTACAGCAGACCAGAGTATGAACTATAAAGCCAGTCTCAACAGAAAACTGATTACAACTTGGCAGCTACATAGCTGTTGTAAGAGACTGCCAGCTATACAGGGAAGCATGGCAGCAACCCCAGTATACAGGAGACCAAGGCAGAAGCACAAGTTAAGGCAGCATATTCCACAAGACTGAGACACCACACCAAAGGGGGGCGGTTGAGGGAGTGAGGGAGACCTATGTACATCTACATGAAACAAAGATCAAATGTGTTAAATACCTTAAAGTGATAGAACTGAGGAAAGGAGCTTTAGGAAAGTTATTTCCACCATACTATTTTTTATTCTTTTCCCCTGAGGGAACAGAGGTGGAGACGATGATCTGCATGCACAAATTCAACTAGGTTTCCCAGAACCATGTTATAGACGCTATTCTTAACTCCAAACAATGGATTTGACCCCTTGTCAAAATCATAAACCATTATGTGCAAGGATATACCTCTCAGCTCTTTATCTGTCCAATTATACTTCATGATCACAAGACTAAACTGCAAAGCTACAGTAATTAAAACAGTGTGGCACTGAGGAAGGAGACATGGCACAGTAGTACAGGGCTTGACTAGTATGTATGCACAAGTGCTGGATTGGGTCCTTAGAACTGCAAATAAAACAATGTGGTGCTGATGTAAAGACAGACGTAGAACATAACTGGACAGATAAAGAGTTGAGAGGTATATCCTTGCATATAATGGTTTATGATTTTGACAAGGGGTCAAATCCATTGTTTGGAGTTAAGAATAGTCTCTATAACATGATTCTGGGAAACAATGGCTCCCTATTAAGATCAAGTCCAAACTTTTTTATCCATGCTGGGAACAGAACTTTGGACATGCTAGGTAAGTGCTGTACCACTGAGCAAAAGAAAACCCCAGCTCAATCCAAACTTTTTTTTTTTTTAAAGATACAATCTGTGTAGCCCTGGCTATCTTAAAACTCACTATGTAGAGCAACCTGGCCTCAAACTCAGAGGTATGCCTGCCTCTGTCCCCCTCATTTATGTTCTTGTCCCTGCCTCTATCTCAGCTTAGACGTACCCCACATAAACCCTCAATGTTAACCCCAACACCTTCTTTCTGTTCCTTGAATTCAAAGCTGTCAGATTACACCACCCTGTCTCTGCACAATACTTATTATGATGATTTTAAGATCTTCTTCCCACTGTTTCTGTCAAAACTGACTGCAACAGGGCTGGCCTCTGGCTCTGTTGTTCACCAAGTCCTGGGTTTGATCCCCAGCACTACATACAACTAAGAGGGATGGAAAAACAAAAACTAAATGGAGTGATACATACCTATAAACCCCAAAGGATCAGAAGTTTAAGGTCATTCTTAGCTACCCAGTGAGTTTGAGGCCAGCATGGGCTACAAAGAGACCAAACTCAAATAATAATGATAATAATAATAATAATAATAGTTACGGTAAAGTAAAAAGATACTATGCCTCCTATATAGTATATGGGGTTCTTTGGGTTTTGTTTTGTTTTAGTTCTTGTGGTAATCTGTGGCTATTTGAAAGGTTACAGAAGAGGCAGGCAAATATCTGTGAGCTCGAAGCCAGCCTGGTCTACATAGTGAGTTCTAGGACAGCCAGAGCTACATAATAAAACTCTGTATCAAAAAGGGGGGGTTAATAAGTGTAATATATTTTTGCCATAGGTATTCCATTAAAACAGTATCCTCTCCCCAGTTTTCCACCATAGAAATATAGCTGGGTACACTGAATTCAAGTAAGAACAATTTGTCTTTGTTGTTATTCTTTGAGATAAGACTCATTGTATATCTTAAGCAGGCCTCCAACTCAAAATCCTTCTGCCTCAGCCTCCTGAGTGCTGGGATTACAGGTGTGTGCTGCTACACCTAGGTAAAAGCAGTATCTGCATCATTGAGAGTTACAAACTGCCAAGTAATAGATTCTGCATTTCAACTGTTCCAAGTGGAATAAAGAGCTTATATATTAGTATGTATTCAGGTGTTTTTGAATAGTGCTAAGGATGGGGAGTATTAACTAAATAGCTCAGGTAACCTTTATCCTTGAATGCATGTGCTCCGGGCTAGCCTGGGCTACACACACACACACACACACACACACACACACACACACACACACACACACACACCAGTAACATGCACATACAAAGAGGAAGAGAGAAAGAGCACCTGAACAACAGTAGCAAACTACTAATACTTAACTGTTGGGCTCCGGAGTCTGAGCTCTTATAACGACATCATTAATAAATCTAAAACTACTAAAAGATTAGTATAAACTTTTGGCTAGAACAGCCCATCTTTAAGGATTCAAGAGCTACAAAAACAACCTGGGAGGCAAATTAAAAACTTGAATAACTATACAGAATCTTTAAAAAAAAAAAGAAGGAAGAGAATGAGGAGGAGAAGACGACGAAAACGAAGACAAGGAAATGAAAGAAATACAGTGGCTCATGCTAGTATCAGCACTCAAAAAAAAAAAAAAGCAGGACACCAATTTCAGGGCCAGATTGGTCTACAAAGAGTTCTGGAACAGCCAGGGCTACACAGAGACCTTGCCTCAATATAAAGAGGGAAGAAAATAGAGAAAGACCTTAAAATTTGCTATAATTAACTATAGGTTAAGTGTTTTGCTTACAGAAAGGAACAGAAAGCATTTGACATAAACTAGGTCATAATTTAATATCAGCAAAGTCTATCAAGTGAAACAGCTCAAGTACATACTCCTAATCCAAAAGAAGATTGTGGTGATGACATTTTGTAAGAATCCAGGTGCTCATAATGAAGAGTAAGCATACTAAGTGTCCTCTTCTTCCCCAGAGCCAGTGTATAGAGCCCAGTAGAATAACTGGGAATGCGGATTAAAAACTTAGTCTACAAAGGAGTGTCTGAGATGCAAGAAATGCCTACAGATAATATTCACTTGGCTTTTCTTGAAATTTTACCTGTTTTGGAAAATTTGCTAATTAAATTAGTTTTCTAGACACAAAAATAAATAAATGTATCCAAAATATACTAAACTATCTTCTAGGGCTACTGAAATCCCAATTCTACACCATGTTTATTATCTCTTGAAGAATAACTGGATGTAAGAAGGCCGCATGTACCAAGTTAGTCAGAAGAACTGGTCTGAATCATTTAAATTTTCCATCACTGGAAAAATTTTATTTTATTCAAAACAGATTTCCTGAGGACTACATAGGCTCCAAAACTTCGTCAAAGAGGCAGCTCTGGGCTCTAACTTTATTTAATCAAGAATTTGTTATTAAGGCTGTAAATAAAGCTCAGTGGATAGAGCATGCAGGAATCCTCAACAGCACAAAAACAGTGTGGTAACCCAAGCCTATAATCCTAGCACTCAGGAGGGAGATGTAGGAGAATGAGAAGTTCAAAGTCATCCTCGGCTACATATTGCTCAAGGGCAATCAGGGATAAGTTGAAACCCTAGTTTTTCAAAAGTAAAAGCGAAATACAGTCAGACATGCATGCATATAGATGGATCATCATCTGAAGCAGTGATTCTCAACCTGTGGATCAAATGACCCTTTCATGGTGGATGTATATCAGATATTCTGCAAATCAAATATTTACATTATGATTCATAACAGCAGCAAAATGACAGTTATGAAGTAGCAATGAAAATAATCTTTTGGTTGGGGGGTTATAGCCAGGTGGGAAGTCCAAGAGAGAGACAGGAAGAAGAAAGGCATAGGCTGAGGAAACGCCATCCTGCTGCTGTCCAGGGAGCAGCATGGAATGGCACACAGGTAAAGCCATGGAACATGTGGTGACATATAGATCAATAGAAATGGGCTGAGTTTAGTTATAAGAACTAGCTAACAAGAAGCTTGAGTCATAGGCCATGGTCATACAGTGTGTAATTAATATAAGCCTCTGTGCAGGTGAGAGAGATTTGTTCCGACCGGCAGAAACGGAGGAACTTCCAGCTACAAGGAACTGTATTAAAGGGTCAAAGCCCCGAGATCTGGATGTGCCGGCTCTCTTGGGTTCCTGGACCCTGGACGCAACACCGCCGGACTGCACTACACCTTTCCCAGACCCTGTTGCCTATCCCTTCACTTGTGAGTTACCCCACAAAATAAACCTCCCTTTCAACTAAAAAAAAAAAATTAAAATTAAAAAATAAAATAAATAAAGGGTCAAAGAAAGCATTAGGAAGGTTGAGAACCACTGATCTAGAGTAAACCAATTAAATCAAAAATAATCAGGAATACAAGTATGATATACATGTATGAAAATGTCAAAATGAAACCCATCAATTTGTACAATGAATATATGCAAATAAAGAAAAAAACAATACTTTGGCTGACAAGATGTCTCAACAGGTAAGAGAACATACCAACACAGCTGAGGGCCTAAATTCAATCCCTAGAACCCACACAACAGGACAGGACCAACTCCAACAAATTGTCCTCCAATTGCCACGTGTACTGGCATGAGTGTTCGTTCTCTCGTTCTCTCTCTCTCTCTCTCTTTCTTGCACATACACACACAGAGAGACAGACATACAGAGACACACACACTCACACAAACAAATGTAAAAAAAAATTAATGCTAATAATCAAGAGCAGGGCTTGAGATGTAGATCAGTGGTAGAGCACTTGCCTAGTACGCACAAAAGCAAAACAAAAGCTGTATAAGGGGGGAAAAATTGCACTCAATCTAAACTACTGAAGCTGGAGCAGAGTACAAGAGCACAAAGATCTTTTGGTTTGGTTTGGTTTATTTTTGCATTTATTGAGACACAGTTTCTCTGTGTAGCCCTGGCTGTCCTGGAACTCACTCTGTAGACCAGGCTGGCCTCAAACTCACAAGGTCTACCTGCCTCTGCCTCCCAAGTGCTGGGATTAAAGGTGTGTGCCACAATCACCCAACTCAAAGATCTTTTATTTGCAAACACTATCCAATTTTCTTTTCTTTTTTTCTTTCTTTTTCTTTTTTAATCAGGGTCTTTTTCTACATAGCCCTGGCTTTCCTGGAGTTCATTATGTAAACCAGGTTGGCCTGAAACTCATAGATACTCCTGCCTCTGCCTCCCAAGCACTAGAAATGTGCCAACATGCCCAGCTAGCACAGTTTCCTCAAAATTCTGTCTACCTGGTAAAAAGAAAAAGATTCTCGAGGTCAGGCACTGACTGGGTAAAACAGAGGTAGGCTGATCTCTTGAGTTAACACCAGTCAGAGCTCATGAGACCTTTTTCTCCAAATACCAAAAGGTTCTCAGAATGTTTAGCTACAAGTACTGTGTAGTCCTTTTCACTGCGACATAGATCTAGAACCCACTCTGGAAATTTAAGAAATCAGACTTCTTCTTTCTATACACTACCATTACTACTGATTAATATCCACACATGTATATCACAATTTACTTATCAATATACACTATAAGAACAATGTGTATACATACAGAAGTTATACAACAGCCTTAACCTTGTTCTGATATTTAGCCTCACCAATATACTTAAAAGATATTTATCCAGGGGTGGGAAAGATATCTCAGCACTTAGGACCACTTGATACTCTTGCAAGAGATCTGGATTCAGTTCCCAGCATCAACATGGTAGCTCACAACCATCTGTAACTCTGGTTCCAGTGATTCCAATACCCTCTTATGACCTATTCAGAGACTGCACACACATGGTGCACGTACATACATCCAGGCAAAACACTCATATACATAAAATAAAAATAAATCTTTCCCCAAAAAAGTATTTCAGGGCTGGAAATAAAAGTTCACTGGTAGAACATTTGCCTACATGTGCAAGGGACCAAGATTTAATCCCCAGTAGGAGGTGAAGGGAAGAGAAAAAATTAGAAAGATATTTATCAATATAGATCATAAGGTTACCACATTCATATTTCCATCTACATTTGAATAACATCTATTCTCAATGCCCAAACATTAAGCTAGTGAACATTTTTTTTAAATATCAAGAGAAGCATGACAATACTAAAGACTCAAGAGACACAAGAAAATTGGCATTCATTCACTCGGGACCTAATATATGTTGGAGGCATTCAGGGTCTGACCACTTAATTGGCACTACCATCTTATTAAATAACAAGGCTAAGAATCAGGATGGTAAGTGAAACCCAGGGCTACCTGACAAATAAAGCAGTCTCCGAACATCCTCAAAAGAGCTTCCAAAAATAAATAAACAAATAAACAAACACATAAACTATACACTGATAGTAGAGGTACTGTTTCAGGGAACAAGAGGAAAATCATCAACTACTGTGTGGAAGAACTTCCATACTTAACTATATCCTTACAACAAGGCAAAACCTAGATGAACTGTGCAAGATAGTACAAAGTAGTAAATCAGGAAAATAGTTCAAATTTGCAGGTAAGTTTAGAAGATTTAAGGAGTGTGAAAAGAAATAAAGCTATTTATAAAAACTGCAAATAAAGTGGGGAGTGCTTTTTTGTGGTGTCTGGTGTTTAAGACTCATTGGTAAGTAGATGATTCTAAGCACTATATAGGCAGAGAGCTTAAGTCCTCACAATAAAACCATTATTACCACTATCTTGCAAATGAAGAAAATAAAAAGTTAATTTAGTCAAGGTTACAAAGTCACTAAGCTAAGAAAAATAATAATAATAATAAACCAAATAACCAAAGCTACTTGTCTCCAGAAACAAGCTACTTCCTATTATGCTGAAGTTCATGAATCAAAACCGGCTACAGCCGGGCGGTGGTGACACATGCCTTTAATCCCTGTACTCGGGAGGCAGAGGCAGGCGGATCTCTGTGAATTCGAGGCCAGCCTGGTCTACAGAGCGAGATCCAGGAAAGGCGCAAAGCTACACAGAGAAACCCTGTCTCGAAAAACCAAAAAAAAAAAAAAAAAAAAAAAACCGGCTAGAAAGGTGCCTACCTAGTGGTGTATGTACTTTTAGTTTTTAAAATCCAGTCATGGTCTGAGGGACACAGCTCAGTGGTGAAATGCTTGTCTAGCGTGAGCAGGGCCCTAGGTTCATGGGCTTATTCTCAGCTGGGAGAAGGGGGGTAGGGGACATAAAGTCAGTAAATAAACACAAAAAAGAGGCAACTAAGCAAATGAAATGCTGTTCAACATCACCAATCATATAGAACTGCAAAGTAAAACAAAACTGAGGATGGGTGCTCATTTGATCCCTTCAGTAGGTAGCCAGAGACAGGCAGATAGCTGAATTTGAAGCCAGCCTGATCTACATGGCAGCTCCAGGACAGGCAAGGATACACTTTATCAAAAAAGAAGAAAAAGCCGGGCGGTGGTGGCACACGCCTTTAATCCCAGCACTCAGGAGGCAGAGCCAGGCGGATCTCTATGAGTTCGAGGCCAGTCTGGGCTACCAAGTGAGTTCCAGGAAAGGCGCAAAGCTACACAGAGAAACCCTGTCTCGAAAAAACAAAAAAAAAAAAAAAAAAAAAAAAAAGAAGAAGAAAAAACAAAAAAGAACAAGATCGAGCAAGGCCTGATAGGACTTGTGAGGTGGAAGCATCAGGAGCTCAAAGTCTTCCTCAACTACACAGCTGAGGCCAACCTGGGCAACATGAAACCAACCCTTTCTTAGAAAAAAAGAAAAAGAAACCACCCACACAAAACACATTTTTATAGCAACTTTTTTGGTAATTTCCAACCCAAATCTTGGAAGCTAGCAATATGGTCTTCTGAACATGAATGGAGAGACAAACTGACATCTACCAATAGAATACCAGTAGATGCTAAAAAAGAAATGTGGCACACATGAGGTAGGAGGGTCAGTTCAAGGCTAGCCTGGACTACAAAGTGAGTTCAAGGTCAGCCTGGGCTAAATGAAATGCAGTCTCAAAAAAGAAATCAGCTATCAAATTATGAAAAGGGGGGGGGGGGGGACAAGGGAATCCGTGGCTGATATGTAAAATTAAATTAAATTATAAAATAAAATTTAAAAAAAATTATGAAAAAGACATGGAAGTACCTTAAGACCTATGTGAAAAGTCTATATAATGTATGATACCAACTATAACATTCTGGAAAAAAGAAAACTATGGAAGCAGTAAAGATTACCAGGTACGGGAGGGGAGATGAAGAGGGATGAATAAAGGAGAGCATAAAACTTTAAGGCAGTGCTACATGACAGTACAATAGTGAGTACATGTCATTATGTATGTCTAAACCCACAGATGTCAACAACAAGAATGAGCTCTAATATAAACTAAGGATGCTGAGTGACTTTATTTCTTTACAATATTTTATTTGGACTAGACATGGTGGCGCACGCCTCTAACCCCAGCACAGGGGAGGCAGAGGCAGGTAGATCTCTCTAAGTTTGAGACCAGCCTGGTCCACAAAATGAGTTCCAGGCCTGCCAAAATGACACAGTGAACTCTATCTCAAAAAAAAAAAAGGATTGGGTGGCGGTGGCACATGCCTTTAATACCAGTACTCAGGGGGAGGCAGAGCCAGGCAGATCTCTGTGAGTTTGAGGCCAGCCTGGTCTACAGAGCAAGATCCAGCACAGGCACCAAAAAAACTACACGGAGAAACCCTGTCTCGAAAAACCAAAAAAAATAAAATAAAATAAAAAATAAAAAGATATGGTCTAGGTCTTAAAACCTGAGTAAGGGCAAGGCATGGTAGCTCACATCTGTAATCTCAACACTTTGAAAGCCTGGGCTAAAGTAAGACCCTACCACAAAACAAAACCATACAAAAACCTGAGTAAAATTAAGATAAGTCTAGTTAAACTGGAGGAAACTGGGTACATTCCAAGAAAGAACAAAGCTACTATAATAAGAATAAAAATTAAGGGTGGAGAGATGGCTCAGTGGTTAAGAGCACTGGCTGTTCTTCCTGAGGACCCAGGTTCAATTCCTAGCACCCATGACAGCCCACAACTGTCTGTAACTCCAGTTCCAGGGGATCCAGCATCCTCACACAGACATACATGCAGGCAAAACATTAATGCATTTAAAATAAAAATAAATTATTTTTTTTTTTAAATTAAATAAGTCCACTTCACAAAACAAAATAGAGAGACAAAGCTAAAGCTTGGAGAAGAGCTCATAGAAGGCCACTGAATGCCAATGGATCATCAGCCAAACTCTCCAAAACCTTAACTTTTTAATTGTACATGTATGAGTGTCTTGCCAACATGAATGTAAGTGTACTACATGTGTACACAGCCCACAGAGGACAAAATAGAGTATCAGATCCCCTACAACAACGAGATTTAGAGGTACTTGTAAGCCACCTTGCTGGGATCTAAACCTGGGTCCTCCGAAATAGACTTACCTACTGTTAACTTCTAGTCAATCTCTCCAGACCGTAAAATACTTTTTTTTTTTTTTTTTTTTTTTAAAGGTAGGGGCTCTCTATGTAGCATTGGCTAGCCAGGAACTCACTATGTAGACCAGACTGGCCTCAAATCTCTGCTGCCTGAGGGTTAAAGGCATCATACTCAGATTCCCAAAGCATTAACTTGGGGGGGGGGGTTATTCTGGTTTTTTTGAGACAGGGTTTCTCTGTGTAGCTCTGGCTGTCCTGCAACTTGCTCTGTAGACCAGGAAAATTTCAACTCTTAAATACTCTTAAATATTTGCCTAACCCTGCATATCCTGATAACTCTTAATCTAGTAAAATTATATTATATCTGATACAGATAATTTGAAAACATTGATGGAGAGACAGTTTAAAAATTATCACCACATTCAGGAAGCAGAGGCAGGTGGATTTCTGTGAGTTAGAGACTACCATGGTCTACTGAGTGAGTTCCAGGACAACCAGGGCTACAGAGAGAAACACTGTCTTGGGGGAAAAAAAAAACAACTCAAAAATTATCACCAATTTGAACCTAAACTGAATAAATACATATAAATCTTGCTTCAATTCTTTAACTTCCAATCTACACTAACAAGCTACCTACAACTCTACAAACTGAATCCCAATATTATTGTCACCTAATAAAATTATATATGGTTATCCAATTATTTATCCCAATAAACAAAGACAGCTTTCTCTAGTACAGAAAAGAAGGTAGTTCACTTCCCTTGGATTGAAAAAAAAAAAAAAAAAAAAAAAAAAAAAGAGCTAAGCCGGGCGGTGGTGGCGCACGCCTTTAATCCCAGCACTCGGGAGGCAGAGCCAGGCGGATCTCTGTGAGTTCGAGGCCAGCCTGGTCTCCAAAGCGAGTTCCAGGAAAGGCGCAAAGCTACACAGAGAAACCCTGTCTCGAAAAACCAAAAAAAAAAAAAAAAAAAAAAGAAAAAAAGAGCTATATTAGGACCATGGTCACTAACAGTTCCTATTCCCTAGTTAGGACTAACTTTTACCCACAAAATACCTACATATTCCAGGTTAAACATAGAATGCAGCATTCCTGCCCCCATCATCTGAACAATTACATACAAATACCCTACACAACCTTGGCTAAACATTATTCATAAGAAATTTTAGTTCTCATATATAAAATGTTTTAGAATTGACCTACTACAGTTACTTCCAAACTGCTTTCCGACAGTCCTTTTATTCTGTTAGCCCTAACTTCTCTATGAATATTTTTATTTCTCTCTCTCTCTCTCTCTCTCTCTCTGTGTGTGTGTGTGTGTGTGTGTGTGTGTGTGTGTGTGAGAGAGAGAGAGAGAGAGAGAGAGAGAGAGAGAGAGAGAGAGAGAGAGAGACACTGAGATTATTTTCAGGTACCCTCAGATGGAGTTATGGGCAGCTCTAAGCTGCCAGACACAAGTACTGGGAACCTAACTCAGGTCCTCCGGAAAAGCAGCAAGTGCTCTTAACCACCAAGCCATCTCTCCAGCCCCAAGTACTTACTTTTTAAAAGATTTATTTATTTATTGTATGTACAGTATTCTGCCTACATATGTGCTTGCAGGTCAGAAGAGGGCATCAGATGGTTGTGAGCCACCATGTGGTTGCTGGGAATTGAACTCAGGACCTCTGGAAGAGCAGCCAGTGCTCTTAACCACTGAGCCATCTCTCCAGCCTTGTACTTATTTTTTAATCACATACTCAATACTCATGAATGGCTACCTGCAAGTGGTGTTAGTGTATCTATTTTTGCATTCATATTATATACCTACAACCTTCCTCCTCTATCACTAAGGGGAATGTAACACAAATTTTTTTCTTTTAGTTTTGGTTTTTCGAGACAGGATTTCTGTGCAGTTTTGGTGCCTGTCCTGGATCTTGTTCGATAGACCAGGCTGGTCTCAAACTCACAGAGATCCGCCTGGCTTTGCCTCCGGAGTGCTGGGATTAAACACGTGCCCCACCACTGCCCAGCAAAACACGAATCTTAAAAGGTCTTATTAATAAAAATTAAAAAATCCCAGAGCCAGATATTGGGGTGAAAGCTGAAAGATCAGAGAAACAGAACAGTCAGTCACGTTATTACCTCTATGAAATCCTCAGCCTCAAGAGTGTGAGCTCCTGTTTCCTCAGGCCTTATATACCTTTTTTTGCCCTGCCATCTTACTTCCTGGGATTAAAGGTGTGTGTGCTTCCCAAGCAAAGGCATGAGATCCCAAGTGTTGGGATTATCGGTGTATGCCACACTGTTCCCAGTGTGGTCTTGAACTCAGAGATCCTTGATCTCTGTCTCCCTAGTGATAGGATTAAGGATGTGAGCCATCAATGTCTGGCCTCTATGTCTAATCTAGTGGCTGGCTCTGTCCTCTGATCCCCAGGTAAGTTTTATTGGGGTGCACAATATATCACCACAGGGGAATATTTTCTTTCTATGTACAGCAGATAATACAAAAACATTTTAACAAACCCTGACACATTATTATTGTGGAACAAGGCCTCCAGACACAAAAACATCCCAACTAAACTGTCTATCCAAAACACTTAAATGCTTTTGCTAATAAAGCTTTTTGTAGAAATCCTAACATCTAGGCTGGAGAAAAGGCTCATCCTTTAAGAGAGCTTGCTGCTCTTCCAAAGGACCAGAACTCCATTCTCAACACCCAAATCAAGAGACTCAAGCACCTGTAACTACAGCTCCAGGGGATCCATACTGTCTTTTTACCTCTATGGGTACCTGCACACTCATGTCAGCCACTCAAACAGATGCATTCATACACATAAATAAAAATAAAATAAAGAAAAAGAAGCGCAAGCCTGGAGTGGTGGCTCATTCCTTTAATTGCATCACTCTAGGGGCCAGTGCAGGTGGATCTCCTGAGTTCGAGCCCAGCCAGCTCTACACAGTGATTTCCTGTCCCAAAAGGAAAAAAAGAAAAAGAAAGAGAAATCCTAATATATATGTAATGACACCATTTATCCTCAATTAGAAATCATGAAAATATTAGATAATTGGTTAAAAGTATAGACATATATGAAAGTGATAAAACCAAATTTAAGATAGTATTTAGGAGAGAGGAAGAAAAGGTCAGTGTAATACAACTCAGGAGCCAGAGTAAACACCTATTTATAATATCTTATTTCTTATGCCAGGTAGGGGAATACATGAGCACTTGCAATTAAGTCCTTTCCATATTTTAAATGAATTTTAAAGAGTCACCTGTTCGCCGGGCGGTGTGGCCGCACCCCTTTAATCCTAGCATTCAGGAGGCAGAGGCGGGCGGATCTCTGAGTTTAAGGCCAGCCTGGACTACAGAGTGAGTTCCAGGACAGGCTCCAAAGCTACACAGAGAAACCCTGTCTCGAAAAACCAAAAAAGAGTCAACTGTTTATGAACATCTTCCTCTCAGACACAATAACAACTTGTTATATCCAAGTTGCAGTAAGTGAGCATTGCTACATCTGGGCCATCTGTCCTGTCTTTTACCTAAGCCAAGAAAAGGGAAATTTGCAAGCCTACCACCTCAAACTTTCTCTTAGACATCTCTTAACTACATTACAGGTTTACATCCTGTAACTATACATAACCAGTTCTTTCACAAGTCAACAAAAATTGACGTCTCTAATTTCACCTTTGTATCCCTAAATTGCCATTCATTCTTATGCCTTATTACTCACACAATAAACTTATTCCTGTATGTCTGTGGAAAATAACACAATGGTAGACCACATAACTACTTCCATTTGGCTAAATGCACTTAGATACAGTTTATCTCTGTGCATGAGTTTAAACCCACTAATAAACGAACTTCTCCATTTTAACCTTTAACATTAAAATTAAGACACCACTTATCCACAAATGAAATGGCATCTCAGCAAATAACTCAGATAGGGCAATCTCAAAACACTCCAGTCTGTCCACTGAATGAGCTTTGACCTCATGCATCCTAAAAGACTTTTCCTGAACCAACGTTTCCACCACCCAGAAGTGAGTCTCACCTCCAAGGTGGAGGAGATTCAGACATACTTCCAACTACCAATTTCTAGCTCTCTGTGGTAAAAGGAGTTGAAAGGGTCTGAAGCTTCACCTCATCACAAAGGGCCTAGACTTCTTGACACTGGGAGGGTGGGAGCACAGAGCTAGGGGGCCCGATCTAACCTTCTTTGCACTCTGCGAGTCCCACAGACGTCCACGCAACAGTTCAGACAGCTGGCCCTCCCCTCCTACACCCCTCCCCGCCACCACCCCAACCCACCCCCATCCAGACCCGCAGTCCTCCGGAGGTCCCCGCACCGACGGGACCTGGGAGCAGCGGACCGACCGCTACTCCCCGGGAAAGGAGGGCTGGACAGCCAGCTTGAAAGCTTCCCGCCCCTTGCCTCCGGCCACCCACCTCTCCCGCCACAGCCCAGTCTACCAGTCCTTCTCTTCTGGTCCAGCCCGGAGCTGGTCCAAAACCTCGTCCAAGAGCCCAGCGAGAGCCCGGCCCTCTCGGGCACGGACCGCTTGAGGCCTCATCTCTCCCCACAGCGCCAGGCCGTTCCCGACGCACCAGGCCCGGAAAGCAAGTGGCAGTGCACCCCGCCACACCGGGCTCTCGCCCCGCAACGCTGGGCTTATCCGAGAGAGAGAGAGTCCGAAGGTCCTCTGCCGTAGCTTCCGGGCCTCCGTGCCATCCCCGGCCCTCCCGCTTCCCGCTGCCCTCCCGGGACCGAGCCCCGGGGTTGGGCGGCTTCCTCGCCCAGCATCCCGACAGCCCGGCTCCGCCCGCGGCCGGCCCAGCCCCCCCGCCCGGCGTGCCGCGCTCACCGCTGAGCGCCGAGGCCTGAAGGGTGGCCCCGGACGTGCCGTCGATGACTTTGATGGTCCCGCGGCTGGTGACGGCCAGGATGGCGTTGAGCGCCGGGTGGTAGGAGAGGCTGTGCAGCCCGTCGGCGTCGCAGCGCATGCAGCCATCCCGCAGCACCAGCCACTCGGAGACCCCGGCCGCCCCCGCCCCTGCCGCCGCCGCCGTCGCGGCCGCCGCGGAGGAGCAGCTCGGGCCCGAGGCCTCCGCAGCCGCAGCCGCCGCCATCTTCCGGCCTGCGCTCAGCACAATCACACTGGGAAGCGGCTCAGTGACAGTCCCGGGAGGTGCAGCACCACAGCCAGTCACCATCCGGGGCCAGGGGGCAAAGCGGAGCGCGTTAACCGGAAGTGAAGTCAAGCGCCCGCACGCACGGGGAACGTCGGCCGCCGGGCCGGCCAGGCCAAGCGGGCTGAGAGGCTGACGGGGGAGGGGGAGAGAGGCCGCACCACAAGAGGGGCGGGAGCTCAGGGGGGCGGAGCATGCGCGGGAGTGCCCGAAGGGTCGAGCGCCGAGGGAAGCTGATGGGGGTCGGGCGAAGGAACGGAGAAGGCCGGGCGGGGAGGGGGGGGGGGGGGGCGGGGCCTGGCGAAGTGGACATGCGCGGAAAGGGCTCGCTGGGCCGCCCAGGAGGCTCGCAGGCGAAGGAGGGGGGCGGGGCCGGGCAACTGGGCGCGCGGAGCATGCGCGGTAGGGCTCGCGCGTGCCACGCGCCCCGGCTCCGGCCAGCCCTGCGTCCTCAACGTCCCAGTTTCTTCCTGCGAGCCCCGGGAGCGGCGGCGGCGGCGGGAGTTCCGCCGGGCGCGTGGCAGGGAGGGCGGTGCTGGGCCCAGTGTATTTCCGCTAGGCAGACCCGGGCCCGCGCGCCCTGTCTGGTACGCCCAGAGGCCCCTTCGTGGAGGGCGGGCGGCTGCGCCCCAGCGGTTCCCAGCGCGCTGGGGAGGTGTGGGTTGGGGGGGGCGGGGGACGCAGCGGATCCGGAAGCAGGCCTCGATGGGTCGTTGCACACCACTCTTGTAGGGCTTTGAGGAAGAATTGAACCTGGTTTTTACGACGCCTGCCCTAGTTCCAAATCTTTTGTTAAACAGAAATGCACGTTCTAGAGAGGTTCTGGAGACTTTACCGACCAGTCGAGGGTACCTCATTCTAAAGAATTTACATGAGGATGCTTGGATTTTGGAGGGGTAGTCAACTTAGTAATCATCTGCTTTTGAAGGACAACTTTTTTATTAAACTATATGTTGAAACAGTTGCTAGAGTCAGTCACATGGAGTTAGAGTGTAACGGTACCAGGGTGTGGTCGCACATGCCTGGAATCCCAGTTGTAAGCAGGAATGCTACGAATTCGGGGCAAGTCTGTGCAATATGACAAAATCCTCTCGGAAAAGTTAGTAGGCAAGATGATTTAGCAGCTTAGGAGCACTGCTCCTCTTCCAGAGGACCTCGACCTGAGGTTGAGTTTCCAGCATTTATGTTAGATGGCTCAACACTGTAATTCCAGGATTTGTACGCTCTTCTGTACTCTGCGGCACCTGCACTCACTGGTGTATAGACACAGGCACACATATAATTAGAGTTGGAGCCAGGAAGACAGGAATTCGAGGTCATCCTCTAATACAGGAGTTTGAGGTCAGCTTAATCGACATGAAAACATAGCAAAAAAAAAAAAAAAGAGGAAGAAAGAAAAGAAAATCATTGTGAAACCTAGTTACTACCTTCACACATTCTTGCAGAGCAAATATCTGTGCATTACCCCAATTAAATTTAAGCTTATTTGTTTATTCAAAGTTGTTTGATCTACATAATGCTTTTATTTTAAAAGTCTTTTGTAGATGGCTGTTTTGCCTACAGATATGTATGTGCACCACATTCATGCCTGGTGCTTACAGAGGCCAGAAGAGGGCATCAGATCACCTGGAACTGCAGTTGGGAACCAAACCCAGGTCCTCTACAAAAACAGCAAGTGGTTTTTAACTTCTGGGTGATCTTGGCCGTGGAACTTAAACCTGTCATCTCCTTGCCTTCACCACAGGTATATGCCACCATACTCTGGTTCTGAGAATTTCTCACTCAAGTCAAAAGAAAATGATAAAATTTCATAATGGGGGGGAGGGGCAAAACAGCTTGATCACCTAGCTGCCATGACAGGCTTAGAGGCCCAGACACAGCTTACTGTCAGGCAACACCCAGACTCAAGAAAAGCCATATGCTGACCCCACCCAGGGTCATCTAAGGGGAAGTACCTGACATCCCAAACAATCCAACCATTAGATAAGATGGCCAGATGTCCCTGAGTCTAGCACACACCTATTTCTGTTTTATAGATACCCTTAGACAAATGTCAGCTAATCAGGGTCCTGAACCGTGGAAATCCCTTCACCCCAACCCCTGCTATGATAAAAAAAAACCCACCCTGCCTGGGCTCCGGGCTCTCTGCTCTCACTGTTGCATTGGACAGACAGACAGTCCAAGCCTTGGAGCTTGAAAATAAAGGCTCTTTGCTTTTACATACGGGATTTGGTCTCAGTGGTGGTCTTTTGGGGGTCCCCGAAATCTGGGCATAACACATAACAAACTTGCTTTAGTAATTGTAAATAAAAGTAATGGAAATACAGACCTTAATGCCTTGTCCATGATCCCACCACCTGTGGGCTACTGTTAGCAAAAGCTAACAGTTTGAACTCAGGCAGTTTGATTTGAAAACCCATACTGCTTACACAAGCTTCCTTCTCAAAATGTTTCTTAATTTAAAAGACTGAATTGCTGAGGCTAGGAGTACCCTAAACCACTCAAGAAATGAAAATCTCCCTTAGCCACTTTCAAGGACTACAGGAAACACCGCCAAGGTGGGCACCCAACTTCCGAGGACTAACAATGATTATGGCCCACATACAAGTCTCCTGACTTAAATTCCACAAGGAGACACCACCCAGGTGGGCGCCCAACTTTCAAGGACTAAGTGATAGCAACCCACATACAAGTCTCCTGATTTAAGGTAAATTCAACAAGGGGACACCGCCTAGGTCAGGTGGACTTTAAGTAATAGCTTTATACAATTTAGCTCGGACCCTCCCTTTATATACCAGGACTTCCAGGGCACGGGATGGAGAAGAGAAAAGAGAATGGAAGAACTAGATGGGTAAGAACTTGAGAGGAACAAACTGAGATGGGGAAGAACTAGATTGAAGGGCTAGAAGAGAGGACTAGAGGAACGAGATGGAAGATGAGGAAGAACCAGATGGGGAAGAACAAGATGAGGAAGACCCAGATGAGAGAGAAGGAGATGGGAGAGGAGCTGACATGGGAAAGAACTAGATAGATGAGAATCTAGAAGGGACAGAACTAGATGAAGGAATTAAGACAGAACCTAGAGGGGGACAGTAGATAAATATAGAGAAATCAAGCAAGAAAGGAGCTGGACATGAGAGCAGAATAGAAGCTGTGTAGAGAGAGAACTGACACAGAATAATAAAGTGTATAGACTAAGGAGTTTCGTGTACATAGATTCATTTCTTTTCTTCAAAGATTAATTATCAGCTGGTTGTAGATTCTTCCCAGACCCTGGCAAGGGACTATCAAGGGGCTAGACCCGCATAGTCCCCAATAAGTATCCTTTCTCTCTCTCTCTCTCTCTCTCTCTCTCTCTCTCTCTCTCTCTCTCTCTCTCTCTGTCTCTTGTTTGTTTGTTTGGTTGGTTGGTTGGTTTGATTTGGTTTTTGGTTTTTTTGAGACAGGGTTTCTCTGTGTAGCTTTGGAGCCTTTCCTGGAACTCCCTCTGTAGACCAGGCTGGCCTCAAACTCACAGAGATCCGCCTGCCTCGGCCTCCAGAGTGCTGGGATTAAAGGCGTGGGCCACCCCCCCACCCCACCCCCCACCCCCGCAGTGAGTAGCCTTTCTTAAACCACCAACAATTAAGTAGAAACTGTAAAAGCTACTATTTGAAAATGTTTTTAAAATCCCTTTTGACCAAACTCCTTTAATTGGACCAATTCTTCTAGACAGGCCTCCAATGCAAATCAAGTTACTGCTTTTATTGGTTAAAAAAGAAAGAAAGAAAGAAAGGAAGGAAGGAAGGAAGGAAGGAAGGAAGGAAGGAAGGAAGGAAGGAAGGAAAGAAAGAAAGGAAGAAAGAAACTGGAACACTACATTTAATCTAAGTGCACTTTAATGTATGTTGCTGAGTAGAATTAAGCAAGAGTTGACTGTTAGTCGGTAACTTTTTGTTTGTTTGCTTGCTTATTTTAGAGACAGGTTCTCATTATATAGCCCTCACTGGCCTGGAACGCACTGTGTAGATCAGGCTGGCCTCAGATTCACAGAGGTCCACCTGCTTCTGCTCTGCCTCCCAAGTGCTGGTATTAAAGACATGTATAACTTTTCTTACTGAGAAAAACCTGTTTCTGTCACATGAACTTAGATGGCTTTTACCTGTAAGCTAACATTCTCCAAAGCTAATTGATCATAAGAGGTTTGGAAATAAACCACCGCTGTAATCAAACCTAGAAACAACTGACCCAGTAATGCCTCTTTGTGGCTTTGGACTAAACACCAGTCTATCAAAAGATCTAAGATCACCCATAATAAGGAATCTTATTTAACCACTTTGATAAGGAAATTACTAAGCTTAGAGAGCACAGACCCTTGAAAAACATTTCAAACCACACTCTTTATGTTAACTTGGTCTTTCTGTGTTTTGTTTAAAGACTAACCGAGTTCCCAGAGGTTACAGATAAGAGGCTCAAGGCATAGGTTAGAAGTGGAAATAAAAATAGAACTGAGGGTGGGGGAGATGGTTCACAGTTCACTGTGGGTTTCGCTTCCAGAGGACCAGGTTCAATTCCCAGCACTCACATGGTGGTAAACAACTGTAACTCCATTCCCAGGGGTACCCCCTCTTCTGGCCTCCCCTGGCACCAGGCACTCGTGGTACACAGACATACATGCAGGCAGAACACCCAGACATCAAAGAAAAAAAGAAGAAAATCTTAGACCAACTTGAGCTACTAAATACTGAGTTCCAGTCTATCCATCTTAGAAAAAAAAAAAAAAAAAAAAAAGACCTGGAGGGAGGGGGTATGGGGAAAGTAAGAGAAAAATGACATTGGACAAGACTAATTAGAATTCAACATCACCTTGGTGTTGGCGTGTTTCTTCTGCATGTGGTGTTGAGGACAAATACTCTGAACGCAGAAAACCATACTCATTTCCATGGCTAGTCTGTTTTGACATGACCGCCCTTGGAAGGCTCCAGCCAAACCATTTTGATCACAGGTGAAAAGGGAAGTAGAAAGTCCTCACTGGCAGTCATTCTGGGAAAGGATTTCCTGGAATAAAAAAACGAGCACTCAGCAATAGGCCCTGCCTGGTGCAGAAAAAGCATTTGACAAAATCCAACACCCATTCAGGGAATCAAAATCAAACTACAAATGGAGGAAATTTTCTTCTACTTGATAAAAGGCATCTACAAAGAAATCCTAATGCGTTCAGTCACAGCAAGGCTGCAGAGATCCAGCTCTGCAGAGACTGTCACCTCACTGTCCTTTCCCCACAGCCCCTCAACTCAAAGCCCCTCAAGACGATGATGATGGGGGGGGGCGGTAAACACTCACCTTTAATCCCAGCTTTAATCCTTGGGAGGGAGAGGCGGGCAGATCTCTGTAGTTTAAGGCCAGCCTGGTCTACACAGTGAGTTCCAGGACAGGCTCCAAAGCTACACAGAGAAACCCTGTCTCGAAAACAAGCAAACAAACAAACAAATTATTGGATACCCCTCACCATGCACCAAAAAGGAAACTATGGTAAACCCTACTTACCGATGAAATTCTGGATGCTTTTTCTCTAACATTAGGGAGGAGGGAAGGACAACCACTCCCACAGTTTTCAAACACAGCACTTGAAGTTCTAGAATTTACTGGAAAATGACTACAACCATGCAAGAGAAGGAAATAAGCAGAGGGAAAGCAGGTTCTCCATCTTCCTCTCGGTACCTGTGCAGCACTGGTGAGAACCCAGTGTGGAGGGAACTGAGTAGCTCTGCTGATTAACAGTGGGAGCTCTAATCCAGTGGAGGCCTGAGCAGAGAAAGACACTAGAGCAGTGGTTCTCAACCTTCCTAATGCTGCCACCCTTTAAGACAGTTCCTCATGTTGTGCTGATCCCCAACCATAAAGTTATTTTTGTTGCTACTTCATAACAGTAATTTTGCTACTGTTATGAATCATAATGTAAATATTTGATGTGCAGGATGGTCTTAGGCAACTCCTTGCGAAAGGGTCATTCAACCCCAAGGAGGTCGCGACCCACAGATTAAG